>NC_080712.1:16348895-16660145 GCF_019097595.1 Hemibagrus wyckioides
TATTTGCATGTTTAATACACTTTCCGAGAATGGTGTAATGTTTAGCATACGTGAGATGCAGATGGTCACAGTGACTTATGTAATTCTTCATATCAGGTGATCATCCTGAACCACCCAGGGCAGATCAGTGCAGGTTATGCTCCAGTGCTGGACTGCCACACTGCACATATCGCCTGCAAGTTTGCTGAGCTCAAGGAGAAGATTGACCGCCGCTCTGGAAAGAAACTTGAAGATAATCCCAAGAACCTCAAGTCTGGGGATGCTGCCATTGTGGATATGATCCCTGGGAAACCCATGTGTGTGGAGAGTTTCTCAGAGTATCCACCTCTTGGTGAGTGCTTGGCCATTTGTGCTGGAGGGATATATTCCAATCAAATTTGTTGAATTGTTGTGGGATATTGATAATGTTGAATTGGTAAGAATTCTGATCAGTTTATTATGAGACAATTCTCAGACTATTCTGTGTTCACTTTCCAGGTCGCTTTGCTGTGCGTGACATGCGTCAGACCGTGGCAGTTGGAGTGATCAAGGGAGTCGAAAAGAAGGCTCCGACTGGTGGAAAGGTCACCAAGTCTGCTCAGAAAGCCCAGAAGGCCAAATGAATTTTGTGTTTGACTGCCAACTCCAGTGTCGCATACAACAGAACAGAGATCACCCAACGATATCCGATTGGCTGCTTAAACTCCATAATCATAGATTGGTTAATCGTTCCAATGCACCGTAAAAGTATCAGAAGGAAAAAAAAACTAAATCTAAAAAGAAAGGTTGTTTGATTTAGATCTATATCATGAGAATTATTTGTAATATTAGCTTGTAACAATTTGGAAAGTGATCTATTTATTTGGGTTACGACTGTTCACACGATTATGCGAAATTACTATTTTTGAGAGGAAATGTGATCATGATCTCTCCTACTCTGGAGTGCAGTTTTAGTCTGCTTCTTATATTGTTGTCCTGCTTTTAGTGTTTGTAGATTAGTATGTTTTCAGGTTTTGCTGCTCTTAGTAACTTAAATTATGTTACTTCTTAGTCATTCTAACTATTTAAGCTTTAAAGAAATTGGAAAATAATCAACCTTTCCAAAATCAGACCATGGTGGGCACTTTTCAAGCACTTAAAGCACTTGGCATAAAGCTAGCTTTGCACAGGCACTTATTATTAACTTTTAATTGGCTTTAGCTTCTGCACCTTACTGTTCTGACTATTCAGATCAATCCGGCCATATTAAAGGTTCTGCAGTCATATATTTTTGAGTGTCTTTTCTTTGAAATTAACATTTCAGAATGGTTTCACTTAAATAAAAGTGATGGAGATATTAAAAGTGATTTTTTTTTTTTTAGCTTTTAAAAAACTCCTGATATAGTAAGTTTCACACCAGAAGTTTCAAATAGTAAAATCATCAAGCAAAATATTAATGAACAAAAATATTAAGAATGATAAAAAAATAAATAACTAAAGAGAGAAAGAAAACAGTAGTAAAGTAAGGACAATCAGATCTAAATTTTTCAAAAAGATTACTTCTAATTCACAGAAATAGAATTTTTTTTCTATTTGCAAATTTGTCCGTTTGTTTCGTTTTAAATGAAAATGAGTCACGCCCACCCTGTAAACAATGGCGCATCCTCTGACAAGCATTATCTCATTATTATAGTTAATTCCACACTAGACTTATTTTCATATGAAATGGTCTCAAATAGTAAGTGGACCTGGCCATAATTTGAAAAGAAATGCTAAAATTCTTTATATAGAGTATTTTAAAAGTATATTACATTAAATTTAATGTGGAAGGGTCAGCTATATTCGAGACATGGCCATAATTAAGATTTAGCAGAGAGAAAAAACAGCAAAAGAAAGTAGAAAACTGGTGAATAAGAAGCCAGTTTCCGCCTCTTGTACCCACACCCCTTATCTGTATATTTGTGTCTACAAACTGAATCATTTATAATATATATTGAGGGTACTCAAGGAAGTCGCAACAGGGTCCACTTAATCTTGAGGTTGTTTATTCTGCTGCAAACACAAGATTAAAAACACTCTCCACTTCTTTCTTAGAGTGAAAATTGCAATCATGTGCTGCTAGATACTCAAGGTCAGCTCCCAAACAGCACAATCTAGAGGTCCTGTTCAAGACCGGGTTAAGGCCATACTTCTATATATATATATATATATATATATATATATATATATATATATATATATATATATATATATATATATATATATATGTATATATATGTATGATATGATAGTTGGGGGTTGCTGCAGCTACTGTGCTACAATACTGCTAATTACAGAAAAACTGGCCAAATGTTAAAATTATCATAGTTTTATTATAATAGTATAATTATGATTTTAAATAATAATTATAAATAGTTAGAATTAAACAGTGTATTAATGTCCCCCACTCTCTAAGAGAGTTTGGTGGGCATGGTGGTTGAGTAGTCGGGGTTTTCCCCTTCAGATTTCCCATGAAGCTCCCTTGTGACCTTGAACAGGATAAGTACAGAAACAATGGAGATTTAGTTTTAAAGTATACTTAGTCACTACAGATTACTTTTAAAAAAAATTAAAGATGTCTCAAGTCATTTTTAAAAAAAAAAGTATTATTAATTTATTATTATTGTTCATTGACTCATAGCTCGTATTAGTATAATTTATAATGGTTTAAAAAAGGTTTTAAAAATTAATTGTGCAGTGATGAGTGAGAACAATAGCAAATGAAAAGCAGAATCATGAATCAAATGTAATCTTTTAATAGTATTTTGACTTGAGTCTCCTCTTTACATGTACTGGAATTTTTAACAAAAATTATACATATATATTCTCACCATAAAAAATTTTGCTTGCGGATTTTATTTTAAATGTTTGCCACCAAATGAACTTTTATTCTAATACCGTTGCCCTCCTCACACACTAGATGGCGCCAGGAAGCCGTCAATATAAACCCTAAACAAACTGAAGTGCTGGAACGGAAGGGTTTTTCAGTACTACTGACACATGGATGTTGCACACTGGCACACCATTCCCAATAACCAGAACGCATTTCGTTCAAGTCAGTGACACTAATCTGAGTTTAGTGTGAGGTTTTATCAGATTTTACTGGTGTTCATTTCCCTTACAGACTCCTTTCAAACTTGCAAAACACATTCCACAAATATACATCAATAAACTAGTCCTACAGATTTTTATGGAATTTTAACTCAAATATAGGAGTAGGGTCTAACATTTTCGTAACAAATTTAGCTTAGACTGAGAATGATTTTCCCATGGTTGGATATTTAAAACATTTTATATATCGTAATGGGTCCACTGAGTCCTGCAGTAGAAGTGTATTTTGTCTAATGTACAAAGAGTACAAAACAAAAAAAGTGTACAAATAGACATTCTTACCAAGAAAATAGTAATGTTAACAAGTTCCCACGAAGTACCTTAAGCTATGTGCATCTGGTTTGCACATAAAGGAAGAAATGGCAGTTGTGTGGTAGGCTATAATAATGTATGGCGGATGGAGGAGTTTATTCCGGTTGCATTTCTGAAGGAAATTAACACACACGTCCCGTAAACTCTCCATGTCTAATCCTTCATAATTAGAAGATATAAGGCTGAGGGCATACTGACGAAACTATAGTTAGCTCCTCTGACGTCAAGGTGCTTTATAAGCGCTAGTTCCGCATCAGTCCGGCCTTTTACGCACTGCCGTCATACCAGCATTACGCTATGAGCGCTAGAGGAAGACCGCGCAAAGCCCGGGATGATAATCCAGGCGCATCTGGAGCTAAAAGCCCGTGTGGTACACGAAAGAAAAGCGTGCAAAGGAATGAGGACCAGATAGGAGTCAAGAAAACCACGGACGCCAAAGTGAGCAGCCATTCAAAGCTCCGGGAAAGTCAAGAAGTCTGTTCGGCAGAGCAACAAACACCCAAACCAACCAAAAGTGGCGAGAAGAAAGCAGCTCCCCGTAGCGCAGCAAGGAGAAGCAACAATATCGATGAGAATCCGAGCAAAGATCTCCAGAGTGCTCCTGAAAAGGAAAAGAAAAGTCAGAATGTGGAGCCAGCCAAAACAACAGACCCTAAAGTGAGCTGTCCTGCAAAGCCACAAGAAAGTCAAGTCGTGCGTCCGAAGAAATTTTCCAGAGACGCCAACTCTAGTGAAGAGAGACAAGCACCCAGATCAGCAAAAGGTAGCGAAAATCCGAATAAAGAACTCCTGGCTATTCTTGAAAAGTTAAAGGTAAAGAAAAGCCAGAGATCGGAGTCATCCAAATGCGTCAACGAGATACAGAATAAAATAACCGAGTATCTGAAACGGCACCTGGACTGGGGCAAAGACATCTGCGTTCTGAAAACTGGAAGCTACTATGAAAACCTTAAAGTATGTGACATTTGAAGACATTAACAGTTCTTTGTGTCTCGATCCTTAATCAATATGAATGTTAAAAGTGAGAAACTTGTTTGTGTGTGTGTTTTTAAGATATGCCAACCGGACGAGTTTGATGTCATGCTGACTATTCGAGTGGAGAGGGTGAACCTTCAGCCTTTTTCACAAGACGGCGCCTATTATAGTGTAGAAATGAAACGCCACACTCAAAGACACCCATTAGACAAGTATGTTAATGAGGACAGAACCATCAGGGCCAGTGAAATGCTCAAAGATTTCCGGGACAAAATAAAGGAAGCCGTCGACTCACTACATTGTAAGTATTATCCTGTAATAACTAAGTTCTGGCAGTGATAAAAGTGCTTCATAATAAAACTGTGTGTGTATGTGTGTGTATATGTGTATATGTGTGTGTGTGTGTGTGTGTGTATATATATATATATATATATATATGTAATAGATGTTGAACTGGAGAGGAAGAAGAAGGGCTGTCCAGCTGTAACTCTACTAGTGAAGGAGAATGGCAAGAACATTTCTATCGACTTTGTCCTTAGTCTGGAAGTCCACTCAAGCTGGCCTGATTTCACTCAGGATGGCTTCAACATAGAAAACTGGCTCAGCAAGAAAGTGAGGATGGTGCAAAGACAGAAACCCTTTTATTTGGTGCCTAAATACGAGGGAAAAGGCACCGCAGAGCAGGATGGAATTATGGCAAAGGGTAAATGAGCCTGATATGATATATTTATGTTGCTTTTCTTTTGGCTGCTTCCTGTTCAGTCACACCACAGAGGATATTCATCAGCCATGTATCAGCAGAACAATGCAAGAGTTAATGTTTTTTTGTTTATCACATTACTCTAGACACTGTTGTGTGTGAACTTACCAGGAGATCAGTTACAGATATTTTCAAAACCACACTTGTATATACAAAATGTTTAACATTTACTGAAGTTTCTGAAACTTGTGGGCCAGTTAGAAGTGAAAGGAAAAACGGTGGCTCTCGATGTTAAACCAAAAAATGAAAGATGTGTGTGTTGTGGGCAGATGCTTGGCGAATTTCTTTCTCACATGTGGAGAAGAACATCCTGAAAAACCACGGCAACAGTAAAACCTGCTGCGAAGGGGGTCAGAAATGCTGCAGGTGAGCACACATGCACACAAACAACTAACTACCCACTACAGGGTACATCTTACATACTGTAACACTCCAAAATTTTAGAAAGTGAGCCTAGTGCATATGATTAGATCACTAACAATAGTAGTAGTAATAATAATAATAATACTAATAATTGCATTCACATCTAATGTAATGCAATAATTGTCAATCCCCCCCCCCCAAGATGGCAACTGAATGTCTAAGCCACACCCACTTCTTCTGTTTGTGTTTGAATCAACCAGTAAAAAAATTTCAATTTTTTTCCATCTGGAGTGCAAAAGGATCAAACAAAGAAAAGTGGGCATGGACATGCACATGCGCACGCGCGCACACACACACGTCTTGGGAGAATTGTGGTTTAAATGAAAAAGTGTTCAAGGTCATAAAACCAGTTTGTTTCAGCATGCGTCATACAAGTTGTGGTAAATTTTGCAGACTAGAAGTTCTGATACTCACTAATAGTAAAGGGGGGGGAATCCTCATTTTAACTCCTCAGGACTGCAAGGTTCAAAGACAAGTTTTTTTTTTTGTCTTCACTTGTAAAAATGATCTTTAGATAGTAAACAAAGAAAGATTATATGGTATATACACTATATTGGCAAAATGATCTGAATACCTGATCATCCCATTTCAAACCATGGGCATTAATAAGGAGACCCATTTTTATTTCTCCGCTTTTCTGAGAAGGCTTTTTGCTAGATTTTGGACTGTATTTTAAGGAAATGACCACAAGCGCACTAGAGGACGCTATAATGTCCAGCAACAAGGCCTAGTGCGAAGTTGCCATTTTAATTTATCCCAAAGGTCTTCAGTGAGGTTGAGGTGAGGGCTCTGTGCAGACCACATTGTCACACTGAAACAGGTTTGGGCTTTTTAGATCAAGTGAAAGGAAACCTTAATGCTACAGCGTACAAAAACACAACTTGTGTTTTTAACTTTGTAGCAACAAATACATGCATTATGGTGAGATGTCTAAATCTTTAGCATTATAGTGCAGACATTTTTACTCTTGTAATCAGAGAATTTTAACACTGAATAAACAGCTAACCAGTGTCCATTACTGGTTACACACTACATAATCAATTTGCTGCATCTGTTACTGTTGTCACTTGCTATAATGATACATGAACACTTTTTAATTTAGACATGACACCATTGTAATCTGTGTAATCTACAGAAAACAGTGTCTGAAACTTCTGAAATACCTCTTGCAACGGCTGAAGGAGGAGAATCTGGATACTGCGGACAAGCTCTGTTCATACCATGCCAAGACTACACTGCTGCACGCATGTGCTACCAGAGTGAAGGACAGCGAGTGGGCAGACAGCGATCTCAGCTACTGCTTCCAGCAACTTCTCATGGACTTTGAGGGATATCTGAGGGCATGCAAGCTTCCTAACTTCTTCATCCCCTCCCAAAATCTGTTCGATGGCTTTAATGAGAAAAAATGCAACCTCCTAGCAGACCACATTGAATACCAACGTAATAACAGGTTTCCTCTACTATGTTAAATGAGAGTCTCTGAATCAAGAGTCTCCCATACTTTATACATTTTCTAAATGAAATGCATGTTTTAATAAATAAAACATTTATATTCTTCATTTATTTATATCTTTCCATGTCATTCCTGCTGTCCTGTCTACACCCACTATGCTCTCATACAAACCTTTAAATACATCTACACGAATGAATAAATAACGTCTCCCTGGTCCCTGTAAGAGGAGAGAGTATAGCAGAAAAAAAAAAATGATGTTTTTATTTCCTATGGGAACATACACTGATTTAATACACACTTAAGAAGTGTACATGGCCCTCAGTATCTTTTTAAAAAGCAAGTTGTTGCACGATATCTAGAGCTGATGTATATTATTCACAAAAAACTCAAAGAACAAGATCTTTTGAAATGTTTATTTTAATGTCTTTTGAACCAGAAAAATATGTGGCTATATAAATAATAACAGACTGAAAACAATGCTCTTGTTCAACTCAAATGGAAACTAATTTTCTTGAAAAATCTGGAACAAAACCTTGAGGCTGAGTACAGATGAACTTGTCTGGCCTCTTCTTTCTAGAAGCAAAAGATAAATGTTTAATCTGGATAAAACGTGTCTGAATTAACTGCTGCCTCTTTATGACAGGTAGTTATAGACTAGATTTAAATTAATGAATATTGTAAAACTATACCCAAATTCTTTTTTTTCTCATTTAAGATTTTACAGAGTACTGAGACTAAAATGTGTTTACTACAGTACAAGGCAAATTATGAACCAATCTATTGACCATAATCGATTTATGAAGTAAACAAATAAATGAAACATTATAAATAATATCAGTAATCATTTATAGCCTTCAAAAGATGTGCTTTGCTGAAGAGACCCTGATTTAATTTAGGTAATAGTAACTAGCATAGTCAATATGGCGTTTAGAAAATATATCAGCTACTCTGTAGGCTAAGGATATCAGTCAGGAATTCCTCTGTACACTCACCAATACTGCAGAGAGAGCTCAGGTGGACTGTCTGCACATTCCCTATATAAAAAAAAATCTATCAGTTTGGGTCTAAGTGCTAAACTGTGTGTGTGTGTGCGCCAAGGGGGGGTTGTGCCTAGATAGAGCAGTAGGATCAGCTCTTCAGGGTCAATAATTAGATAAACCTGTACTGCCAGTTTACTTCATCACAGCAAACTGATATTTCCTAAGCTTGAAGACAGTTTGAAGTTCAAAGAAAGAAAGAAGGAGAAGGAGTGAGAGCGATACATGCAGAGTGATAGAAAGATATAGAGACAGTGAGTGTGTGTATGTGTCTGCTGTTGGTAGACTAATAGAGAGAGATGGTGTGTGTGAGTTTTAACAGTTGAAGTTTGAATCATGAACATTCCAACCCAGACTCTGAACATCGTCACTTTTAATGTAAGTAAATGGGAGTTTGGGGATTTTGATCATCCGCTACAGGAAAACTCTTAATCAGATCAGTTAACACAAAAAAGAAAGAAAATTAGGAGCCGAGTTAAAGCCGAGTTGGTGGAAGTAGCTGGAAAGCTCAAGGATTTACAAAAGTACAAAAAATGTTTATGTATATAATGATTTTTAAAAAATAATTCTATTTACAAATCATTTCTTATCCAGCTTGATAAAAAGTAGGTATTTCTAAGTATAAAGATATGTTTAAAAAATTCAAAGCAGGAAACTGACTTAGCCATACTGTATATTTGGTTTTTTTTTGACTTGATAAATTCTTTCAAATTTGGATCTTCAGTTCATTGTCTATGGAACAAAATGCATGGAAGATGTGCTGGATGGATTTGGAAAATTTCAAGAGACTCAAAAGCTGCAAAAAACTTGTCTATTTAAATATGAAACCTGGGTAGGTCTTATCTTCAGACTTTGAATATCCATGTTCACAACATGCTCTGCATGGATATAATAGTACATATGGTTCAAATAACAAGAAGTTTCTCAATACTCATTTCCCTTCTCACTGTATTTGCATGTTATATTCGCTAAATTAGTGCAGGAAAGCACATAAATGACTGAGCCGTTGCTCGAGTACTTGACGTAACATCTAGTATAAAAAGGTGGTAAAATGTGTATTCTTTATTTTAAACATGTTAATAATCTAAATACTACTGACCAGAAATAACCACCTTGTCACCTGGCAAATAGATAAATTACACACACATATGTATACATAAAATTTTTTTTACCTCTCTTCAGAAGCGCCTATTTGAGCCTCCTCTGAACCCATCTCTGCCTCCTCTTTGACCCCATCCACCTCTAGGTTTAGTAGGGAACATCTCTTTCTCTTTCTGGTGTCTGTCATAGCGCTCTGCCATCAATACCAGCTCCTCTGGTACCTCCTACAACACAACGCAACCAAAGAGCCAGCCAGAGCAAGAGTGTGCGTCAAAACTCTGTGTGTTGTGGCCAAGCATGTAATCTTACCTGTCCAGCTCTTTCCAAAATGTGTACAAGTTCACCTGCCATCTTCCAATCTCCTTTTGTCACCAGGGTTACAGAAACCCCAGACCGGCTAACAAATTAATAGAAAATACGTGTTAATATATATTACATGTGCAACGCACCAGTTTTAGACACTCTGATATACAGGCAGAGAGGAATGTCGATACCCTGCACGGCCGGTTCTACCAACTCTGTGCACATACTCCTCAATGTTCCTGGGGAAGTCAAAGTTGAAGACATGCGAGATATCATGGACATCTAGTCCCCTAGAGGCCAGATCAGTGGCCACTAGGATACGCACACGTCCTGCATATAGCCAAAGTACAAAATGTGGATTAGCTATTACGTTATGCAAAGAGCTGACTACATAAGAAATCACTAATAACTCCATATGCTTATTTTAGCATACCATCTTTAAAGTCTTGTAGGGCTTCTTCACGGTCACACTGCTCTCTGTCTCCATGCAGGGATTGAACAGCTATCCCCCGCAGACACATATCACTGGATAGATCATCTGCACTGAATACCACATTGACAGGAGGGGAATACTCACAACAAACCAAGCAGGGAAGTGAAAAGATAAGTTTTAAATTAAGCACTAAAAGAAAGTTGGATATTAACACATTTAAAGCCTTTCAAATACATAATACATACAACTCTCCTCTACACTTTCTTCAATGCACAAAGAGAACTCTAGTTTCACTTTTCATTTATTACTGTGCTGTTTGACATCATCTGAGAAGGAAATTCAGCAAAAGGGGGAGGGAATTTACTCAAAAATGAAAGTCAGTGCCGTATGGTGGATGATGTCCTTTGTGAAATGCTGAGCTAACCGTATTACAGCACTAACACCCGTGTGTTCTGTGTGTTCTTTCATTTCCTTTATAATCGAAAGCACTTAATATCAACTGAGCACAACAGGAAACCTAATAAAAAGTTTGAAAAGGTAAACTGTTGCACCTCTGACTGGAAACTTACATAATTTTTTTCCCAACAAATATTAACACTTTATCCTCAGGCTCCATATTGTAAATAAAGTCAAAGACATAGGCCTTCTTCTCTTCCTCTTGCACAATCAAAACAGTCTGCTGCACTGTGTCCACAGCCTAAAGGGGAAGACAACAGATTTGTACTTTAGGGGAATTCACTGGGGATCTTTCAAACTTACCAGGAAATGCTTGAAACCACAGCTCTATAAGATTTTTGAGGATTACAACCTAACTTATTCCTTGCCATTAATTTAACTGACCCATGTTTTTTTTTTAAACGAACAAGTCACTGTTTTCAAGCCCAAATTACATAGAATTACAACTTTGTCAAGGGCTGGTAATTTCTTTTATCTTCCCACATTCCTAAAAAAAAAAAGTGCAGTTGCCTCCAGACATCTGACTGCATGACATGCTTTGTTGTACGTACTGAAATGCTTCAGTAACAAAGATTGTTCAGCTGGATACATTTTTCCAGCAGCAGGTAGGCAACACTAAAGCAGTACATTTGGGTCAACTACATTTCATTAATGGAAATAACAAGCCATCACATAAAAAGTATTACATTCGTTAACATAATGCCATTGTATCACATTTTATTTCTGAATCTCATCATAGAAAGTTAAATCTGTGAGATTGTGCCAGTTAGTTTTTTAGCAAGAATAACTTATTAACTTAATAACTCATTAAAACGTATTAATTAAAACTTATCACTAACCACAGTGACCATATAAGTCAGAAATTTCCCTTGCAATCTCTCCCAAAGTATACATAAGGATTTTTCCAAAAAATAACAGCCTGAGTTCAGCCTGAAAAACAGAATCAATGCTCACTTACTGCTAGGTCTAGGGTGCCCACATACACCATCATGGGGTCTTTCAGGTAGGATTTGGCCAAACGTCTCACTCCTGTTGGCCAAGTGGCACTATTTTTATGCAACAAAAAAATGTATATTCAAATGTTACTGCATATATATATATATATATATTTTTTTTTTTTTTTGCAGAAATATAGTGCCAGGTGCTTGTTTTTAAAAAATAATTGGTCATATTTCTGAACACAATGAATAATTACTAAACTGAATTAAATATCTATGGATAAAGAGTAACAGAAAAAGGTATACCAGGCCTGCTTAAGGTATACAGATTTGTCATAGTAGCAGTAAAGACAGATGTCTAGCCTCTGACCTGGTCATAACTGTTTGCCGGTCAGGCCGAATGTCCAGGATTATTTTCATGATTTGAGGCTCAAAGCCCATGTCCAGCATTCGATCTGCCTCATCCAATACCTGTCATCAAACAAAAACACAAAAACAAACCATGAGCACAGAGACATATTTTCTAAGGCATATAAAAACCTGTCTGATTCCAGCACTGCATAGCATGAATGAATTGCTGCCCCTCCCTTTCCAGCACAGCAGCATGCTTGACGTGTGCATGTACATACCAAGTAGGTGATGGAACGTAGGTGTATTAGCTCATTCATTTGCAAATCATTCAGTCGTCCTGGTGTGGCGATAACTATATCAACACCGCTGGTCACTGTCTTTATTTGTGCTCGTCTATCACCTCCTCCATAAACACAGATACTGGGGGCAAACAGATGCTAAGCATGTTAACTTTTTACACCCATGTAGCATGTAGAGATCTATACTCTATTATTTACTGAACTGACTTGCAATGAGAAAATGTGATCACATATTCCCCATATTTCCTCTCTCCATGTTTATCTGCATGGTTTAAACAGTTTTGACAGATTTATTCTTAATATAATTTTTCATTATTGATTTCTCATACTTGCACATTTCTGCTTTTGTATGCTACATAATCTGGCTAGTAAAACCCGTTCTACTAACATTCTCATCATGCCTTGGACAATGCAGCAAGCAGTGGGTTTTGGAAGAATGTGCTTCAATCATAGCATTGCTATGTTTCACACCACCATGAAGTTTAAACATACAAACCAAATGAAAACTATTATTCTGTGAAGGTTTATAAGAAACCACAGTTTTTTGGTCCCTTCCTGCTATAGGTTATATAACAGGATAACTATCAAAATAACTAGGGTTAAAAAGTAACATGCGCTATTAACAATTTCTATGAAATCCAACAACTTTGATAGTCAGACAAGGCAGTGAACTACATAATTTTAACAAATCCATATGCCATTTTTGTACACATATTCCAGAGCATCCCTAAAAGCAACACTTGTATACCTTTTAAAGCCTTTGTAACTGTACTTATTGCACTCTGCTTCTATCTGGAGTGCCAATTCACGAGTGGGAGTCAAAACCAGCATTCCAGGGCCATTTCGCTTATCTCTAGGCCTGTAAGAGCAACAATGCAAAGGTTTTGAATTGAACATGAAAAACTGTCATTTTAAAAAAAAGTCAGTATAGTCACCATACAGTTGGACTACAATAGCATTTCATGTGCAGAAAATTAACAAGCATATCTTTGATAAACACAAGTGTGAAAATCCACTAAAGAGTGTCCTTACACAGGCTGTTGGTCCATGTGAATGAACCCTGGAAGAAGATAGGCGAGTGTCTTCCCAGTGCCAGTCTGTGCAATACCAATCAAATCCAGGCCACTCAGAACTATAGGCCAAGCCTGAGACTGTAGCAGACAATAAAGATGAAAATTAGGATTAGAGTTGCTCTGAGTGACAGGAGAGAGAGGAGCATCACCCCTCCCATCCAGACAGCATGACCAATTTTGCTCTTTTTGACATCTGGCCAGTGATGGCTAAAACATTATCCAGACAAAATTAGAAGGCCCACATGTAAACAAGACTCAATATTTACATTTACCATTGTTTGTAAGCTATTAAACATCCTTCATAGAAAACCTTAGACGCCAAAAAAACACCTACAGTGTCCACAGAATTTATTGATTCCAAGCCAAAACGCCTTCAAAGCAACCACATCACACTCAGTAAACATAATGTGTGCATGATCTGATAGTTTTGTACAACCAAACCATATTTCCCACATAGCAGCGTCTTATTGTTTTCCACAGTTTATTCTACTCTCAACTGAGCATCATTTGAAATCTCTAAGACATCACAGTACCTGTATGGGAGTTGGCTTTTGAAACCCCACTCTGGCTATGTTCTCCATTATTCCAGGATAGTGAGCAAAAGCCTCCTCGAAAGTGTATACAGGATTAGGGATTGCTCTTTTCCCTTCTTCTTTCAGATCATCCACAAATATATTGTTGTTCTCCTTCCTGTTGAAGAACAATTAGTAGTAGTAATTTGCATAACATTGAACCATAATATCTATTTGATTTGAGCCTGCTTACCACTATAAGGTTAAAAACATTCACTTATTGTTTACATCATAAAATTTCGGTTTGTAACAAAACAATAAGTGTACTTCTTGTCAGAAGGGATATTTTTTAAACGACAACACCAACTAAACACTTCTCTGATTGGCTCAACTTCCCGCGCAAACTGCGTGACTCATAACGTTCTGTACTTACGCAGAGTGAACATTTTCTCGGATGCCTTCATTGGTAAAGACAGCCCTCTTCTGGTTGTTCAGCAAATCTACTTTACAAAGCTCTCTGGAACTTCAGTGATTTTCTGATATTTTTATGTGCACCACCATGACACAAGTACAGTTCAATACAGAGAAGCATAATAGCTTTCACAATACTCCTGGGGTTTTGACTAATTAAACATTTAAATGAAAAAATTAGACATTTCAAGGAATTTACTATTTGATCACATTTACATTTCTGGCATTTGGCAGAGGCTCTTATCCAGAGTGACGTACAAAAGTGCTTTAAATCTCTATCAATTAATATATTAACACTGGTTCAATAGGTTACAGACTTTGTATTCCATTAGCCTAAAATTCAGTTGGTGTTTTTTTTTTTTTTTTTAAACATACAGTATAACAATACATAAAAACGGACAAATAAGAGCAAGTTTAAGTGCTTCAGGAGAAGGTAGGTCTTCACGTCGTTTGAAGACAGTCAGTGACTCAGCTGTATGGACATCTAAGGAAAGTTCATTCCACCGCCTCTGCGCCAGAACAGTGAAGAGTCTAGATGTATACCTGCCTTTTACCCTGAGAGATGGTGGGACCAGTTGAGCAGTGCTAGTGGACCTGAGGGAGCGAGGTGCAGTGCAAGGAGCAAGAAGATCTTTGAGGTAAGATGGTGCTGGTTCATTCTTGGCTTTGTAGGCAAGTGCTTTGAATCTGATGGGTGCAGATTCTGAAAGCCAGTGGAGGGAACGCAGCAGTGGGGTGGTGTGGGAGAACTTAGGCAGGTTGAAAACAAGCCGTGCAGCTGCATCTTGGATCATTTGCAGTGGACGAATTGCAACGAAGTCCTACCAGTAAAGAGTTGCAGTAGTTCAGTCTCTAAATAACCAGAGACTGAACAAGCACTTGAGTAGCCTGTGTGGATAGGAATGGTCGAATCTTTCTAATGTTGTACAGAAGAAACCAACATGAGCGCGTCACATTAGCAACATGGGAGGAAAAGGACAGTTGATTGTCCATGGTTATCCCAAGGTTGCGAGCGGTGGCTAAAGGGGAAATCATTGAGTAGTTCAGAGATAATGCAAGATCCTGGGCTGGGGATGAATCACCTGGGATGACCAGCAGTTCAGTTTTGCTGGAATTAAGTTTCAGCTGATGAGCTTTCATCGAAGATGAAATGTCCGCCAGACACGATGAATTCCTAAGCAGAAGCCATGGTGTCTGAGGGAGGGAAGGAGAAGTTGGGCGTCATCAGCATAGCAGTGGTATGAAAATCCATGTGAGGATATAACTTTGCCAAGAGAGTGGGTGTAGAGGGAGAAAAGGAGAGGACCATGTACTGAGCCTTGTGGGACACAAGTAGAGTCTGCGTGGAGCAGATGTCAATCCCTTCCATGTTACCTGATATGAGCGACCATCCAGGTAGAAAGCAAACCATTCCCATGCTGTTCCACAAATTCCAAGACTCCTGAGGGTGGACAAAAGAGTCTAGTGGTTAACTGTGTTAAATGTTGCAGAAAGGTCGAGGAGGATGAGGACCAATTACAGCTTGGCTGATCTAGCAGCATGTAGTTTCTCAGTGACTGACAGAAGGGCAGTCTCTGTGGAATGTGCTGCTTTGAAGCCAGACTGGTTGGGATCATGGAGGTTATTCTGCAAGAGACAGTCAGACAGCTGATTATAAACAATTCATTCAAGAATTTTTGAAAGAAAGTAGTAATACCGGTCTGTAATTACTGATGTCGGAGGGATCCAAAGCAGGTTTCTTCAGTATAGGGATAACCCTTGCTTTCTTAAAGGCAGTTGGTACCTGACTAGATGTTATGAATCCATTGATGACTGTGGTGATGAAGGGCAGGGAGTCAGGTGAGATGGTCTGGAGCATAGTGGAAGGGATTGGATCCAGTGGGCAGGTGGTAGGATTGCAGGAGTGGATGATTTGCAAAACCTTTTCAGATGCTATGGTTGAGAGATGCTTCAGTGAAGGAGTAGCTGAGTCCTGACTGTGTTATGTAGATAAAGTTGAGGCAGACGTGAAGGTCTGGCAGATCTTCTCAAACTTCTCTGTGTAAGAAGTGGCAAAATCGGAGTCTGAGGGTTGAGTAGTGCAGAGATGATGTTATGGAGCTTTCGGGGAACTTGTGCAGAAGTCACGTCTGAAGAGAATCTGGACAGAAGCGTACGAAAAAAGGTGAGATCTGCGCCCAGTCGAGATTTTTTCCCACTTCCTCTCTGCTGTTTGTTGTTCTCTCCGATTGTTGTGAAGCACATCTGACAGTCAAGGAGCAGGACAAGAAGTCTTCCTGAGTTTAGGGGATAAAGGGCAGAGAAGGTCCAAGGTTGATACAAGAAAGGAGAGAATGGTGTCTGTAGCGAAGTCTAGGGGTAGGAAGGAAAAGGAGTCATAGTCAGGAAGAGAGGAAAGAGTGCAGGAAGCTACAGAGGAAGGAGAGATAGAGTGAAGGTTGCAGCAGATGAGAGAGGTATGCTGGGAGTTACGTTTGGGTAGGACAGGGAGAATGATAGTGAAGAATACCAAATGATGATCCGAGTTGTGAAGTGGGGTAGCATGTCTGTAGCAGGGGAAGGGCAGGTGAAGACCAAGTCCAGGATGATTCCTCCCTAGTGTGTCGTAGGGCAGCTGTTGAATGACAAGGAAAACGAATTCAGAAGAGTCAGAAGGCCAGAAGACTGAAGCTTGTCGGATGGGAGGTTGAAATCTCCAAGGACTGTCAGAGGGGTGCTGTCAGAAGGGAAGACACTGAGGAGTGTGTCCATTTCTTCCATGAAGTCTCCTAGGGGACCAGGAGGGTGGTAGATAATGATGAAGAGGTTGATTGGAGAGGTAACTGAAACTGCATGGAATTCAAAAGAAAAGATGGTTAGATGAGACAAGGGGAGAGGTGTGAAACACCATCTCCATGACAACAGCAGACCTGTGCCACCACCCCTGCATGATTCTTGTGGTGAGTGAGAAAGCATAGGCAGAGGATAGAGCAGTCGTTGTAGCAGTGTTCTGTGGGGACATCCAGGTCTCGAGTAGTGCCAGAAAAACAAAGGAATAGTGGGAGGCTAAAGCTGAGATGAAATCAGCCTTCCTTACAGCAGACAGTTCCAGAGCCCACCTTCCACCACTGTTTGAGACTGAGACAACAGGGGAGGGTAGATGAGATTGCTGGAAACATTACCTTTGCTTCGTGGGTGAGAGTGCCTGTGTCTGTAACAGGTAACAGCAAAGATGTGTTTGAGGCACTTGTCTGTGGCTTGGTCAAAGTGTGGTCAAGTATGAGTTAAGAATGTAACAGAACAAGAAAGGTATGTGAGTAGACACTTACTATTTAAGATATTAACAGGTCTTGGCAGAGCTACAGTATCTCACAAAAGTGAGCACACCCCTCACATTTTTGTAAATATTTTATTATATCTTTTCATGTGACAACACTGAAGAAATGACACTCTGCTACAATGTAAAGTAGTGAGTGTACAACCTGTATAACAGTGTAAATTTGCCATCCCCTCAAAATAACTCAACACAGCCATTAATGTCTAAACTGTTGGCAACAAAAGTGAGTACACCCCTAAGTGGAAATGTCCAAATTGGGCCCAATTAGCCATTTACCCTCCCCGGTGTCATGTGACTTTTTAGTGTTACAAGGTCTCAGGTGTGAATGGGGAGCAGGTGTGTTAGACCAAAACCCTAAGGTGGGGGAGTGCAAGGTCTCTACCATCCACCAGCTCTGTGATTGTCATCATGGAGGAGTGGAAGAGGACTCCAGTGGCAACCTGTGAAGCTCTGGTGAACTCCATGCCCAAGAGGGTTAAGGCAGTGCTGGAAAATAATGGTGGCCCCACAAAATATTGACACTTTGGGCCCAATTTGGACATTTCCACTTAGGGGTGTACTCATTTTGTTGCCAAAAGTTTAGACATTAATGGCTGTGTGTTGAGTTATTTTGAGGGGACAGAAAATTTATACAGGCTGTACACTCACTACTTTACATTGTAGCAGAGTGTCATTTCTTCAGTGTTGTGACATGAAAAGATATAATAAAATAATTACAAAAATGTGAGGGGTGTACTCACTTTTGTGAGATACTGTACCTGCAAGCCTTCAATATAAATTAGTAAGCCCTCCCCACAATTCACACCTTAAGGGAGACTGAAACTACTCTTAATTAATCAACTGAGACAACTAAGAAGTATAGACCAACACAAAAGGATCAACAAGCTATACAATAACAGTGGTTCCCAAAGTGAACCTTTTACATGAATCGGAGGTGCTAGCTGTACCACACCTGAATGCCTCATCTGCAGAGAAAAGCTATCAAATGCAGCAATGGTACCAAGCAAGCTGAAGAGACATTTAGACACAAAACATCACGGTTTGTCCCGCAAAGACATAGAATACTTCAAGCGACTAATAGCACAAAATGTTAAACAGAACCAACAAATGATGTCATGTGTGCGCATGTCTGACAAAGCGCAAGAGGCAAGCTTCTTAGTAGCATAACTATTTGCCAAATCAAAGAAGCCCCATACCATTGCTGAATCACTCATTTTGCCAGCCTGCAAGAAAATCGTAGGGGTAATGATAGTGGAGGACGCTGTCAAAGAAATTGACAAAAATCCCGTTATCTGACAACACGATTAAACGTCGTATTGACAACATGGCTGCTAATATAGAAACAGAACTAACTGAAAAACGAAATAAAAGTGGCAAATTTGCACTCCACTGTTATCTCCTAGCCAGTGTGCGATATGCTGATGAGGAATTAATTATGGATTTTTTTTTTTCTGCAAAGAACTACAGAGTGGTGCAACAGGGGAAGAAATGTTCATTGTCATCGATACTTGAAAAGAATGTGGTCTCAGCTGGGGCATGTGTCATAGTATTTGCATTGATTTAAGTTATAAGTTCAGGTTTGAACAAAGCAAATGAGAAACTAAAGAAAAAATTTAATTTGAGTTCTTTATAATTATTAAAAGAGTTAAGTATCAATCTTTAAATGTGTTTTGTTCCAATGATTCCCACATACAGTAAATGGTCCAAATCAGTCTGTTGACATGCATCAACCAGTTGTACAAGACAGACGGTATATTTGATTGGATTGTTTCACCTCATATGTCTGTTATGCTTTTATAACACATTAATGTTGCTGTTGATGCTTCTTTTGTTGTTTGCTCATATGGATTTATTTTTATATTTGTATGTACGCATGTACATTTAGTTTAATTGGGTTGGGGTGCAGTGGGGGGGGCACTACAAAGGGGTGCCATACTTTCGAAAAGTTTGGGAACCACTGCAATATAACACAGTTCAAATAACTCGAGAGCCAACCAACAAATAGTAAGCAAAAGTCAGAATCCTACCTTACCAGATATAGATATATACCAGAATAGATTCAGATGAAGAGCTAAAGCACACTATCCCTTCTGGTGTCCTGCATTGAATCAGTGCTAACAGCACCTAAAAGTAGTTCAAGACAGCCCTCTGTTGAAGTGTCTGATACATTACAGCATGCATACACACCTCCAGTTTCTGATCTCCTCTGCACTGCGCTTGGCTACAGAGTCTGCTTCGATGTAGAAATTCTTCTTCAGGGGTGGGAGATCTGAAGAAAGAGAAATCTTAGATAGCACATACACCAACAGACTAAATGATAATACAGTTTAATATAGAAACATTAGAGTTGATTATTAAAACAGGCAACAGCGAGTATGAATGCAAGTGTAAAGGCTATTTTACTTGTGTCTTCCCCTTTTTCAACAATCAATTCCTTAAATGTTCATTTTTATTAAAAACTAGAACTAACCAGTATTTTTTTTTTTTTTTTTTTAAATGAAGACAAATTCAGCTGAACTGGTATGAATGACTAAAACATACAATAACAGAGCTGACTGAATTCACCTTGCCATTTTAAAGATTCATATTTCTCTTTATTCTCTCTGATGGCGCTCCAATCTATAGGAGCAGAAGGAGGAGGAGCTGATGCCTGCAGTGCAGATGCTGACCAGCAGGAGTCACTCTTCGAGCGTGAACTCTCATTATCTGCAGAAACAAACAAGACTGCAGTTACCAATAGTAGGACCCAGTTTATTTGGTGAGGTGAGACAAAAGTGAAGTCATACACACAATCCTTACAAATTTCTATGCCAATCAGGCAGCATCTCCATCAAACGTTCGAAGCACAAGGGTTACTAAACGTCATGTTTACTAAATCTAGTCCCATCTAAGCCAAATTGGCAAGACAAAAATGTTTCTTCATTACCACACAAACTTCCAGAGTTTGTATGGGGAATAAAAACACAGATGCAGTTGCTGATGGAGCAGGAATCACTTCAGTTTCTGTGTTCAGAGTAAGGAGGAAGCTCATAATTAAGGCTTATCAGATCTCCAGCATCTTGTTACAAACATTGCAAAGCTTGCTCAGAAATGAAAGTCTGTTCATTCCCTTCTTGTATACAGCATCAGTGTGGGTCTTCCAGTCCCACAGTTACTAGTGGATGGTGGCATGGTTTTTGTAGGAGACAACACATTTGTATGCTGTGGCTGAATTAGACCTGAAAATGTAATTAGACATTATGTAGTATGAATAGGACTGCCTTCATATTTTCACACAGAGTTTAAATCCAATCAAAACTATACTGTAAGGACTTTTTTAGGGAAATAAACAACCCTTAGTGGAGAATGCTGTAAACATGCCACACAGTGTCACGAGTGATCCAGTATGCTCCTATGTTAATCAATGTGATCTACTAACTCTTGGTTAGAGAGCATTAAACAGTTCAAATGTACTGATCATCCTGCCTTTCTCTTACCATAGTAAACTCCAGGCCCATTGGCTGTACCCATTCCAACCAGCTCCTTGATCAGATCACTGGCTTTCTGCTGGACATCACTGTTACCGAAGATCAGCACCTCTCCCTCATAATGCCCACGGTTAATCTACACAAAACATAAACAGGCATCAGCCATGTCAAATTACTCTAAATAAACAGCATTTAGTGAAAATGTTCAGTCACACTTACAGATTGCTTTAAAACATTTAAATATGGTTATTTACCAAACTTTGATTAAAGGAAACAAGGTCATGTAATGTGACTGACTCTCACATGTCACCATACTGTCAGATCAATGCATACTGACTACACAATAATGTGGAAAGTGTACTTTACCAGTTGCCGCAGCTAGCAAGCTGATATGACTAGCAAGTATTTGCAAGAAATTTGCATTTTACAAACCACCAGTTTCTCTCATGGCTACGTCAACCGTTGTAATGTGTATTGCAGATAGGGCTGCAAAATTCCGGGAATTTTCAAGTTTCAACTTTCCATGGGAATTAATGGGAATTTGCAAAATTGCAGGTTAGCCTATAACAGGGAAATTAAATGTAGCTGAAAAAAAAATATCTTGCAGCATAATCTTGGTTAAAACAACCAGATTTAATGCAATTTAAGTTGAATTTCTACCCTGTATATTCCTCAATCACATGCACACAGCACTGCAAGGCTATTGAGGCCACACCTTCACATGCACTGATCATTTCTTCAATCCTGCACACAATATAATTTTAAAAAATGTCCATCTTAGTGAGTAGTCATGTAAATTACATAATTATTAAATAAATTTATATTTAAAACTGTCTTGTTCTATTGTGCAACAATAGTTTACCATTGTAAAAACAAATACACTGACTGAGCAAACATTTACGGGAGATAATTAATAAAAATTCTGTCTAAAAAAAAAGACCATATATGTTTGTATGTACAGTTTATATAAATTTTCCCAAATTTCTAAATAATTTAAATAAATAAATTCCTGTAAATTCCTGTTAAGTTTTCAACTTGGAATATTTCCAAAATTCCCCGAGTTCCCATGGAAATTTACCGGAAATATTCCAAACCTTTACAACCCTAATTACAGCTCTCTCAAAAAAGCATAAAAGCCAATTAGTCCAATTAGGTCAGCTGAGAGCCAATCCTAATCTGATTCATGGATGTTGATTCAAAAACAGTATTGCATAAAATAATGGACAATTACTATGTGTGTGAGTGGTACAAACATGTCTAGTGGACAAGTTTCTTGTACTTCCTATGATGGAGAAATGTAAAATTTGTAAAATATGTAAAATGACAGCCATACTTTTAGAAAATATATATATATATATATATATATATATATATATATATATATATATATATATATATATATATATATATATATATATATATATATATATATATAATTTCTAAACAGATTAGAAAATATTTTAAAAAAAAAAGACACATTCAGCATGGTTAGACCTTATGCAATGTGCGTACAAACAAACCCGGTACCTGTGAGACCTGTTTACACGTACCTTTCCACGGGTGGGTGATAATCTGTGCTCAAACACAGCTTTACACTCCTGGTGTGGGATGTGTTTCAATCTTTGAACATTACATTCACAGACAGTTTCTTAGTAGGGTTTTTATAAAAGCTTCTGCAGTCTTGCCAAATTTATAGGCCAGCAAATTGTACTTGTTTGTCATTGAACTGCATTTCAAATAGCACATTACAACACTGCAGAAAGCTGAATGAACTACTCTTGTTGCTTCTGACTTGACTACAGAAGTGGGACAAAGGTGCTTCAAAGTATATTTTGATTGGATAGAAATTGGATAATTACAAGGTGATTCTAAAACTGTTCAGTACTATTCAAGAAATAGTGAAATAAGAATATCAATAAAAAAAAACATTTGTCACGTGCTAGCTACGGCAGCACATATACCAAAAACATTTGTCACTCCATATTATTTGTGTCTACATGGTCAATTTATTTATTTTGTTTTAATGAAAACTTATAGTGGTATTAGCCAGGTCCATCAGGTCAATGCGGTTAGCTAAATCCTGTTGAAGGAACAGCAGGTTTCCAGTCAGTACCATTAGCTATTGTACACTATATTGCCACAAGTTTTGGGACACCCCTCCAAATCATTGAATTCAGGTGTTGTTTTTCAGGAGTTGGGCTTAGCCCCTTAGTTCCAGTGAAAGGAACTCTTAATGCTTCAGCATACCAAGACATTTTGGACAATTTCATGCTCCCAACTTTGTGGGAACAGTTTGGGGATGTCCCCTTCCTGTTCCAACATGACTGCACACCAGTGCACAAAGCAAGGTCCATAAAGACATGGATGAGTGAGTTTGGTGTGGAGGAACTTCACAGAGTCCTGACCTCAACCCGATAGAACACCTTTGGGATGAATTAGAGACTGCGAGCCAGGCCTTCCTGTCCAACATCAGATTCCGATAAACACACTCTTTAACCTTGTGGAAAGCCTTCCCAGAAGGGTTGAAGTAGTTATAGCTGCAAAGGGCGGGCCAACTCCATATTACATTTGAGTGCATGTAAGGGCAGACGTCCCAGTTTTGGCCTGACTCGCATTCTCCACTCTAATTCATCCCAAAGGTGTTCTATCAGGTTGAGGTCAGGACTCTGAAGTTCCTCCACACCAAACTCGCTCATCCATGTGTTTATGGACCTTGCTTTGTGCACTGGTGTACAGTCATGTTGGAACAGGAAGGGGTCATCCCCAAACTGTCCCACAAAGTTGGGAGCATGAAATTGTCCAAAATATCTTGGTATACTGAAGCATTAAGAGTTCCTTTCACTGGAACTAAGGGGCCAAGTCTAACCTCTGAAAAAACAACCCTGAATCTCAATGATTGGAGGGGAGTCCCAAAACTTTTAATATAATGTAGCTCATTACCGTGACACTTACCACATCCTCATCTTAAGCATCAAGTGAGTCGTGAAAGATTTGGTTAACTATGTTTACCAGTACATGTTGCTTTTCCAGTAGATGAACTTGCCTTAATTTTCGCTCCACTAGACTCCTCCAGTTCACGGATTTTCACTCCGCCTCGACCTGTCCATGGCAACACAACGACAGACGTCTGAAGCGCAAGCGAACTAGCTGGTTAGCTAACTTTGTTACTACTTCGATTTAACGTATTAACCTATTATTATTAACAGCGGTAAATGTATATAAAACTAACTTACCTATAACTCTCCCGATTAAAGAGTTTCCCACGGTCAGAGTGAGAGGGCGGGTTGATCTGTCACGGCGCGTTTCTCTGCCGTTGCTGGAGTCACGCTCTCTCCAGCTCCGCCACTGGGGACCTTCTCGGGCCATCTTCATTTCACGCTTTCCACCAAAACGAACATTTTCGTTACTTCTACTTGGGGTAGCTTTCCATTGTGTAGCTGTATTAACATGTGAAGGCTTCGAGATGGCTCCACCATCCTCGTCGTATTCAGCTTCCCAATCCGACATTCTAAGTTGCTAATTAAGTTCACTTCGACTGAAACACTACACGACAATTAGCACGCGACCGCCAATATTCGCTCGTGTGGCCACGCCCACTCTGCTGGCGCATTTCCGTTTTTAAACTGGTAATAAGCTATCATGGCAGTTTGTTCTCGGTCAAGAAAACATAAACAACCCCTCTTAAATGTGTTTCTCAGAATTTATCTGAAGGTGTATAGCAATTAGTTAGTAATGAATTGCATAAATGTTTACACGCCTGAAGTTTTCCCACATTGTACTGACTCATTTTGTAGTCCTGGAAATGACTATTAGCTTTCCCCTAAATATTTTAGTTCATCTACGGTACAGATTTTATTTAAAACACATTAATTTAGAAGACTGAATACTTTTTAAAAATTTCAACACAAATGTATTTGCTTAGAATTTGAATCTTTATTGGGCCGGTTATTGCCTGGGGGTAGTACCGTCGCTACTCGAACACGATTTGTTCTGCGCATGCGCAAAATTACTGCCAACAACACATTATACCATTATATTAGTAGTATTCGTTTAGTCATACTTTAGACAAGAAGTACGCATGCGCAGTACAAATCGTGTTTTCGGTGCGGATCGAGTAGTGACAAGTATGTTTAATCCTTCTGTATGGTAGTATAAAAGTATCTGAAAGATTAAAACTTACAATGATTAACACAACTGTTGTATGTGAGTTCAAGTCATTTCTTTATTGAAGTAAGATAAAGTTTATTTTTGCATTTTTTTTTCTTCAAACCCAGAGCTTCAGCTCTGTTATGTGCACATAGTTAAAAATAAATTAATCAGCATGACAGAATGGTAACATTATCAAGCATGTATATTAAGGCCAGTTTTGTGTAATAAATTACTGAATTAGTGGCAAAACAAACGAACAAATAAAAATGACAAAGGCTTAGTATACAACCAGACAGAAAATGTATAATTATCCCAACCCAAACTCTTAACAAATTTCCAAAGGAAGAGTATAAAGAGAATCAGGACAGGAAACATCAAACAAACTAAGCAAAAAGGCACCATGAAGCATTTAGTTACAAATAAAAAATAACCTAAAATGTGTTAATTAATAACATTAGTCTACATTAATTTTCTGCAACTGAAATATATGTATGCTATAGTGAATCAATGGAACACAAATCAACATCCAGAGTCTTTTTTTTACCATCATGTCCATATATCTGGATTACAAATATGAATTATGTAAAAACCTTTCATCACATTTGCAGGTTTTTTGTAATACTTTGAACAATTGTGCTTCCAACTGTTATAAGCTACAGTGCCAAGATCATCCTCAGTGATACCAGAGGCTCTGCACAGAAATCCTTCAACACAAGTAGGTTCGTCTAATGATATACAAACAGATATTGACATCATATGTGTTACATTCTTACTGAAGTTATATTGATAACCAGCGGATAGAAGAATGGTAAGCAGCATTTTAGGTTGACTTTAAGACTGCGGTGGGCTACAGAGTAAAACAGGATACAAATGTGAGATAAATTATGTAATATGTGAGGCTACACAAATGTATAAAAAAAATCTAAAGAAGTCAGTGTTGATGGGATTGATGCAGTCACATAAAATAACAAAATAAAATAAAATAAAATAAACAATGGTTATTTAAACCTGTTAAAACTGTTTTTTGGACATAGCCACAAATACATAGGGTGCTTATGCTTGATTTATTTAACTGGTGAATCATTTGAATTAAGTAAGGCTTACATAACTGAATAAAGCACGGTTTAAAAAAGGAGACTCAAATATGAATTCTAAGACCGAGCAGACCGTTAATAACCATAAATGCATAAATACTCTCAATCCTATGTGTGGTTGCATTTTAAACATGCAAGTGCACATGCAAGACTGAGATCAGAGCTCATTCAGTACCATCATCCTTCATTTCATCTTTTAATGCCTTCTACTTCATTAAATTTCCCATCATGACAAAATTATCCATGCAATGGCATGTAAGAACATAAAGTTATGAGGAACATCACATCTTTTTATCAACTGATGCTGAAAAGGCAAGAAGTGAAGCTGCCACCCTCTTTCCTTTGGAAAAAGTGAATAAGGTGTGTCCAGTCTCCACACTGAGGCTGTTGTGTGTGTTGGTATTACTTTATAAGGACATGAGGCAGGCTACGAGACTCTGAGCTTCCCGTAGGCCTTGTCTGGCTCCGAGGTGGTCCACCGGCTACCGTTTGTACAAGCTCAGTTGAAAAGCTGGTGTCTGTGCTCTGCTGAGAGAGCAGGGAGAAGTTCCCCTTGCTGGTAGCCAGCTCCTTATCATTGATGAAGAGTTCTGTTTCTCCCCAGTCCGTCAGAGTCTCCCGGTCATTGGACTCGTTGTTGCTGCTGCCACTACTCCGAGCAGACAGGTTGGGGTGGCACTCTGTGCCTGATGGCAGCATGAGGTTCTGTGCAGAGAGTGACTTCCCCAACGCCCGGCCGTCCTGCAGCGGGTTGACTGCTGCAGAAGATGTGAGGCTCAGTGGATTAATTTCGAGACTCAAGTGTCTCCTCCAGGAGCCCTCTTCCTTGGGGCTCCGCTCAGGCCTGATCCTGAGCTGCACTGTGCTCTCTGAACATTTAGCCTCTGTGTCCGACACAGCTTCAATCTGGGTGTTGAGCAGGCAAGCATTGGGATTACTTTCTTGCAGTGTCTCTGAGATCATGCTGGAAGGTCTGCTTGGAGGCAGTGGTGCCACAGTGGGCAGCTGGAGTGTGTGCGTGTTGGGGGTGGTCATAGGAAGAGGCCTGGTCAGCTCAGGAAAATTGGAATGAGCTCTGGAGAGATTGTTGGGAGTGAGGATGGGAGGAGGGGAAGCTGGGTACACACTGTCTGGGCTAGATGGTCGATTCTGAAGCAGAGGAGATGGAGAGAAAGAGGAGGAGGATGCTGGGAAGCTAGTGCCCACATTGAGCTCACTGGGTGCCAGGACGAGCTGAAGGCCGCATGGTAGGTTATCGCTGATTGAACGGGAAATCCCACTTCTGCTCAGCTGGGTGGAGGAGATATCTTTGCTCTGAATGGAGCTGTGGTAATCTGAGGTCTGCTCCAGCTCAAACAGAGGAAGAGCTGATAGGCCTAGTACTGAGGAAGAGCCTTTTTGGAGAACTTGACGATAGATATCCAACAAGGAGTCCAACTTTGACTCAATGGACTGAACCTGCAAAAATAACATCAATAAGTCAACATTCATTTTTTTAGGTTCTATGTTACCATTATGTGTTGCCCTGAATTAAACTGTCACCTCAAGACATGGTCCTTATCACTCAGTAATAAGGGGTGGCTGTTATAGAGTATGTATTATTATTATAAAATGTATTATTGAATACATTTAATGTTATGGAACTGTTTTCTGTTATCATGTTAAAATAGTTATAAACAGTAATTCCTCAACAGCCTGTTTTTCTTTATAATAAGTTAATAATTAAAACAAAACAAGAAAACAAACAAAACACACACACACATATAGCTTGTTATGTAATTAGGAAACAGGAAAGTACAAAGAACTGTCCTGAAGACTCTTCCATTGTGGAGACACTGAACATACCCGCCCTACACACACTTGATCGAGGCCAACATATCGGGACTGTGTGTTTTTTGGGGTTTAGTTGTGGAGAGACCTCCGAAATTGCAACCTGTTGTTGCAATAAAGTGAGCACTGAAGCTTCGTCAAAGTTTGCCTGCCTCCTGAGATTCAATTTTTGGCTATCACATCATCTTAATTTCATTTTAAAATCATTTTAAAGAGTATGATCTTGGATGTTTGCTAAACTGAGTGCAACAGCAATACAAACAACTTGGTATGAAGAGAGACACTAATGGACTAAAAGCTTTCAGTCGGATTCAGTGAGGTTTATGTCAACATCACCTGTAGGCGTGTTACAGACTCAGTAGAGGGTGTAGTAAATGTGAATGATGTGGATTACATACTCTGTTTAATTTCTTCAATAAAATGTGTTTGGATGTATTTGGTATTCAAGAGAAATGCAGTATGGACCCAGTAGAGCATTACATGATGATTTGAATGATAACCAGCACTAACATGTTTTTGAGGCTCACCTGTCTCTCTACTTTACACACACGGCCAAGCATGCTCATGTCATGCTCCAGGGACTCGCCCTCTGGAAGGATCCTGTCCCTTATCTTCCTGTCCATGGGTATCTGCCCTTTTCCCAAGATCTGGTCCACCCTGTGACACATACGCACTGAATAAGTACAGAAGGATGGAACAGACACCCTTAATTGCTGTATCTGTATCCCCTCTAACCAGAAAATGGTGCAGCACAGAAGGATGAAACCTGATTCCAGTTAGTGAAGAAGAAAGGTAGTTAGTGGGTGTCTTGTTCTACATAACCAAGCAGAATATACAGTGTTTTAATCTCAATTTATCATGTGCTTAATTTTTGCTAACATGTCGATGGTACTTCTAATTTTTTCCTGGCACTGTGTAGAAAGTTAAGCAATTTTATAGTAAGTCAAGGAATAGCATTTAAAACTTTTATTTTGCTATTATTAGTGAGATGTTAGATAGTTACAGTACTCCACTTGTATTATCATGCATACTACACACTGAAATGAAACAGGAGTAAGTTAAACCTTTAGTAACAAAAAATCGAAGATTTTTAAACATCAGTAAAATCACATAAAGCATGTGTTATACAGAGCTTGAAAACCAGTGTAAACAAGTTTAAGTCACTTGGGTATCCAATGCTGAAGCTGATCTTGTACACCCAAATACACACACCAATAAGTTAGCATCAGCCTTAGACCCCTGAGACACAGTGTTAATTTAATTCAGGTAAGTATTTTTAACAAAGTCCAGGACCCCTGTGTTAGGTGGTATAGGCAACAGTGGCTAGTTCAAATCTAACCCTGAGCTGGTGTGTTTCTTCTTGGTTTGACTGTAATACAAGTGCAGAGTAGGAGAGGACAGGTTCCTGGCTTTGCTGTTGAGGCTCTGCTGTGGATACAAGCCTGTGACAAGTCTGTGTGTGAAAGAAAGGTGTCTTTAATGTTCCATTATCAGTCAAGGAGGACTAACTAGAAAGAAGGTACTAAAACTCTAGACTACTGCAACAAAAATACTACTGCAAACAACATATTTAGATTTCATGCACTAAATGCAAAACACTGTCAGGCCAACAGAATGTTGCTTTTGACTTAATATTTAGTGTATACTATATATAAAATAAAAGGTGTTGGAGAAAAGGTCACTTAAGCAATGCCAAAGAGGAACCATATTTGCTTTCATATGGATGTATTTTCAGATCCCAAATGAACATTTTATTACAAACATTAACATTTGTGCGTCATGAAAAATATATGATTAACTCCTCTATAGAGATCCTTCATTGTCACATTTATAGTAAAATAGTCTACCACTAACAAGAATAAGAAATCTTTTTCTCTGGTTCTTCTCTGGCATGCTACCTTTTTAAAGAATATTCTACCTACATGGAGAAATTACTGCAGCAGAAATAATTGAAATATTTGAAATTCTGCACTCTCTCTCTCTATCTCTCTCTATGATATAAAATGATGCAGAGAGGGTTATTTTGACTTATACAGAACAAAAGGGTTACATTTAGGGTTAAAAGAACACCTCTTCTGTCAAGGTAATAATACCAAAAAGCAAAAAGTCAAGGAGGTAGACAGAGTCGACAGCTTAAGGACTGGTGTCTGTAAATTGGCACATAATGTGCATCTACTTTAAAATGCCAAACATACTTAAATATTAAGAAATGTTGTGTAATACTGCATAGCTGAAGACTTGAAATTGTTATTATATGTGACAACTGTATGGCATTTAGGCATTGGTCAGTTATGTACCTGACACATAGCCTAAGCATGTGACTCATGTCTATGCATTTTATGTCAGGTAATGTTGGTGAAGGGGATTGTGGGTCAGCTGACCCTGGGGCTGAGTGCTTCCGCTTGGCTTGGCTGTAATACGAGTGCAGGGAGGGAGAGGAAAAAGTCTTGGCTTTGCTGCTCAGGGTCTGTGGTGGACCCACTATTGTATCCAACCTGAATGGGAGAGTGCACACACACATTCATGTAGTCACAACAATACAAACATACATAAAAGCAGACAGTGCTTTACGTGGGTGGGTCGGAACAGAAGGAAGAAATACCAGGAGTGAAATGAAAAGTGATTTTAAACCATTATGCAAATATTCAGGTGTCTTGTTTAGAAGTATGTAAAAGTCAAGCTGAGCTAACCTTGTCTGGAGACTCTTGATACGACACAGCATGTCCAAGTGCCCGGCGGAGTACTGCTCAATCACATCTTTCACATCATATGGCCGCAGAGTCTCCTTGAACTTCTTCTTGGCCACATAGAACTTCATTATTCTGACAGGAATAGAGGATACAACTCATATCATACAACTCATATCCCCTCTTAGCGTGACATTTAAATAAGACAAAGTGCTGTCAGAGCTAAAAGGCGAACATTTATTCTTTTCATTATCTCACCATATCATTATTTGAACACATGCACAAAACCTTGTGCTAATTTAAGTTTCAAAAGCATTGTAATTAATGAACAGAAAAGTAGCTTTCCAGTTCATAAAAGCTTTCTGAAAGACAGATATTTAACATATCCAATAAATTAAGAACATCTTGCACAGATAATTAAAGCGATCTTTAAAACACATAAGTTGTCATTATCTGTCTATACAGACATTTCTGCACAGCTTGACTTGCATGTCAATTTCCAAGATGAACTGAAAGAATTGCAGTGGAAATTCACTGTCACTAGTGGGCCATGACGAACCCTATCTGTAAAGCCAGTTTGGAAAATAGATCAAAATATAGCTTCTAACACTGATCCAGTTAAAATTTTCTCACCAGTATCACTCAAAGCTCCGGTGGTGCAAAACATTAGTGTCATTCTACAGGGCTAAGATGGAACTAAAATATTGACATAGAGCTGCATGGATCTCAATATCACAGCATTTTAAATCATGCCTCGACCGCCTGTCAGGTATACTCTGATATATATGTCAGATGAGCCAATGTGTAAGCAGAGGCTGCTGTGAGTGTGTCCATCTGACACCTTGGGAAAGCAACGAGAGAAATCTCAACCACTTTACCCCAGGAGGACCTTTTGATTAGTGATGTCACCACTGATAATAAAGACATGTGTAAATAAACAGCTTGATTTATTCTGAAAGTGATCAATCATAACTGAAGTTTGGTTTCAGCTCATATCATTGTGACTGATTCAAAAGGAAAGCAAATATTGGTGTGAGTTTTGGGAGTTATTTGAGGACACAGCAGCTTGAGCAAGTCAGTTCTATTGAAATATTTTAGTAGCTATAGATGGTTAAAAAATACCCATATTTTGATAACAATAAATTGACCTCAGTTCAGCAAATAGAGTTGCCTATGTAAAAGAAACTTAGTAATCTCACTGGGGGAAAATGAATAACTGTAAACAAACCCTAAAAATATTTTACAGTCCAAGCCTACATAATCCTTGTCTGTAAAGTAATAGGTGATAGGGCTGGGTTAAATATAAATATTCAAATACATGTCAACAGGTTTTGGTGTTATCTGTTGCCTTTTTTGTTTAAAAAAAAATTATTAATGTAATTAAAAATCAGAATGTCAAAAATCAGAACCATCTTGAAGCAAAAACCTGCTGCAACTCCCACTAGGATGCTGAATATTAATATTTACTCATTATTCTCTTCACCACTAGATGTCACTACCATGAACTGTTTTGAAAAACATAGACCAGGGCTCTTCAACTACATTCAAATTGAATTAATTTAAAAATAATGATTGGATTTAAGCACTTACAGTGAAAAACACTAATAATATACTATATTAATACTAATACCCTATAAAATGTTTATTGACATTTAATATAACAAAGTTTATTAACGTTGTGTTTAGGCTTTAATGGGATATACAGTACAAATTAGATACTTTAGTCTGTCAATTGGCAAAAAATTGCTTCATAAATGAACATTTTGTTACCAGCGCTATGTAGGAGTTTGGAAAATGGACAGCCAGTGACACTGCCATCACCTCTTATAATCTGTGCAAAAGAGTGTCAAATGAGCTGTCTCACAGCTGTAGTCTCATACAGATGAAATTTCTGAACAGATGACATTTTGCTTTACCTTTTCATCTTTCACCACCTCCTCTTCAATATATGTTCTTTCACAGACTCTGAATAGTTAAATATATATTTTTTTTCATTGGAATCCAGGCAACCCAGAAGAAGGCTATCGTGATCCTCTGTTGCTCGGAACATAAAGGACTATGATGGTCTGACTCTGTTCATAGCTAACGTTTAGGCTTTGAACCTGGTGTCTGCAGGCATCTGACCTTTTGAGAAAATTGAAGCTGGCGTGCTGACTGAGGAAATGTTTTCTAAGGTTGTATTTTTTTGACACCACTCAGTGCAAAGTAGACAAATTGACTTCGCTCCAATATATCTAAAAATGCATTTTTCAGTCCATACACTTTTAAGCTGGTGGTTCAAGAACAGCTTTCCTATTGGAGGAAAGAGAATGTGGTGCTTTTTCAATTGAAACATTTTTCTTTGAGGAAATGAATTCTAATTTTTATCATTTGAACCAGGCCAAGAAAGGCAGGCTTAGGGTAATGAAACACTTGCTGAAACAACAGGGAAGAAAGCTTCAAAACTTCAAACCTCTTAAATCCTTCCTACATGTAGCCTGTTTATTAATGCCAAATCATCTTAATATAATACTCCAGATCCACCCTGAACCATGATAAGGCAACTACTGCAGATGAACTGCAGAAAGCCGAAGCTTATATGCTAGCCCCTGCTGTCTAGTATAATGACTCGTAGCTGTACAGTGTCCAGAGCATGAAATCATGTGTGTAATGCTTTTTCAGTTTGCATCTCTTATATGTTAATTCAATAATTTCCTCACCTGACAGCTCTGATGACTGTTTTCAGAGGAGCAGAAAGATCTTCCACAGTGACGTCACAATGACAGCCCTTCTCATCAAAACATTCCTCTCCTCCCAAACTGTCAGCTAGGAGTGAGATTTGGAAAATGATAGGTAGTTAAGAAGAGAACAAAAAGTATGTGATTGAAGTATGAGTGAAACATAAGCATCATTTGAAACATGTTGACACGGAATCATTACCAGTCCCGAAATAATACAGCTAAGCATTATTATGAAGAAACACACCAGTAGATGACAAAATGTGAACATCACATGAGGGGGGTGGGGTGGGGGTTAAGTATATGACATATGTAGTATATGACATGTGAATTTAGTCTCTTGTGCACTGACTCCTTTGTGTTGCTCTTTCACGCAGATGTGAAGACCTACAGTATGTGCATAACAGCTAGCCTAAGATAAATTGAGCAAACGTTCACATAGAAAGAAGCTGCAAAGCTGAAAGTGCAAAGTCCAGCAATTCTCTGACATCAGTCGAGATATGGAATAAGTCTACAAGCCTGTGATAAGGGACAACATTCTGTTAACACTGTTCAGGGGTCATTAATCTGGGCTGATAGGATTAAGAATAGATGTGTATTGTTGATGTGCCTGTGTAAGCTCTAAAGGGCCAATTACATACCTTAAATAATACTCCTTGACAAATATGTCCTTCTAAATAAAGGTACCCTTGAGGTTACAATCCCTGTGAAAAATGTTTCTACATTATGCTGTAGTGAATTTTCAGATACTGCTCAGTCAAGAATCTGTGTAAGTACACAAAACATGATCATGGAGTTAATGTGAGTTTTTGCTGAATCAGCTTGACCCATGCCACCGGGGTGATTTACCCCTCAGCCTGTGTTCCTGATCACAGTGTCTACCTTCCAGTTCATATCCTCAGTTCTGCTGTATCCCTGCTGAACATTACAGCCATTCTTCCACAGTGCACATGTTTTAAAACCAGGCTTCACATACAAATCCTGCTCTACACTGCATACACAGCTGCTAAAGCATTTAAGAAACCTGAACAAAAGCAAATGTTGTCCAATTGTGGGTTTGGAAAGTACTAATAAGAGAGACAAACCATGATATTTCCTGACATTTAAGCTTATATTGTTTCCTTGCAGATTCCAATTTTGCCATACGATTAACTGGCCTATCAATACTGAAACACAATGTGAAGTTTTCCATCACAAGCTGAGCAGAACCACTTTTAGCAGGACACAGAGTCCAAACTGGCTCTGTCTCTTCCTCTCTATCTCTCTCAATTCTCTTCATTTTCACTGAGGGCCACTCTGGGGACTGTTGAAGTGAAAGAGAACAATAGGTAATTGTTGAAGCAGCCTCATATACCACCAAGACAAGATACACAGAGGTTGACCTCATTCAGCTTTTAAGACCCATGACTGAGTGCCATGAACAAACAAGTCAGGAAACAGAAACTGTTTCAGAAAACCTGGGGAGACTTTCATATAACAGAAACACTCTGTTATTAGAGAACCTATCCAGAACATCACTATTTAATGCTACTCTATGGCATCATAGCCCATATACAGATGGGTGAAAACATTAAATGCAAATCCAGTGCCACAGCTGTGAGTCCATTCTGCTGACATGGTTTGGGTATGGATTATTACAATTCAGTACAAAGTGTCTGATCACCTTTATCCTATTATGAAACATTTTACCTTGTGGTCAGGAATGGAGTTGAATATAAAAAAAAATATCAATTAAATGCTACACTTACCTTCAGGCATAGTTCGTGATTGGCTCTTGAGCCTGAGCGAGGGTCGGAAACGTGTTCGGTCATTGAAACTCCAGCTTTTCTGTACTTTGGCTGGGCTGCTCCCCTCTGTCGCTACCTCAGTCACAGGAGAACGTCTGTCATTCAGTGATGTCTGCCTGCTCTTAATGCTCTGACCACGAGGACTGGCCATGCGAACACGTTCCTTAAAGCTCAGTTTCTGACTACATGAGGGAAAGAGGTCAGTTGAGGAAGAGAGGGTAAGACAGAAGGAACGTGAATTATGATGAAGAGAAGAAAAAAGAAAGTGAAAGATCTGTTAAATATCGCTTAATTTCAGGTAAAAACAAATGATTGATAATAGTAATCAGATTTTAGCTTATTGATATATAATGACTTTTATAAATATTTACCCCTTTGAACATTTCCACATTTTGTAGTGTTAAAATCCAAAGCTGAAATGAACTTAATTGGGACTTCTAGCATTTGTTTTTCACAATATGATTAACACATGAAGGACTGTTTTTTTTTTTACATGTAGAAAAAAAGTTGAAAAATATAGCAGACTTGTTGGTTGCATATGTTTTCTGGATTTAGGTTTGAGCTTTGACCCTGCCATTTGAACATATTTACATCCTTGGATTTGAACCATTCCAGTGTCTTACTCTTGAACAGATTTTCTTCTAGGATTGTCCTGTATTTGGCTCCATCCAACTCACTGCTGATGAGTGCATCCCCTCAACATGATCCTACCACCACCATGCTTTACAATAGGGATTGTGTTTTCAAGGTCATTGGGTTGGGTTTTTGTCAAATGTAGTGCTTTGTGTCAAAATGCCAATTTTGATCAGATCAGAAAACCCATGTTTGCTTTCTCCAGTATACTGTTCTGATAAACTCTAAATGGGACTCACCCCTTTGAGTCCTACTAACTAATTGTGTGACTTTTGATGGCAAATGGTAGCACTTCACTCATTCACTATATTATTTTTTTCACTCACTTTTTAATATTTTGGGCTATTTTGTGTTGATGACGTGATGACATGACATAATCATGGCATACTTCCAATGTAGGCCATTTAAGTTACAGGTAAGAATACAAAATATGGAAAAGTTCATGAGAGGTGAACACTTCCCTGGAACCTTTTGTAACTTTTAATGATCATTCTAAATCTATGATCATTCAAACAACTTGACGGCTTTAGTTAGACTAAAATTTCCTGTACTAAAATTATGCCCTTCTCTCATAGCCTAAACAACATAAACAGACTGACATGCAATGCACTGAGCATTCTACAACAAGCGTTGTTTTCAGGTCACTCATGATCACAGGAGCTGGTGACACTACAAACCAAAATAAAGATTATGTAAGTAAAGAAAGATAAAATAAAAAATGTAGGTAAATGCCTTCCTCTTCGAAGGACCCCTAAACATATGCAGATGCTGCATGAACAAAAAATTAAAGTGTGAAATGATAGTAAATGGAATACTAGTTGCTTGAGTTTGGTTCAAACACAAGTTAGTGCTGAATGCTGAGATGGAACTTTGTGAAATAGTAAACACAACCCAGAAGCATACACATGCAACATGCAGATGTGGGCATTAATGCAATTAATGCAATACAGTTTGCATCACCTTATGAAAGATCATTTAAAACTGGATACTAATGATGGGAAATCTTCTTTATAAAATCTAAAACCCCACACAACTGCCTTCATTAAGTGTCGTATTAACACTAAGATGTTATATAGATTGAGATACATTTATGAAACAGATCAGATCATGCATGGTACAGTCAGTCAATAATTATTCGTCTTTTGTTTGGTGGGTGTTCAGATTTTGTGTCCAAATATAGTGAATGCAGTGAGAATCTGGGGTGATCTAATGTAAGCTCTTCAGGTAACAGGTAGTAGGCAGAAGAGTGAACCCCCTGTAGGATCACATTGGGTGGATAAAAGGTACATTTGGAATATGTGTCACCATCCATGCACCTACAGTTAGTCAGCATTCTCATTGGTTGTCATGTGGCCAAAGCAGAGGGGGATGCTGGGTACCTATAATTCCTTGTGGTATACTTCCTGAAGAGCTTCTGTCTATTACTATGAACTTTACTAGGGAGCGTGAGAGACAGATTAGTTAGAATGGGAAGAGAAAGTAGATTTCTTTTAGTGGAACAAACAAATGTGTGGTGTGCTGAAAAGAGACAAACACTTGGTTGTACAGTAAAAAGCCAAACATTTCTGGCTTTGTTAAGCTGTGCTTTTTAGAAAGCATTTAAAGGCACAACGAGTGGCAGACATGCATGGATACAGTAATCACCCCCAAACACACATTAAACACACACATTAAAGCCCACCCAAACGTCAGAATAAATAAAAGCCAGTTTGTGACAATTTGTTAGTCAATTAAAGGAGCATTGTACCATATAGAGCTACCGCTTGTCACTCTGGCCAGTAACACACATCACACTACAAAAATCTCAAGTTAATTTATTAAAGTGGTTCACAGCTTAGTTGTATTTATGGCTTAGCTTTTTTGCTTTGTGTGTTTATAGTTCCGTCAAGTCTTTGCAGAAACATATTACGGCATATTTGCCACCCACCATGAGTACTATAAATGACTTAAGCTTTAAGTGTCTGGCTATGCTGTTGTTCTTGCTTTGAATATGAATCACACACCCAAAATCCAATTAAACTTCTAATTAAAAGCAGAGTAGTTTAAATGTAGGAACAGGCACTGGGGTTTACCATTACTTGCAAAAGCACCAGCAATGAGCTAAGCTAAAATTACTAGGAAATTAAAGAGCAAAAAAACTGCATATAAGCAGAAAATTCAAAATGTAACTACTTAAATAGTCTCTGCCTTTATAAATGTGGCTCCTTACTGTGCATGTACATTCACTGTCCTACAATCTGTGACACACTAAGACTTTTCACAAAGAGAAATGCATGGACAGAGAACAAAGATACACACACACATAGAAGAGACACGCTGGTCTGTTGCCATCCTCTGCCATTTCTACCTTAAGCAGGAACTCTCTCACCCTCATTGTCTTTCTCCCTCTTTTTAATAATTCCTGGAGTATGCGTTCTCTGGAGTGATTTTTAATCGCTAACATAAATAATCACTGAATGGAAAAAGTGCATCATGGTGCTGTCTGCCATCAGACAAGTGGTACTGTGCTCCATGTTTAACTACTGCCAAGATAGAGCTGTTTATTGTGCACACATACACTTTATCTCTGTCTGCTTCTCTCTCTCTCTCTCTTTCACAAACATGCACACACAAATCTAAATATATAAAGTCACATGCAAACATCATTGAGCTTGTATAAGCCTAAAGTCACTTGACCCTGCTGTGTTCTCTGAAGATGTGAACACTTTCTCAATGCAAACAGTTGAAAAATGTTAAAATGCAGCCTGCACATCACACTTTATTTTCCAATTCATCACCAATTATGTGTTAATGAAGAATTTTATTCATTATTTTTATTCCTTTGTGGTACATTCTGACATCTTAGATTAAACATGAAATAAAGTTTCCACAGAGAAAATAATATTCTCCAATGGTCATAAAGGCACAGGTGACATACAGAATAAGAATAACAAACCTGGTGGTGGATTCGCCCTGGTCTTTCCTTCAGGGATTAGTTAGCAACAGAGAGGAGAAAAGGGGCAGGAGATTAATTCTTTACGTGAAAAACAGGAATAAAAAAAGGAGTCTAACATAAAAGACAAATGGCACTGAAATATACTGAATCTTTCATACAGTGAATGAATCTTCAATATATTTCTTTCTGTGTTAACACAATACGGTATACAGTAAGTTGAGGGAGACATACACATACGTGCATGCACTAAGAATCAGAGCAAAAACAAACCACACTGTAAAAAAAAAAAAAAAAGAATCTGAAAACTGAGAATAGAAGATAGCATAAACATGCACCAAGCAGACATGCAAGCAATCGGCAACGCACAATCAAGCTGTCTAGGAAAGCCCTTGCAAGGATAATTTAGCTTTAAAATGGACAGGAACTGAGTCAATGATTACTGGAAAAGTATAATAACGCTTCCCTCTGCCTGATCATACATCAGTGTATGCGTGTGCATATTTCCAGGCTCCTAACATCTATATTGTCTTTCACGTTGGCCTATTTATCCAGGATAGTGAATCTTCCCTCGTACTGTATCTTCAAGGGAAAGCGTATGAATGTCTATGACTCTTAAATTCACTTTGAATGCAGCCTTTGCTGTATTTTGGTGACTACACGCTTTTTACAAGCTAGAATATACAAGCGTATATACAAGGAGAGGGAACACAAAGAAAAAGAAATTAGGCTTGGAGACAGACTTGCTTGCAATGATAAAGAGGGAAGAATGAAGGCCATAGGAGCACAGACACCAAAGAGAACACCCAGCTGCCAGAATTGTACCTACTTTGTAGGGCTGCAGGTATGCAATGCCTTCAAATGAGGCTTCCAGGTAGCAATGGAAACCGAGTTCTCATCAGCCGCATAACTACGCCAAACACACTACGTGCAGAGTATACAAAAAGGAAAACAGAAAGGAAATATGGAATCAAAAAGAAAAGTCACAAGGCCAGGAGAGAGCGGGGGTTGGAAAAAGGAAACGAAACAAAATAAAAAATAAAAAAAAAAGAAAACAAAAAAAGGCAGATTAGTAAAAACCAGTTCAGGTCAGAGTTTTCTCATCAGTTGACTGCATGGATACATGCCTTTGAGGAGGAAGAACACTTTTATAGTATCGCCACGTGCCACTCAGGTACGTTCTGGAGCGGTCTGTGGAGTAGAGTCTCCACGCAGCCTGGTGCAGGACACACATACATAACGACACACACATGGACATGGGTGCAGAGAGACATCAGCATTGTGAGGGCAAAGCCAGAAAAACAGGCATTCTTATAGAAATGGTAAGACATTTGTTCAGTGAATGGTTTTGCTGAACTTCTACTCAGCTGTCCTGGATAAATCACTGTACATCACACCAAATGTACGTTTTGAAACTGCGAGTCTATAAGTATCAAAAGGAGACACTGAAAAATGTCTTATTGCATAATGGGACTCACAACATATTAAAACAGATTGAAGGGGAAAGCGCAAGAGGGTGAAAGAAAGGTGCCACGTCTAATAAAGGTGAAAATGTAAAAAACAAACAGGTACAGCACTGGGATCTAAGCACAAGAGCAAATCAGTAGAGCCAATGCATTGAGGTTGAGGTTTTATAACTTTATATATGAATGAAATAAGAATGAATGTGAATAAATGAAAATTTGAATATTAAATAATATTCAATATTATGGAAGAAATAACAGAGGGTGATACAGAATAAATAAATAATCTGAAAATAAGAAAAGTGAAGACACTGAACTGTAGCATTTAAAAGACATAGACACAGATTAATACTAAGAGCAGACATATTAGTGGATGTAGAGGAATCACAATGTGATGAAGGCAATATAAATCAAAAGGCTTTTTAAACCACTTATGCAATATGCTGAACAGCACAACTGCAAGAGAGTATGATTAAGGAAATGTGTGATGATTCAAATGCTACAGATCATAAATTTTGCATCCACTGCATTATATTCTAGCAGATGAACAAGAAAGACGGGAAATCTGGAAGTTAAGGGGACCAGACAGTAATTTAAAAGACAAACAGACCAAAAGAAGTGTGACATTATTCCTGAAATCACAGGTTTTACTGAAAACAACCTTAGTGGTAACAGTATTTTACTACAGGACAGTGAGTCTCCATCATAAAATAGGTAGGGTAAAGAAAAATAAACAATATACAGTGAGACATTCATAAGTATTCATACACTTTTTCTTTGTTACTTAATGTCCATTGCATATATACCTCAAATTTACACATATTTGTCTTTAGATTTTGTACTTATAAATATGAGCAAAAAGTATGTATTTAAAAGAAGAAACAAAAATATGTTTAAAAAACAGTTTGTATAGGGAACAAGATTCAGACTCTAAATTATAATTATATATAGGATACATCAAGTTCTATATAGATTTGCAGCCGATATTATTATAAAAGTTGTAGGTTGGGAAGATTTCATGAAACAAACAGCAATCATGGTGAAGATGAAGGAGCTTCCCAAAGTTCTCAGGGACAGAATTATTAAACAACACAATGGAAAAAGCTACAGAGCCCAAAGCAAAGCCTATAAACATCACTGTCAGTTTAACTGGTTCGAAAACATTTGTTCAAAAGTTTATGGAACAAAGGTGGGCTTAACTGACAGGTAATATGTGATGATTCTCACCTGGGTGTTATTACCACTAGCCTACTTGTGTGTTTTCTGTGAGCTTGAGAGAGTGAGAGAGATGGAACAAAAATGCCTCATAGTGTGGACCTATAAATAATATAAAGCAGGCCCCTCTTGGATTTCACAGTTTTGCTATCACAGAAATTAATGCAAAATCGATTTCGGCTAAGATGCATAGTGTGATTTCATCATAACACACATTCTTTGAATTATAGAAAGTAATTACATATGTCTTCACTGGTAGCAGTTTAAAAGAAGAATTCTGTGCTTGCATTTTTACCAATGCAAGTAGTTTTCTGCAAAAAAGGACAAAAATTTCAAGCAGCATCGGCAGTTTTGACTTTTGGCCGAAACAACATAAAAAAAATGGAGGGACAGATAAAGCACTGATCCTCCATATTCTCTTTTATCCATTAAAGCCACACTAAGCTATAAAGCCAAAGCTCAACCTTCAAAGGCCAAGCCAATCTCCTGATCTGAATGCTGCTGAAAATTTATAGTGGGTTCGGAAATTGCTAGTTCATCAGTGGATCCTCATATCCTTGGAGAACTGAAGATGAATTGCCAGGAAGAATGGGCAGAAAAATGAACCACAATGCTGCAAAACCTTATTAGTTCATATAGTAGACATCTCAAAGCTGTATTTGCCAAAAACGGCTCCTGTGTTTGTGGAGTCTGAATAGTTTATCTCTATCAATTTATTTTTTAAAACATTTTTTGTTTGTTTACGAATACATACTTTTTTGTTCATATTATAAGTAGAAAGTCAAATGGATAAAAGGATGGTAAACTTGAAGTGGATATATGCACTAGATGTATATTAAATAATAACAAAAGTACTCCAAATACTTATTTCCCCTGACTGTAGATTCAAGTAATAATCATTTAATGAAGCAAAGATCTAAAGCAAGAGAAATGACCTCTATAAACAATGATTAGGTTGGCCTATTTGCTATGTCTTGGAGAAATATAACAAAACAAAAAAACACCCTGGCTCAATTTTGCTATAGTGCAATTTCTCTGTTTCTTGGAGACTGTGTGTGCGTATGCAACACACACCACATTAATTTTTACTTTTCTAAAGAGGGATGGCTCAGTCCATTAGGAAGAAGTATTATTCTTCAGGAAACTCTCACACAGAATTCCTTCCGTGGAAACACATAATAAATAGTCACTAGTGTTTCCCTTGGACAGAGACGGTAATGGTCTAAAGTGAAATAAATGTCTGTGTTATTGTTCATTTTCTCCTGCCTTAGACAAAATGTACTGAAAATTGTGGACATGACAGATGGTAAATCCCACATATCTTCACCCTGTGAAACTCCTCTGTCATCTCTCCAACCCACAATATTAATCATTTTAAGGTTAGAGGTCAGGGGAAAAGGGTTGTCATTTACTGGTGCTGGAGAGTCTGAATTTGTAATTATGTTTTCATACATAAGAGAAACAAAAGCCAGCATGTAATACTGAAGCAGTAAAATACAGACAAACATGCATACATGTGTCTTGCGTTGTAACACTGCAAACATTTACAGTTTACACAACATGGCCAAAAGGTGCACACCCGACCATCACACCCATATGTGCGTCTTCCCCAAACTTTTTTCACACAATTGAATGTCTTTGTTCGCTGTGACATTATACTTTCCCTTCACTGTAACTAAAAGTCTCAAACATATTCTGACATGACAATGCCCCTGTGTACAAAGCAAGGTCAATGAAGACATGGTTTTCCAAGGTTGGTGTGGAAAAGCTTGAGTATCCTGCACAGAGCCCTGACCTAAACCCCACTGAACACATTTGGGATAAACTGAAAGATTGACTGTGTCCCAGGCATCCTCACCCACACTGTCTGACCTCATTAATGGTCTTATAGCTGTATTAGTACAAATCCCCACAGCCACACACCAAAATGGTATACAAAGAATTCCCAGAATAGTGAAGGTTATAGCAAAAAGGGTCTAAAAATAGAATGTGATGTTAAACAAGCTCATATGGGTATGAAGTCATTTGTGCACAACATTTGACCATAAAGTAAATATTCATCTAAAACATACGCTGGGTCCTCAGTCCTGGCCCTAGAGTACCACCACCCTGCACAGTTTGTCCTCCAAGACCAGGACTGAGAAACACTAGTAAAGAGTACTTTTTTACTAGTTTATATTTTATATTTGCTTTTACTCCAAGTAATCTACAAATGAATAAGAATACAAAAAAATGAAACATATCAGGGATGTAGATATGTGCTGATTGCAGTGGGTTTACCTGTATAAGACTGGCAGCTGGGTTCCTTCTCTTTTCAAAGTGTTTCTGTCTGTGTTGCTCCTGCACCTTCAGAGCAAAGCCTGAGCCTAGAATCCCCTACACACAGACACACTTGTTTTATTATTTGGTACACTATGGCAAAGCGTTTGTTCTTCAATAAATTGCATAAATGTTTGTCTGCCCTTTGTCATTACAATTAATCATCCATGGTGACTACAGCAGAGCAAAAGGTTACAGACAGACAGTCAGAAAAGACAACTGTCATTGGGCTCTTTGACCGAAAGACATGAACACACTTCACATGAAAGCCGCCACAACAAAGATAGTGTTTCAGAGATCGCAAAAAGCTTACTGGAAGTGATCTTGGATTGCATATGACACATAACTGACATTAATCTTCTCTTTTGAGAGCTCAGAGAAATACTGCACTCCTAAAATAACACTAGCCACACAGAGCTGGCAGACAGGGCTGTGCTTAAATTACGTGCATATGGATCTGAATACTGAGATCTAAGGCACCTTGGATTAATATCACAGCATGACCTACCTCACACCCAGATGCCTCAGCAAGGGCCAAAATAGATAAGTACAAAAAAGGGGGTAGAGCTGCTTCATAAAAATCATCTCTGTTTTCAAATTTTATTCATAGCTATAGTCTGTCAGTCTGTGTTTTTAATTATTTTTTATTACTAAAATTTGTAAATTATTTTGTACAAATTGTACATATATACAGTAGCTGATAGTGCTGATGGATTAAAGAGGCCTTGTTGCCTTTACTGGGAATGTAAGGCTGCATTTACTCACCGCAGGCAGGGCAAAGAAAGAGATCCCCAGCAAAGCAAAACCCGCTGACAGGAGCCGGCCTGGCCAGGTCTGTGGCGTCTTATCTCCATAGCCAATGGTAGTAAGAGTGATCTGAGTATACAGACATCATGGGCCATGGGTCAGAATTTGGGGTCTGAACACGTCAGAATTTTGCAGACAAGCGTTAAATTACTCTAGTGAATACAAGCTCAGGACAAACAGCAATACCCAGACAGCACCTTCAATCAGCCAAGAAGAGGAAGAAAGAGGCTGAACACACTCTGGTTTTGCAGACACAATGGAAAGCTGGGTGCAATGCAGAGCACAATCTCCCACAGCGTTTGCACTGATCATGTTCCTATGAGAAGCCACCACACAGTGCAGTAAAAGCCACATGTTGGACGCAAAGCTCCACTTACAACAACTCCTGTCCAATCAGCCATATTAAAAGGCCATGAATATCTAAAGGCAAACAGTGGAGTACTCTAGAGTTACAGCCACACTGCCATCTGTGTTACCCGTTGCTCCTGGAGAGTAATAAATCGGTATCTTACGTTTAAAAAAACAAAACATAACAAAACAAAAAAAACATTAGTCTAACAGTTCCCTCTCCGTTCTGTACCAGTAACTGAGAGATTTGGATTTTTGCAGGCAGGGGATACTGAAACAAAGTGCAGGCCAAAGCAAATTCAATACATCCAGTAAAAGTGAGTGATCTGTCAAATGCTTAGTGTGCTGTAGACATTAAATGATGGCTGGGAGTAGACACACACATAGACACTGAGTCCTGTTCTGCTTTTCTTCTCTGCACTACAGTCAGCCTGGCAGATCCACACACAGAACCCAAAATTCAATCTAAATATGTTATGGCAGTGTATTGCTGGCTCTGCATGAGCCACTATATCAAACTTCAAGGGGGCAATGACCAGGAACCACAGGAAACTGACCTTAAGTTCTTTACACTCAAACAGCTGATGTTTTTTCTTGAGTTGATTAAATTCAATTATTTGTTCATTTCCTCAACAACAAACCGTAACAGTGTCCGTGGCATGAACTGCTGTGTTCCTGTAATGTCACACTATAATATGTGAAACATGATAGAATAGTATAATGTTGCTGTGAAGCTAACACAGCTCTATATTGATTCTAAAATAGGATATTCTAAGAACAAATGAGAGCTATTGGAAAAGGAAAGGAAGGATCGATAATTCTGACAGATTGGATAAGTATGTCTGATGCAAAAAAAAAGAAAAATGTGTACAGTACATTTACGTGTACATGCGTGTGTTACATTTATGTAGCCTTACCGTCCCCCACCAAAGTGCATCAGCATAGGTGGTAAACTGCTTGTTTATATCTTTTTCCACCAAGTAAACCAGAAATGAAGAGAAGATCAGTACCAGAAACCCAATGTACCAGGCAGTTATCAGCTCCTGTACACACAGAAAAGCACAGAGCCTTAAAGCATGCCAAGAAATCAGACTAACCAAATACCATGCAATGGGACAAAAAAAATCAGAAGGACAGGAGTAAGAAAAGATAGAGGAGTAAAGCAGCTGTTTCATAGACCACAGGGAATCAGTAGAGAGCTACAGCCCGTAATCTATCCACTAAATGGCGGGTGGCTGAGGGCTGAGGAAGTCTGTGGTTTGGCCAGGGCTCATGGCAGGAGCTACAGCCCAGACAGTGCTGCCGAGAGAGAGGCTGAAAGCAGGGTCACACGGTTGGAGTTGAAAGGAACACACACACACACACACACACACACACATACACACACACTCACTCACACACACCTGGCAGCCCTGTTCATATTCAGCATCTGTTTTTAGATCTCATCTTGCATTTCTACGGGTTTATGTTATTCTAGATTGCAGAGAAAGTGATGCTTCAATTGCTTATTTGCTGTCTCTGGAATGCAATTTGTATTGTAATTTGGGCTACTGTGTACTATAAGACTACAGGGTGCAGGCTGTACTAGATATCATTTTAGACGTAAACACAGTTCACAAGAAGCTTATGTTAGAAGGGGTTCTGAGATAAACAAGCCATAAAAAAGCCAAGTTATAAGGCATTACTGGGAGTAAAGCATCATATCTTAGACTACCTTGCTGTGAGCATAGACTACAGATCCTAGTAGTTTCCAGGTACCCCCTCGTCGATCCATCCGTACCATCCGCAGGATCTGTAAGAAGCGAAGGCTGCGCAGTGCAGACGCGGCAAAAATGTTTCCCTGGCTGCCGGCCGACACAACAGCAATGGACGCAATGAGCACAATGATGTCTGCAGTGGGAAGAAAGAAAGAGTCAGGTTTGTTTTTGCATAGAGCACATATAAATGATTTTTTGGCAATATGTAACTAGCAGTTATAAAAAAGATGGGAAACCAAGACAGAAAGAAATCAAGTGAAAAACTCTCTCTCTGTCAGTTATGCAAGGTTTTCACCAAAAGCACCTTCACGAGAGTATTTGCCTCATTGTTCTAGGAAGGCATAAAGGCATTCTATAATCTTTGCACTCCAGGTGTAGTACCTGAGAAAACCCTTATGCTATCTGATTTGTACTAAAATTGCTCTGAAAACAGTCACAGTCTGATGAATACTTACACTGATGGCAATTGCATGTCTGTCATTTCTCTGAGACACATTAGAAGCAGAGAGAAATGTCACAAGGGGTCAGCATATCCACCTCCTGTCATAAAAGCTTCTTCTAAATCCTGTCTCCAACCTACCTCTACATTATCTGACCTGAAAAATATTACATTTTGTCCAATATGACACATCTTGCAACATCTTTTTCAATACTTTTCCTGCACATGAAATTCAACACAAGAAAAAAGGAATCAAGTGCCAGTGAATCCAACAGTAAGTCCAAGCAATATAATATTTAGATTTGACTTTGAGCATCTGCCTACAAAGAGAATGGAAGCTAAGTGATTAACATGTCTTGCCTAATTCTTGCAGAAACATTATTATTTATTACTTCAAACACATAAAGCTTGTCCTGTTAACTCAGGTCTCAGAATGGAATTCAGCATATGATCTCCATTAGAGTTTCTCTACACCAATTTATTCATTAAATCAGTTCTGCATTAAATGCAATCTTAGACTTCACCAAAAATTGTTGGCAGTGTGTGAGGGGATGTGCAGTACATTGATTTAACTTGGCAATTTACTTTCTGGGTCAGGTGTTACACTGATAAAGATAAAGATAAATATAGAGTCTTTATTGTGATTTATTCCGATACAACAAAATTTGTTTGGTAGCTCTCATGCAGCAAAAAGAAGTATAAAATCTACATTATAAAATATATAAAAATAAAATTGGCAGAGAAAGGGATGGTTCTGCAAAAGTGATTGAATATTGCAATAAAGGGATTTCGCTGCAAGTGTCTGCTTCTAATGTCTAGCAAAAATAATTAAAATCACAAAATAATAATGAACTCATTGAAATGTAAAAACAATAAATTGTGTGTTGTCTCAAACTGCATACAAACTGAGAGCAACACTGGTGGATAAGACTAAACAATCCATTCACAGCTCAGAAGCAATTTGTCTTTGTGAAAACAATACTGTGTTGATGATGCCTTCCAACAAACAAGCTCAGAATCGATCCTGGGTTGGACTGGAGGTTCATACTCACACATTAGTCAGCCACTGGTGAAACTATGATAGAGCACTGACCTCAATAAATTAACAAGGCTTCAATACAGATGACTTAGATCAGCTCTATACTCACAAACACAATACATTCCTACAAATTCAGTGCCTGTGTATAAAACCAAAATCAGAAATAACTTGTTTTAATATTAGACTGCACAAAGGGAAGTAGGATTTATATGTATGCATTGTGTATATAACCAATGATTCATGAGTCAAAGGATTCGAACCAAAAGCTCAGAGCTAGCGTGTACCTTATATGTCTGAAACTCAGACACAGACCAATTGCTTGGAGCTATAATTATTCTGTTCACCTCACTTTCCCAGAAACACCCATCAGCATCAGTGTTCACACATGGATAGCAACACACATACTATGACAAACACATACTTGCAGGCACATATATTACCAAACACAGTGACTCAAAGGCAACTGTGCCTCACCTATGACACAGAAGGGCTTCCTGGCAAAGCGCAGTCTCCCCTGCCATCCTCTGTAGCGACAGCAGCATCCAGCAGACCAGATACGGATGATGTATTCCAGACCGAACACAACGATCATTACAAACTCCTGCAAGTTACAACACAACAGCATATCATTTCATCAAGCACAATGTATTTGAACACACCGGTCTGCTTTAGGAAACATACATACATTAGGTTTTATCTTTGTATCCAGAGCAGCAATATATTTTAAGGTAATTATCAATTAAATTATTAAAATTAGAATTTTTTTGTGACTGCATCAAGTTAGGAGGATAAATTTTCTTCCACTTATTGTATGTTTTCTTGCACATATACCAGCCATACTGGCCTAGAGAAAGTAACACTCAATTATATCATAAAAGTATGTAATTAGCATTTCTGGTCCAAAAGAGTTTTTTGGTATATTATTGTTATGCACAATTATTTTCACATATTCCATAAGATTTCATATTACAAGTTTATAATTTATAAAATGGTCAATTTTACACAATTTTCCATAAAGCTTTCAGAGAAACATGACATTTCAGATACACATCCTTCAGCAGACGTGCAAGAAAAGTGCATCTGAGACTGCAAGATGTGAAACCACTGAATATTTGAAATGGTTGATGTAATATCTGTCATAAACGTGACTTTCATTCCATAGTTTGGAGAGCACTGATGAGATTTTTCTCCCGACATTTCCTTATTTCACTGCTACTATAATAACAACTAGCAATGAGAATTTTGTCCGTCGCTGTTATGTCCATCTCTCCACTGGAGGAGAAATCCTTCATTTTGGTGGTATAACAAAACAATCCTTCGGTCTTCTCTTGCTTTCCAACGTTGAAACTATGTGCATCTCTTGACGGAAAGACACCTCATGTGGTGGTGCATGAGGAATGATGAGTGACAAAAACTGTTTATTTAGAGCTTGTGATTTTAGTGGTTATGTTTATAAATTTGCATGTGGAGCATCTACAACGGTTGCATGTGAAAGTGCTACGGATTCTATTAGTCTGATCATTATACTGAGTGCCTGACAAGCAGGGATTGGATGTTGGAATCCTATCTGTATGAGATGAGTGGAAGCTCCTAAAAAAGTGAAGCACTCTCAGGATCATCCGGCAGGAATTTAGTGTGTAATTTCTACCACCATTGTGAAGAGCTGTACTCCATGTACGAGTGAGAGTCTGTCGGTTTTATATTGTTTGGTAAAGTGAAAACATAAAGTGATAAGAACAATTTTATAAAATAAAGTGTTAAAAAATGCATCATAGTGTAGAGCATGGGATACTCTAATGTACAGTGAGCACTAGAGCAGCAAAAATGCCTGACTATGCAGTCTGAGATGGAACTACGCAGTGCCCTGCAGGAGCCTATAATAGTATCTGGTTAGCGTAATTACCACTGGAGCTCGTTTCTCAATGTCGGCTGCCGACCCTGTTAATTGCGCAGTTTGATAAATCCAAGAGGATTCACTAGTACTCTCAGCAGATTAAAATATCTGTCAGTACAGCACATTAAGACGAAACTGACAGTGCTGCAGCTTATCTCTCCAGCGTTTAACACTCATCCTGGACTCAACATGCACCTCACATACATGTACTGTATGATTAGACCTTGTAATTAGATCTTTAATATTTTGGTGCATAGGTAATTTTATTGAAGTGTCTTCAGACATGTCTTATGCATGTATCTACCAATTCTGAGTTCCTGTTCTGAGTCTTTGTGCAGGTCCAATTTCACATTATTCAGCATTTCTGCGAAACTAAAGCTTGGGTAGAGATAAACTCAGCATTCTCTTAACAGCTGAGAGCATCTTCCATGCACTCTCATAACAGACTTATTTCCCAGGATGCCATCTGATACAGAATGCATTGTTTCTACATCAGCGGGAGTAAAGCCACCTACGACCAATGCACAGTGGGACACCTCAGCTCATCCAGCAACCCAAATGAGATATGATTGACAGCCCGTGCTCATCTTGGGTCCGTCCTTCATTACCTGAGCTGATCATACTTACCAATAAAACAGTGCTGGAAATCTAGCTTAACAAAACAAAAAGAAAATATGTATCATATATCAAGGCAATAGATTTGTCCACAAGAGCCAAAGGAGGTACTGAAACATGAGATAAAAAATACTATTTGTCAGACATTTGAGAATTTTTTTTTTTAAATCGAACTATGCTGCTGTTTGTGTGATAATGTGCCTCATTTCCTGAGGTGAGGAATGTGTTTTGTTCTCACCAGTATGAGTAGGCAGTGGTTAGAGAGCTCTACATGCTCCGGGATGGTGGAGAACACAGACAGGACCAGACAGCCAAACACCAGGATGAAGCTGCCAGGAATCAAGACAGAAACAGAACATTGTAATTTCTAAAGTAAATTAGTAAAGTAATAGTCCCTGCAGCTGCACCTTCAAATACCTCAGCCATTGACTGACATGAAAACATCACACTGATAAGGTCAATGGCACGCACCTTGTGTTTAAGTCATGCTCCAATGAGTGCAGTGTTGATCATGAGAGAGTAAGTGGAGTAGTAACCGAATATGAGCCCTGGCTTTGACTGTGATCAGATCATTATCAGACCAAATGCCAGAGTCTGGTCAGCTCAGATATGAGCACAAGTAACACTGATCTGACTGTTTGAACACCACTAGACACACACACACACACACCAGCCTTCACCAGCCAGACTCGCAGAGTGATAAAAGGACTTTCCACATTGTACATGAGTGTGAAAGTAACAAGCTTGGTGATACACACACTCATTCTCAAGAAAATGAATGTGTTTTGCATCACTGTACAAACAAGTCCTTCTTCAAGTCCTTCAGCACTGCTGGGAAGTGTAAATATACAGTATCCACTACATAAACAGAAGCGATATGGTATAAATTATTTAACATTTGAAATTATAAAATGATATAAAGAAAAATTCTTAATATTCTAATTGAATAAAAAAAAAACAGTATTGTGTCAATCACTTTCTTCTTCCCAAATCTAATAGTGAAGAATATTATGCACCTATCATTACCAGGAAATGAGAAAGCTGACACAGAATACAGTGTAATACACAAGTAATTTAGACCTTATCTAGAGGAATGAATAAGAAATGATTGGCTGTGATTTGGTGACCACAGTCCATTAATCAGCTTGCAACTGAATTTGAACACCTAGCCTAGCTACCCATAGTGCCATGTTCAATAGTCTAACTAACTATTCTACTGTAATTAGGCATGCTTCAAAGCTATTTATTCTGTTCATGGCATAGTTGTCAGTGTATTTGAATGATTGTGATGCTTTACTGTAGTTTTGGTTAATAACATTACTTAAAACATCTAATCTTAACATATTAATACATCTTATAATAGTGGCAGAGTGGTCAATAATGACATGTTATATAATGAGTCACATTATGTCATTGTTATATCATTGTTAATGATGTACAAAATTTTGGTCTAAATTGTATTTTCAGTGTTCCCTTTTATCTCTGTCTGGAGAATGTTTTAAATCACTATTCCTTCTTCTCTCTCTCTCTCTCTCTCTCTCTTTTAGAGGAGAGGAAACTGGTAATTTGTGTGTCTGTGGTGGATCAGCAGTGACGTATGTGTGTAACAGCAGTCACTGACTTCCCTCACCTGTTTAACTAATCACTCCTTCCGCATGTGTCTGAGAGGTGTAGTCTGTCTGCTCTGTCCCTTACCCCTGAAAGCCAGACACACTGACCTAAAACTCACATCTTACTGGACAAACTACAAGGAAGAATATTTCCTCATGTTATTTCTTCTCATTTAGCCACACAAACAATAATGCAAAGCTTAAATCTAACATTTACTACCACAAGAGAAATTTAGGGATCAGCCAAATTTCCTTGTAATCTTAAAACTGCCAACCATCATTAGGTTACTTTGTCATCATAGAAGGCTAAAAGGGCAAAAAAACTTGTATGATATGATGCCATGAAATCAGTATTGGGGAAAAAGTATGATTTTCCCCCATATTGCCAAGTCCTGCTGTCTATACGTTTGCTGAAAAATGTGTGGACACACACACACACACACACACACACACACACACACAGCATCATGACACGGCTTTTTAGCTTGGAGGTGCATATTAGACACATGCACCTTCACACACACATCAGCTGTGAAAAGAGTCCCTGCTGTAGTCATTACTGCCTCAGTTTTACAGTAGATACACAAACACACATACAGAATTGATCTCAGGGATCTCTCCTTGCACACAGTGTCAGAGGTGGGGGAAACTGAGCCGTGTGCTGGCCTAGTGAAAATAGTGCTGGAGGAAGGAACAGCTCAGTTGAGCAGAGAGCCGTAGGTAAAGAACTCGTCTCTGCACGCAGCTAGACAATGTGTGTCTTTCATTCCACACTGAGCATTGAGGCCACTGTGCCAGACTCCTGCCGACACACACCAGCCTCCATAGTCTGCACCCCAGAAAGCACTTTCTCGCACTGACGCAAATCACAGCAGCGATCTCAACTTTTTGAGCACTGCATCTGTGTGTGTGTGTGTGCACATGTGTGTGCCAGTTAGGACATAAGTCTAGAGAGTCTACAATGTAAGTGAAAAAAAAGCACTGATCTTAACTGAAATAATGAGCCTGTGTGTGTTCTGTCCATGTAAGAATCATTAAAACTAATACAGCAATAATGATAAGAGTGGCCAACAATTCACTCATATGCTGGACAACTACCAACTCACACTACATAGCCAAACAGGACACTAGAGGGCACTGCTGCAATCTGTCTCTCTCTCTCTCTCTCTTACTGACACAGAAGAGAAGAGAAGAGAAGAGAAGAGAAGAGAAGAGAAGAGAAGAGAAGAGAAGAGAAGAGAAGAGAAGCGTTTACCAGATATCTCTTAGCACAGTGGACAGTCTTTCCCTTCTCGACAAGAAAAAATAAGCTAATTAATTTTCAGTAGGATTACTGTGATACATTAAGTAGGTAAACCACAGTCCAAAACCCATTATTGCCTGAGTTATAACGGCTGCTCTGTGAGTTATTGAATGCCGTGTACAAGTAACCCACAGACATCTGGCTCTGATTTGGCCTGAGCTAACAGCCCTAGTCTGCTCTGTCTGAGAGGAAAGGTCTGGACACTCACTACTGTTTTCCCTGCAGCTGCAGCAGCCTGGTCCACACTCTGTCTCACACATGTATCTGGGGTCAGTAGAAAAGCAGTAATGAGTGATAAGTGTTTGGTCTGAACATGTCTTTCCAAAGAAGTCAGAATTATGTAACAGGTGGAACTAATGTTGTATGTTTTGCTTTTGTTTCTCCTGTGAACACAGCTAACAGGTGATTACAGCAATGAGTAATGAAGTTAAATGAAACTGTAAAGAGTTTTAAAACGATGCTAAGAGATACACAGAGGTGCTGTGGAGCAGCTTTGCATTTTTTAAAAAAAATTCTGATCAGGTAAGCTGACATTCAGACATAGTCCTGCACACCCTATAACTCGAGAAAATACACACTCGTACTACATTTGTCCACTCTAAATTCCTGTTTTAATTTATTCCAATTTTGCAACTCAGCACATAAAAATGCTTCCAGAGGCTTCAATAAATTTAACGAAATACATTAGCTTAAAACAAAAGTTGAGTAACATGAGGTTAGATGAGGCAGGAAGCAAGTGTGAAACCTCAAGGTGAAACCTCAACCACTGCGGGAAAGTCACGAATCATAGTCAGAAGTGAAAACATGTCTGTGCATAGGCATGTGACAACAAACAAGGACAATTCATCATCATAATCAGAAACGTGGGCGAGGGTCAGAATATAAAAGATAATTTAGAAAACACAAGTCTTGGAAATAAAAAAAACAAGTCTAATGTATAGGTGCACACTTTGCAAACGAACTGATCGGTGGGCAAAAGCACATGACATGAACCCATAACTAAACAAATGAGAGCAGTGTTCATTGTGCTGGGAAATGTGCTGCATGCTTAAAAATGAGTAATTTAATCATTGCTTATGGCTGTCATAGTAACTGTGCCTTAAATAGAGGGAGAAAAAAAAACCAAATGTATTCTGAAGATCAATTTTCTGGGAACATGTTTTATCATGTTTAGTTTTGTCCTGCTCACTCTAAATGAGACTGACCTTCAGCTGCCTTCACAAGACTTTTCTTATACATCCCAAACACACTTCTTGCCTTTTGCTTCACTAGGAACAATGCACCCGTGGACAACACACATCAAAGTAAAAAACACCGTCCATTCATTAAAAGGTTCACCAGAGTCTTTCAACAGTACATACAATGACATGGCCATGCATCAGGCTTGGTCTGGGCGAGTTGTAAACTAATCTTGGTTGGCAGCTCACATCCAGATCTGTACAATACACTACTACAAATGTATAAAGGTGCTGCACATCTATCTTGGATTGGCATGCTGTCAGTGTGTGCACAGGTCTATCAGGTTAACACAAAATAAAATACACTACCCACAACCTAAACTGTGACAGCAAACCAGCCACAGAGATCAATGGGCTTTCTGACAGATGCCAAAAACTTGAGAAAGTAGCCTTCATCCAGTCCATCACTCAATACCCACACAGTGAGTCTGGCTGTAGTTCTGTGGCTCTGTCAAATACAGCTGATTTATATATACTACATCTACTGAAATCCTTTTCAAGCTGAGTAGAGCTAAACAGTCCTCTGTATACCAACTAACCCATGATCAGCAACTAAGCAAGCTTAACACAGCCCAGTCCATCTTGACCTACTGTGGGTCTTTCAAAATATGAATGATTAAAAAAAATCTAAGTGGATAGAACCACTTGGAGACTATAGCGTCGACACTGAACTGCTGTTGTGGCTATAAATTGTGCGCTCGGGTTTTCATCATTGAACATCTCAAAGCTTCGGCAGGAAGGAGTTAGTGTTAAATCTATAGTGAACTCAGAAATTACGCTGACCTATAAGTTGTTCAGGAGCACTTGGTTGCACAATTCCACTTGACTATATACAGCTATATGAAGGGCATTATAAATAATCACACTATCTGGTGTCACCCAGATGAGGATGAGTTCCCTTATAAGTCTGGTTCCCCTCATATCATCTCAGGGAGTTGTTCCTTGCCACTGTTGCCTTAGGATTGCTCATGAGGGATAAATATAAATGCTATTTTAAACTTTGTAATTTTTATTCTATAATTTTATATTTCTGTGAAGCTTCTTTGAGACCATGTCCATGGTTAAAAGTGCTATACAAGTAAAATTAAAATGAATTCAATTTTTTTTTTCTTCCCATAACGGTATTTTTTGTTTTTCACACCATGTGTGTAAACTCTAGAGACTGCTGTGTGTGAAAATCTCAGGAGATCAGCAGTTTCTGAAATACTTAAACCAGCCCATCTGGCACCAACAACCATGCCACGATCAATCAAAATTATCATCAAAATTCTGTCCTAAATATAGCAACCACAGCAGAATATATCACATAACTGAAATGGGAGTCACATGACTGAGAGCCTGCGGAGTGAAATGAGAGGTATAATGTGTGTTTTAGTTGACCAGACACTACATCACATATTTTTATCATCAGCAATGTAAACAGTGCAAGGTGGTAATCTCACTCAACTGCAATTCTGAGGACAAGACTGACACAATTGCATACACATACACACTTCTAATTACTATGTACATTTTATTTGAAAACTGTACTGTCTGCAGTTTATTCAGTAGAGAGGTCTTAATTAGCTAGGAGCAGAAAGCATTTCTCTTTTCTGTCTTTGTACTGTGCTCTCTTGAGTCGGCAGGACTTAAGAGTGTGAGAGGGGTCAGCGACGTGAGAGGTCAGCGTTTTCCACAACCCTGCAGCCCGCTGTTATTATCACCTCTCTTTTTTTCTTTTACAGGCAGGTCATGAACTCTTTCTCAATTGCATACACACACACACAAATTTGGAGGTACTGAAAAAGCAGAGAGAGAGAGAGAGAAAGAGAGAGAGAGAGAGAGAGAGAGAGAGTGTGTGTGTGTGTGTGTTTGTGTGTGGTTTTGAATGTAAGGAGGGAATTGAATGGAAGAAAGATGCTAGGTGCCAGTGCACAATAACTTCTTGGGTCTCACTGAATTCAAAACCACTGCAAATGAATAAAGCCCTTAGCATCCTTCCGCAGCAAACAAACAAACTGTGTAAACTGACTCTGGTGTGTATGCTTCATAACAAAAAAAGTGTATGGTCTAAATGTAGATACTGGCATCTGCAAAGATCCTGGTGGTCTAGGAAGCATTATTGCCAGCTGCTATCAGAAAGCCTCCTCCCAGAAGGGCCAGCCTCCTGCCTCCAGCATGAACAAATGACAGGACAAAATTCATTCATATACATACAGTATATTGCCAAAACTGTAAATGTAAACACCAGGCTAATCACACCCATATGTGCTTGTTGTACATTAGATTATAGACTTAGTCCCCCTTTCCTGTTATAATAGCCTCCACTCATCTGGGAAGGCTTTGCCATAGATTGAGGAACATGGTTGTGGGGATCTGTGCTCATTCAGCCACAAGAGCTTTAGTAAGTTCAGGCAGTAAATTCAGACAAGAACTGACTTGCAGTTGGTGTTCCAGTTCATCCCAAATGTGTTCAGTGAAGTTGAGGTCATGGTAGTGTGCAGGCCACTTATGCTATTCTACTCCAACCTTAGAAAACAATGTTTTTCTAAACCTCGCTTTGTGAAGAGGCAAGAGACACATCCTCTGATGGTCTACTGAAGGAAAATTATAATGTTACAGCATACATAGACATTTGATAATTTTCTCTTTATTGCAAAAGTTTGGGAATGACCAACATATACAGTATGTACTGTACATACATTTTATTATTATTATTATTATTATTATTATTATTATTATTACTATTAGCAGTAGTAGTAGTAGTAGTATTAGAAATATTCTTATGCACACAACATACCATATATCTGTCTTTTTATATTCATTATATTATTATTATTATTATTATTATTATTAGTAGTAGTAGTAGTAGTAGTAGTAGTAGCGGTAATATTATATTCTCTTTTACATTTTATATTTTTGTATTTTAACTTCCCTTATGTCTATGTGTTTTTAGTTAACTTACTGTCTACATAGTTTAAGAATTTCTAATGCCTTTTAAAGATTTTATCCGGTATATCGGTCTTTACAACAAAACCAAATCTAACTTTTCTTTCCAGTAGTGAAAAATCTGCAGAGAGATGAGTAGAAGAGAGGGATGTAAGTGTACTTTTTTTTTCTTCTAGTTTGTTCTTTCCAGCATTTAAAAAAAAACATTTTTAATAATTTTTTATTATGCCAAAATTATATACAGATTTGTACAAGCATAAACCACTTGCAACAAGTACAAATTACCAAAAACGCATTTCAAGAGTATAAAGTGAGAGATAAAGAAGAGAAAGAAAAAGAGAGAAAAAAAAAAAGAAAAAAGAAACTTTCAAGCCAGGGGTTAAAATTACAACAATTTAAAGTGACAAAACACTTCATAGGTCTTTCTTGCTTTTTTGTTCTTACTCTTGTCTAATGTGGTACCATATTGTTTAATATCTTTTATAAAATGATTAAAGTTTGGCTTAGCTTTAGTCCATTTAAGTGTACTGTATTGTGTCCATGATTCTGCTCTTATCTGGGAAAAGCACAAGTTCCACATCACTCTGTCTTCCAGCCCAGCAGCAGCTGCTCCTGTTTACACGCAATAGCCTGTGTTTATATGCAACTGCACGGCAACTTAACAGCTCCACTATGCAAACAAAGTCTTGTACACTGCAAAGCGTGAAAGCATGGACAATTACACGGACAATCCCAGACCAAATTCATCAGTGTGACATGGTTCCTGACCGCGTTATAATCTCTGCTTGTTTACAAACATTTACTTGACAACAATCATCCTGGTTTAACTCTAACAAACAAAAGGGCATTACGGTGTTAAATTTAGACTCATTTGGTTTTGCTGGGTGAGAATGTGTTTGGGTGAATGTGGGAGTATTTGTAGACTCAGCTGGAAGCCGATGTGTCGGAAAATGTCTGATGCTCTAATACCAATGTAGTTTTATTTATCAGCACTGTATTAGTGGAAGAAGATAAGATGATCCTACAGCTATTTAAAGAAATGTTCAGTGGATGTTATAATCTCACTAAAAAGAGACCTCAGACGCCCAAGATGGTAATTTAATCACGGATGAATGGGGTTTGTGTACACAGTACAGAATGAATACTATGAACACACAATATCTAAACATTTACACATCTGAAGAACACATCGCTTAGATATTAGTCAGCTGTGGGAAGAAAAAGGTTGTGGCTGTTGTATATGAAGAGACTGACATGACATGTAAAATTAATTGAGAAATAGTATTTCCACCCTTCAGTGCTTCAGTATCTCAGATAAATCAAACAGTATACTGAGGTGTGTAAAATAAGGACAGCAGTTTCCTTAACACTACAAAGACCCTGAAAGATATTTTGACATATTTAGGAAAGGAATTTACTGTATATCCATGACATTTAGCAGACACCCTTATCCAGAACAACTTACATTTTATACAACTGAGTGATTGAGAGTCCAGCAGTGGATACTCGTTCTTCTTCTAATGAGAAATCCATCACCTTACCCACTAAGCTACCATATCCCCCAAGGGTCTGGTATCTACTGATCACACTCACTCACTTGTTCTGGTCATAGCTGTCATGGATCTAGAGTCCTTTGATCATGAATGAACCAAGGACCCTGTGAAGTGCTACAATGATGAGCCAAGCCATATCTATTTACATCTGAATTTTGTCAAACACATGTATGGGATGGTTGCATCAGGAAGGGCATCCGGCAAAAAACTGTGCCAAAACATGCGGACCAAACGATCCGCTGTGGCGACCCCGAACAGGGAGCAGCCAAAAGTAGAAGAACAGCAACAACATGCACATTTTAGTTTGGCCTCTGTATAAGATCAATACTACAAATCACCTAAGAGTAAGGCCATAGCTGCCATTTTGACTGTAAACATTATAATCACTATGCTGTTTTATCTCAGTAAGCAGAATGAATTAATGTTAATGTTTTGCGAGTTTGCATAATCATTTCATAGAATCTTCTGACACTTTGACTGTTTAGACTACATCTTTTATCCTGATAACTCATCGTTTCCCCAAATACATTACAGTACATCTACATCTATGTGAAAACGCAGTCCCTGCCTCATACACACAGCACACAACAGTTAATAACATTGCATGTCTACACTTAGTTTGAGCCTTACCAGAGAGATATATATACATTACACATTCATTAATAAATAATAAATTACAGAAATTTTGTTTGACTCCCTGGCATTTCATATCCCCTGTTTTAACACCAATTTTTATTTATTTGGTTTAAAATTGATTCCTTATATTATAGTTATAGCTTTTTATATGGGCACTGGCCATTCTAATATTAATGAAATTCCAGCTTTTGAAGTGACTGAAATAAGAAAGACTTTCATTTATAACATTTACAACATGGAGGTCTGGTGTTGTCCAATCAAAATGGTGCTGTCCAGGGTACTGAAACTGTTCCCATAATGCCATAGCCATGTCCCATTATTATTTTATTTTCTCTAAAATAAGTCTACCTCACAGAGTGTTATAAAAGAAGCACAGGGGCTTTCCCTTAACATAAGTCCTAAAATCCATTTCATTAATCAACAAATTAATGAGAAGTTAAACTATGCAATGCTAACTATATTGAGAAATAAACTGCTAAACATACTATCATGAAGCGGTATTTAATCTGACTGAACTAATAGAGCTATGCGGCTCTCATCATAACTCCTCCACCCCAGCTCTGATGTGAGACACATTACACACTAGACGTTAAAGGAGTGTTGTTCCCCTGCAATCCCCCAAACACTTTTACAGAGGGAGGCTGCATCAAACCTCACGCTTACAGCCAAATAAAACACTAAGGGAGCCCATAAAGCTCACCCAGCCCTGCGCTAACTGCAGACTTATTGCACTGTTCCGTCCACAAACACTCCTAATCCGTTCGCTCCTCTCTCTGCTCCACTCTGGCTGGCTGATGTAACAGTACAATGAGCTATTGCGTGCTGCTCACTACTGGATTTTGCACTCTGTCTTCGGGAGGACAGGCAGAAGACAGGATGTCCCCCTGCCAAGAGTCTATTAACTAATCCCCTGTTTATAAAGTCTACTTCAGTATCTTACAAGACTGATCGGCTAGATAAAACACAGGGTTTTATTTCTAAGCAACTACTTAACAAAACACGGTGCAGCCAAGGCATCTACTGCCCCCTGAACTCTTCCTGGGCAATAGTTCACTGGAGTGAATGCAAACACTTATTAAGCTTTTATCATCAATAATCACTCATTATAATTATTAGGCTCATTAGTCAAAAAGAACAAATAATAACACCTGCACACAGTTTACTTCTGGAATACGTAATCTGACAAATATAGTGCTAGATTTGTACTTCTATTTTAATCTAAGTTAATCAACAGTCACATTTTGGTACATTACATTTTGGTGAAGCAATAGTGCATCAATGTCCAAGCTATGGCAGTGCTTGTGTTTGTGTCATCTGGGCCAATTTTTGTGCAACCTTATCTATTTTTAGTAATGTGAAGCCGTTTGACAAAGGTTCAAATTGTAGGTGATCATAATAACAACACATTATCATGGAGTCATTGTTTAGTTTTAAAGTAGTTATTTGTACAGTGACATCTATAGACAACATATAGTCACTCCCAAACAGAGACAATGTCTCAACAACAACAACAATAAAAAACAAATTACAAAAAAACAAACAAAAAGAAAACGAGTTGCGGATTATTTGAGTGACAAAGGGACAAATAAAATGATCCTCTTTGTAGGGAGAGTGTGAAAGACAAAGGGAGAGAAATGGACTAAACAGCAGGCTGAAGAGTTAGAGCCGTAATGATTCTTAAGAGCAGTCAACATCACCCGCGCGTCTGAGGAACAGGGCCAAATTTCCATGATGCAGTGCTGCTTGGCTTTGAAGGTGTGGGCCAGGAAACTCACTCTCTCCAACTCTTTCTCTCTCTTCCCCTCCTCCCTCTCTATCTTTTCCCTTTTGAGTACCATTAAGGAGAGTGGGAGTTAAAGGCACAAGCTCTTTTCCATGTGATGAGCACAAATCCTGTTCTAACAGGATCCAGACCTGGGGAAACTAGTGAGTTCCAGCAGCTGACAGGCTCCATAAACGCTGCTGGCATATGGGGAGACAGCAGCAGGTTCTCATCAAACCCCAAACGCCCACTCCCTCAATCCACTCTCTCTTTCTCTTCCCTTCCACCTCACCCTCTCGTTCCCGCTCCACACGGGTCTGCGCTAACCAGATGTCAGCGCGCGTCTTTGCTACAGCCACCATGAGAGAAGACAAACACATAGAGGTGAAGGACAAGTGTAGCAGAAGAGGGAGCGGGGGATGTGACAGGCAGGTAGGAGGACAGAAAGACAAAACATAAAGAGAAATATGGGGAGATAAATGAGTGAGCCAGGGACATTCTGTGAACCATATCTGCCTTACAGAGTCTATACTGAGATGAAGTCCCAGAAGGGGTGTTTGAAAGTGTTCATATAACTCAATAAAAGAGAACAGATGTCTAAGTAGATGCTCACAATAGCCCGAGTATGTGGATTTGGAGCCATGAGTGAATAGAGGTCCTGTGGCTACTGCTGCTACTGTGCTGGGAATAAGTGTTTCTACACACTGTAGCCTGGACTGTCTCAGCACTCAGGTCCTGGAGAGGGGTTTAATAGACATGCAAGGCACAGGCACTGTATGAGCAGGAGACAAGAGGACAGGTGAGATGAGAGGAAGTGAGAAAAGGTAAAATTTGGAGAAGAGATGAGGAGAGGAGAGAAGTGGAGTGGACAGGAGAGGAGAGGCGATTAGAGGGGAAGAGAGTAGAGGAGAGGAGATTAGAGTGGAGGAGAGGAGGACCAGAAACACCAGTAGTTGAAATTCTTCCCTCCTTAGCAGCTTCCTGAGGAGGAGGTGCAGACGAAACATGAGAGCCCAGACACAACCCCTCCTAAGCCACTGCTGGGTGACCTGCCTCTGACAGAGTGATACTTCTGTTTGGTCCATGTGCATAAGGTGTGTGCATGTGTGTTTGAGAAGGGCGACAGAGAAAATGATACGGTGTTGTATGGCATTCTTAGCTTACTCAGTAAGTGCTCTGTCTCCATGCAGGTGTTAGTAATGCTCTAGGGAGGAGTTGGGTTCCTTTCAGATGGAGCAAGCCCTGCATTTCACTTTAAATACTCTTATCACACTCGCTGCTAAACTCTTCCTGTCTGTCCTTGACTCACTGTCTCTGTTCAAGAAGCAGAAAAGCCATCACAAGCTACTGGGACAAAAGCAATCAATGTATAGCTGTTTTGCAGAATCGTAATACTTTATCCTGTCTGATGGCATGCAGGAGGTCTACTAGAAAGAAGAGTGTCTGCTATGAGACACACACTGCTATTTAATGAGAGACAGTGGGCCTTCACCCAGCCACTATCCTCACCTCTTATCCTCCTAATCCACTATTGGAATCCCAAGACATATTAGACCAATCCAGTTCACCGTAGTAAGTTATCTAATGCTTTCATCACTGATGCCACTTATTGCCATATTGCTCTAGGTAATCTGAGGAACAAAGAAAGTTTAACAGCTTCCACTTTATGAAAGTAAATGACTAATTATCAGATACAGTCAATAAAGCTTTAACACCTAGAGGTAAAGAATAATCAAATTAGTTGTTTGACAGCAAGCTATGCCATAAAAACAGAGAATTTCCTAGATGTAATTAAAAATAAATGGCGAATGCTTTTTGTTTTTTCCTTTTCAACTGCACTCCACTGTTCACCGGATTCCACAGGAAAACTATGATTAACTGAACAGGGAACAACACTACCTCATGACGTAAAATAGATAAGAGGAATGAGTGAATGGGTGAAGGGGAGGTTTGATCATTGCCAAAGATATCTAAAAGAAAAGATGGAGTTTAAATTCCTCCATTCTTTATTTTTTTTTTACTCAGTCATTTTCAAAAACTATTTAATAAAACCTGATCAGTGTTAGAGGCTAATTTGAAAGAAATATGGAATGAAATGTGGTGAATTAAAAACAAACTTGTTCTCTCTCCCAGACAGATGGGAATTTTATCCTTTATAAAGGCAGCAAACTCACTCACCCCAGAAAGTAATGCTTTGACAGCCACACCAGGCAATACCTAACTCAATTTTCCTGGCAATTATGCAGTCTGCAAGCTTAATGTCCACACACACACACACACACACACACACATATATGCACAAATACACTGTGAGAGTTCCAACAGTGTGACACCGTCACGGCTGGCTGTTCTGGGTCAGACAGCTCTTTCTAGTTGGCATAGGTAGAGACAGAGAGATAGACAAGAGCAGACCCAGAAAGAGCCCACTGTCATCTGGCCAAATCACTGTCAGATAAATATCTCTCAGAGTCAGAATGACAGAGAGGTTAGACACAGAGACACATGCACATGGAGAGAAGTAAGATATGAGCGAGAGCTCAATATAACCATATCGAACGTGGGGAATTTGGAGATCAGTAACCCTCACTCTGACACGGAAAACAGGTCTTCAACATGAAAGGCACATTTTTGCTATCTTCTGTATGCTCTGTGCTCATATCTCATGTGTATTCTGTTGTAATTATGGAGCTCATTTTCACCCAAGGTTCTTTCCATAATTCTCTATCACAGTGGATATTTCACAGCCATAATACACTCTCTTTATAATAGGAATAATAATAATAATAATAATAATAATAATAATAAAACACAAAACAAAAAAAACACAAAATTTAACATGTGATGAATTTATGGCTGACAATTCTCATATTGCTGGTGAGAGTTCTCATGCTACTTTTCTAGTAATACTGTTTTTACTAGAGACACAGGTTGACAGTAAGAAGACACACACACACACACATACACACACACACACTTCCAACTACATAAACACGTTTCACTATCATCCCTTAGCCCGTTGGCTTGTTATGACATTAATGATAATTTGAAGAAGAGCAGATGGACATAATGTGTCATCCTTGTATTGATGCTGTCCATGTAAGGTTACAGTAGTCAGACTCTATCCCTCTCCAAAGGTACGCTGGCACACACTCACAGACACACAGCACACGTAACACACTAAATCAACCACTCGAAGAAAAAAAAAAATATGCGTTTGTGAAAATGTATAACCTTGCCCCTACTGTTCTGGAGAGATTGCTTTCCTGCTCAAAGTGTGTGTGAGTGGGAGTGCTGATGAAGGCTTACAAGCATGTGTAGTGAACAGCATGTGCTGCGGAGGAAATTGAGTCTACTAATGGAGCACTATTGTAGGGTAGAGCTGCATGTTATTACATGTACAATTAGGGCATGTGCACAGTAAATCTCCTTTCGCCTTCACACCACTTCACATAAAGGTTTACCCAAAGAGAGCCTATTAAGAGGCTGTTAAAACCACTCCAACACGCTCTGTTTTCCATGATAAATCAGGTCTGAACAGCTGTTTACCGCCTGAATTACTTCAGTCACAAACTGCTACACAAAAATGCCTCAACCACGGAGTTGTAGCTGTGAACTCTAAAGCACAGGTAAAGCCTTACTACATACACTATATTGCCAAAAGTATTCGCTCACCCATCCAAATAATCAGAATCAGGTGTTCCAATCACTTCCATGGCCACAGGTGTATAAAATCAAGCACCTAGGCATGCAGACTGTTTTTACAAACATTTGTGAAAGAATGGGTCGCTCTCAGGAGCTCAGTGAATTCCAGCGTGGAACTGTGATAGGATGCCACCTGTGCAACAAATCCAGTCGTGAAATTTCCTCGCTCCTAAATATTCCACAGTCAACTGTCAGCTGTATTATAAGAACGTGGAAGTGTTTGGGAATGACAGCAACTCAGCCACAAAGTGGTAGGCCACGTAAACTGACGGAGCGGGGTCAGCGGATGCTGAGGCGCATAGTGCGAAGAGGTCGCCAACTTTCTGCAGAGTCAATCGCTACAGACCTCCAAACTTCATGTGACCTTCAGATTAGCTCAAGAACAGTGCGCAGAGAGCTTCATGGAATGGGTTTCCATGGCCAAGCAGCTGCATCCAAGCCATACATCACCAAGTGCAATGCAAAGCGTCGGATGCAGTGGTGTAAAGCACGCCGCCACTGGACTCTAGAGCAGTGGAGACGCGTTCTCTGGAGTGACGAATCGCGCTTCTCCATCTGGCAATCTGATGGACGAGTCTGGGTTTGGCGGTTGCCAGGAGAACGGTACTTGTCTGACTGCATTGTGCCAAGTGTAAAGTTTGGTGGAGGGGGGATTATGGTGTGGGGTTGTTTTTCAGGAGCTGGGCTTGGCCCCTTAGTTCCAGTGAAAGGAACTCTGAATGTTTCAGCATACCAAGACATTTTGGACAATTCCATGCTCCCAACTTTGTGGGAACAGTTTGGAGCTGGCGCCTTCCTCTTCCAACATGACTGTGCACCAGTGCACAAAGCAAGGTCCATAAAGACATGGATGACAGAGTCTGGTGTGGATGAACTTTGGACACCTTTGAACACCTTTGGGATGAATTAGAGCGGAGACTGAGAGCCAGGCCTTCTCGTCCAACATCAGTGTGTGACCTCACAAATGCGCTTCTGGAAGAATGGTCAAAAATTCCCATAAACACACTCCTAAACCTTGTGGACAGCCTTCCCAGAAGAGTTGAAGCTGTTATAGCTGCAAAGGGTGGACCGACGTCATATTGAACCCTATGGATTAGGAATGGGATGTCACTTAAGTTCATATGCGAGTCAAGGCAGGTGAGCGAATACTTTTGGCAATATAGTCTATCTTCATGCAAGAAATCTCTCTACAAACTGATTTGTAATGCCACACACAGGCTTTAAAAATCAAATCCATGCATATACTTAGAGATTCTCTTTAGAGGGCAACAAAAATATTATATATATATATATATACAGTATCTCATAAAAGTAGGAGGAGTGGAAGAGGACTCCAGTGGCAACCTGTGAAGCTCTGGTGAACTCCATGCCCAAGAGAGTTAAGGCAGTGCTGGAAAATAATGGTGGCCCCACAAAATATTGACACTTTGGGCCCAATTTGGACATTTCCACTTAGGGGTGTACTCACTTTTGTTGCCAACAGTTTAGACATTAATGGCTGTGTTGAGTTATTTTGAGGGGACAGCAAATTTACACTGTTATACAGGTTGTACACTCACTACTTTACATTGTAGCAGAGTGTCATTTCTTCAGTGTTGTCACATGAAAAGATATAATAAAATATTTACAAAAATGTGAGGGGTGTACTCACTTTTGTGAGATACTGTATATACACACTGTTTAACTTCTAGCTTTTCCATGAAACCCATGTTGTTGTTGTTCTTTCGGCTGCTCCCTGTCGCCACAGCGAATCATTTGGTCCGCACGTTTCGATTTGGCACAGGTTTTATGCTGGATGCCCTTCCTGACGCATTTAATCCGGGCTTGAGAGTTAACTCTTCAGCGGCTGGGTTAGCACCCAGAATCGAACCTAGACCGCGGCAGTGAGAGCGCTCTACTGAAGCAACAGGAGCATGGGCCCCATAATAATCTATAATAACCTTCAAAAAGGTTGTTTTGTTTATCACTAACAAAATTAGAAAACTGTGGATGCCCTGGCTCTGCTTCCTTCGAGGTCCCCAGGCTCCACACTGAGAAACATGGCCCTAGACACTTACTTCATATAGAAGAGAAGCAGAATGAATGTTCACAGCTGTTGTGCCAAAATAGTGCAATATTATAATATAACATTGCAGGGTTACTGAGTACAACTAGAAACTAACGCATACCAAAAGCTCAGGTACAGCATTTAAAAATTTTAAGATGGCCTCTTATGCCTCCCTCATGCAGAGCCTCATGCATGCTCATATTTGTGAAACAGTTTGGACACATCTAATGAACCTTTTCGATCTGATTCCCTCCGAAGCAGCTTGACTGGGTTAAAATAGGAAGACTAGGCAGGGAATTTCGTTACAGACGGCACCTCCTTCCTCTCCAAATAACTTTTGTACAAACCAAAAAAAAAAAGACAAGCTGTTCACAAATCTTCTCTGAGCATTTTGGACACTTCTAGGGTCTAGAAATGTAGGAAGTGGGGTTAATATTTGCATAATTTAAAAAGTTACTTGTCATATCAGTACGGCTATATGCACAGACAAAAAAATGCTGACCATGTTGTCTACAAAAAATAGACCAATATCCAATCAGAAATCTCTAGTGGGCAATTTACTGTTCCCTCCATCTGTCTGTATCACAAACACATTAACATGTAAGCACTTTCAATACACTTCAGGGTATGTAAATGTTCCATCAGGGGCTGGACGGAAAGTGGGTTAGCCTAAAAGAGGCTGGTCCCTTTTTTGCTTGCTTTCTTGTGCTCCTCACACAGAAAGAATAGAGGTACTGAGGGTCTGTTGCAGGTGCCACTAAGTAATTTGTATGCTGAAAGCTAGCTTGTGGTTTATCATGCACTCAGCACTGGGTTCTTCTCTCTAAATGGGTATTACTCATCCACTTGCCACAATCTTATCTTACATTTATGTCAGATACCTGCTGGCATGTGTGGCTGGCCAAGACACAAACACACACACACACACACACACACACTTACCTCTAGTATGATGTTGAACAAAATACAGCCAGTGAGAAATGTCTTTTTGATGAGAAAGGTCAGAGAAGAATAGCCAGACTGGTTTAAACTGACAGGAAGGCTTAACTTAAATAACCACTTTTTTCAACAGTGGTGAACAGAAAAGCATTCAGAATGCACAACATGTCAAACCTTGAAGTGGATGAGCTTTATCATCAGAAGACCACATCAGCTTCTGCTCCTGTGAACCAAGAACAGGAATCTGAAGCTACAGCAGGCAAATGCTCAGTGAGTCGAAAAAAAATTTTTAAAAAAAAAAAGGAAAAAAGAATGAATAAATAGATGCTTGCACTGAATGCATTTTCCACTGATTATCTTCTTTGCTAATGAGTAGTCTGTTTAACCACAGCTTCACTTAAGGGGAAAAAAGACAGAAAGAAAAAAACAAATCAAAACAGAAAAAATAGCTGATCATCATGGAGTTAACTGAAAAATGTGACCTGTTATGCAACTGCCCAGTCATGCATTAAGGACTGAATAAGATGCATAATGTTATGTAATGGTTGTTCCCAGCATTGGCTAGGCAAATGGCTGCTTTATGAAATACAGTGGATCTGAATCTGAAACGCAGACATAAAAAATGGGTAACAGGGGCATGGGGAACTGATGACGAACAAGAAGACATGTAACTGCCTGGCATAATGCAATCAGAAGTGTGAGCTGTAGAGACGATTTAACAAGAAAAAACAAAGTTATATTATAGCAAATGTTTATGAGTAACTGCTGCAGATAGAAATGACAGGAAACGCAGACTCTTTCTCTTTCCTGCTCACAGAGTTAATGTTACATTATTACATGAGCATTACTACTGCACTAAAAGCCTAAGCTTTGGCCCTGGCACATTCAAAGCTAATTTATATCTGTGTCCCTAGACAAAACCACAGGAAAATATATACTCCTTTATCCTAAACACCAAAATCCTTCTGTAACCGTATAAGTGTCTGTCTTTCTGTGAGCAGTAATCTCCCCAGTGTCCCATTAACACCTACTTAGGATCAGCTGGACACAAATGTTCACTGTGAGAATTCATTCCTGAATGACTTTTTTCCTTTAGCATATTCGGAAGTATGCTGAAGGTTTCCATAATACACTCTTTTACTATATACTATTTGTTTGCTCATGTCTATTAAATATCACTGTGTGGTCAATTACACAGTTTTCTCATTACTGTCCAAATGTAACCTGCTGATAAAAGATAAAAAAATATGGCACATACTCATGTTTGTGGGTTTATAGTCATTACACATTTGATTGAGTCGGGTTAATAAAGCAGTCACAGATTCTCTCCAGTATTTAAAGATGATATTTTAATATTTAAGAAAGGTTTACAACAAAGTGATTTTTAATGATTTAGGTGGGAGCTATACATTTTCATGTGGTTAATCCTAAGGCTCAAAAATCAATAAATTGAGTCGGTAATTAATTAAAACCACATCAACTTTTCTCTGGAGCACATACACTGTAAAATAAAGTAAGGTAGGGAACAGCATGAAGCATATTTATGGCTATATTACAGATTGGATAGGAGATGTAATTAGCATAGAAACTGATATCTTGAACAGGAGAAAAATACTAGCATGTAGACTGTAGGATGCTCACTCTTAACCAGATTTCTCTGTTTCTTACTAGGGAAAAAAAATGAAACATTGGTTGAGGGTGGGTGATAGGAAAATATGGCATCTCTTTCATTTTGTGTGCAAGGCGGGAAGGTCTCTCCATATTTCTAGCTTCATTTTATTGGTTGGACTGTAAAAATATATGTCCCAGTAGTGCTGACTGGTTCATTTATTCGCTGATCTCCACACAGGCAATCCTTTCTCAGCCCCCAAAATAGCAGTACAGTCATTCATCAACCTTGAACAGAGGGGCTCCACTGCCATCTCCATCTTCATGACCCCCTGCAGACTATATTTGGAAAGGGGAGGAACACTGAAGGGGAGGTTTCTAGTTTGTGCACAGAACCAAAGTATGCAGAAATGCTAATGTATGTATTGTATACAGTTTCTACAGTTTTTTATATGCTATAAACAGACAGGACTTTTGAATATGAAAATTGTGTTGATGGATAAAGTATCGAGACTTGTGTGGGAGGGTACCACAGTATTCAAGTGCCTCTCAAAATGTTGTGTGTGTGTGTGCGTGTGTGTGTGTGCGCGCAGGCTTATTTGTGCATGTTTTTATTCCTCTTTCAAGTTTTTTTTCTTTCCACATTCCACAACAAGGCTCAGGTCAACACATCCAGGTCACTTGGATATCAGAAAGCACAAAAGAAATAAACGAATAAATGTCTGCAAACCTTAAATCCAAGTAAAAAAAAATGCTGAAGCTTAAGAATGGTTAGAATTTATTTGTGGCCATAAACTGCCTATACTTTCCTGAACACATATATGTTGCTTAGTGCTACAAAGAAGCAAGAGAATATCTACTAGTGTGTTGGGGGGCTTAAAAAATAAGACAAAGACAGCAGAAAATGTCACAGGATTCAATCTGAATCTTAAAACAGCAACTGATATAAAGACCATATTGACCATATTCATGATATGGAAGTTTTAAAAATGTTAAAGAACATTTTTTTGATGTACTATTGGTAAAAGTATAACAGTATGACTTCAATTAAAAAGATATACCATGCTCCACCACACCACGCCTTCACCCCGTTGCCCCAAGCGGGGCAACAGAAAAGCATTCACCCTGTCATCAGGGAGATTATGAATTCCAATCCATGAGTGGGACTCTAGAGAGCCAGATCTAAGCTTTCCTCCAAGTGTGTTTTGCTACACTGTGATGCAGCATGTGCAGCATTTATAAAACATGCAGTTGGCTGGCTTTACATGTCCCAGCAAAAGCATGTGTTAGCCTTCACCCCCCTATGGGTAGCTGCTGCATGATAGAGGAGAAGTAGCTGGTGGGTGAGAATTGGCATGTGACCAGACTGATGAGAAAATATAGAGGGAAAAAAAAGCACCATAACAAAGCCATTACTAACAAACCACCATTAATTGCTGTTTTACTTCCTACTAACTATCAGCTCATGGACATTCTCTTTAAATATTACCCATTTCAGCTTCTCATTTCAAAACTAGGATGGATAAACTAGGGAACCTGTGTTAACCTTCTCTTCAATCATCAAACTGCCATATAAATTTAAAGGGGAAAATTGATAGTCTCTCCTGCTGCCAGAGCCGTTTGTCTCTCACCATAGCCGCAAGAATGATCATATTCAAAAATCTAAAAAACTGCAAGTGTGTTTCAGCATGGTAAATCAAAGCATTTTCTGACTGACAGGAGGAATGTACATCTGGCCTGTCTGTGATGATATAGTTTGCATGCACATAATCCACCCGTTTTACAGGTTTAATGTAGGCCTCAAGGGGTTAAGTCAGGAGACCTCCTCTTCTGTTTATGGTGCTCTTTCTGTGATGCAGTATATGAAATATAGTATCAAAGTACAGGAGAAAATGCACAGTGAGAGAGAAAGAGAGTGAGAGAGAAATGGCAACCACTTGTCATACCACTTTAAAAGTAAATAAAATTCAGGCAAAAAAACTCATTATAACAAGCTCATTGCTCCACAACACAAACACATATTGGCAAACATGCTCTTGTTTTTCTGCCCTGATCTCATTTCTAAGTGTGAGGAACATCTGTAGGCTGATTGTAATATTATCATAATTATAGGCATTTAGACTGATCAGACAATAACATTAAAACCACAGAATAGCATGGAAACATGAAAAATGGGCAAGCATAAGAATCTGAGTGACTTTGATAGAAAGGTGTTAGAACACACAGTCCATCATGACTTGTGATCAGAGTGACCATTCTGATCCATGTCCACCACCTACAGTTGGCATGTGTGCATCAGAACTGGACCAGGGAGCAACAGAAAAAGGTGACCTGGTCTGATGAATCACATTTTCTTTTACATCATGTGATCTCCTGGGTGCATATGCAACACAAATTACAGTGCATCTAATGGGCATCATAGATGCCACCTTAGATTTTACAGGACCTACAGGACTACAGCTACTAATGTCTTGATGCCAGATACAGCACACCTTCAGAGGTCTTGTGGAGGCCATGCCTCGGCGGATCTGAGCTGTTTTGGCGGCACAAGGGGAACCTGCACAATATTAACCAGGTGGTTTTAATGTTATGTCTGATTGGTGTAGCAGCAGAATGGAGGTTTGATGGCAGGTTCTTGATCAAACACATTTTCGTCGCTTTGTTTCCTTTGATGCCAAATACTCCCAAAGACAAGCACAGTCTTATCCAGGAAGAAATCAGTGCTCTAGCTGATTATGTCCTGATTTAGATCAATATTAACCATGTTGTGGCAATTACATTCACCCTGGGTCACTGCAACAATGTTGACACTGGTATCATAGTAAACTAGACTCTTAAGGCTGTGTGTCTGTTTAATATCATTACTTCTTCCGTTCCCTTCCCTTCCCTTCTATGCTATGCACTATGCTGCTATTGCTCTTACTCACACAAACACTATCATTTTTGACAACACACAGCCGAGAGATAAAATAGCTATATTTTAATAGCTAAAAAATCCCCCGTATTATCATAAATTACAGGTCAATGCTGATGGTAAGGATGTGCTTGCTAGACTTGTTCAGCTTTAGTCCACAATGCCCCACTGGGGAGCTGTGCACCATGGCAACTCACATACCAAATCAGAGAAACACTAACCACTCATGGTATCTTGGGACCTCAAATACAGTAGAGTAGCAATAAGTGAGTGATGACTGGCTGCTTTCCTGTCAATTTAGGCACCTCCAACACCAAGGAGGAAATCAACAGAGGCTTTAGATTTTTAAATAATATAATCACTATAAAGAAAATATACCTAAGACTTCTGAATGCATATTGTTCTTAGATGTACCTCTCACAGAGGAAAACTAGAGAATATAGAAAAGGCAAAAAAGAAGCGTAAAAAAGGAAGGAAATACAACCAGAATAACAAAGAAAATCAGAAACATTTAGCAATCTGAATGTGAAACTGCCACACCCACTCTGATCATGTCCTCATAGCAACAGGTGCTTCTAATGTTTGGGCTCTACTTGTGATGAGCTAAATCCAGCCTTTCCCTAAGGGGAGGGGAGAAAGGTTGGCTTTTATTTGTACTGTATACTATGCAGACATGAAACAGAGAGCGAGTAAACATATACCTCCTCCATCCACAGCGTCCCCACCCCAACGCTCTTCAATGCTAAAGTTAAATTACTCCCTAACATATGCCCATGTATGAACGTTTTTTAGTCATAAAAGCAACACTGGCTTGTGACCAAAAATTGTGACCAAAGGACAGCAGCATACAAAATAAAGTTGCTAAAATGCTTGACTTATAAGCTACTACTAGTGATTCTTTTAAGTAAACCTAAAATAATAGGGCTATTGAGCATTGACTACATAAAGACATACACTATTCCGTGTATGAACAACTGTACTTACACTTCCTCTGTGGAAGTATATAAGTTACCTATTTCAATTAGTTGCTATAAAACAAGATCTTGGCTGTGAGGTAATTTGTAAACTATTCCAATCTGGCAACCCTGTCACAAACTGTCCTGTTAAGAGAGATTTTAAAATGAGGTTAAAATGCTGTGTGATTTGCCAACTATCCGATATTAAAGCCTTGCTGCTCCATGCATAAATGACAAAACTTCTTCAGCCTTCTGTATATATTAAAATTGCATCATCATTAATTGAAATAATGTATAATGCTTCTAAAAAGCCTAAACACAACAGGAGCTTGGCCTAAAGAGATTATAACTACACTCTTAGTGACACTGAGGTTCCTGATTCAGGCTGATCAGCAGGCATCTGCTAAGCCAATTAGCTGTGATGGCAGTGGCTCGTGCTCAAATGATGTCCTGCAGAGCAGCACTGTGCAATGCTAGCTATAACAAGCTCAGGAGTCTGTTCTGTCAGAGCCATGTACAGGCTATCTTTTTATTGTTCTCTAGAGACATGGCCTGGAAATGCCCCACTTCTGGTGATTTTTTCTTCATGCCCAGGTGTATAAATAACCAGCTGGTGGAAAGGGGGCTTTCCACTTAAAAAGGAGGATAAAAACTGCTGAGAGCACATATTTTCTTGTAAAGAACTACTAGTTCTAAATTCCCATCTTCTCTGTATCTTCCCTGTTTCCACATAACTTCTCATTTCTTTCAGCCTAATATTATAATTCTAAAATTGTGTGCTCCATGCTATCACCCCACTAATTATCTGTAATTGACAATATTATAATTGTGGCTTTGTAGTGGTGTAGGCTGCAGCAATGTGAACTTTCTGAGGATTTTTGCTCATTCAGCCACAAGAGCATTAGTGAGGTCAACCACCAATATTGGGCAAGGAGACCTGGCACACAGTCGGCAATTCAGTTTCTCTACTCAGTAAAGACCACTCAAGTTCTTTCACACCAAACAGGGGCACAATGTCTTTATGAACCTCACTGTATCCAACTTTAAGCAACAGCTTGGGGAAGATGGCCCAGTGTCAACATACTATTGGCCATATAGTGTAGCTCTGATAAATAACACATTCTTTAATTTTATTCATTTAAACAAAGCAAAGACATCTCATACACTGAAGGCTAGCATGGCTTTATCTGTTTGACAAGCATGGTCAGGGTAAGGTAAGTTGCATCAGAGAAAGATGTTTGCCTGCTCTAATTTCCGATAAGAGACGCTATTAAGTTTTTTATACAACTACAAAATAGGCTAAAAGCAAATTGCAACACAATGTACACTATATGGCCAAAACTACGCAGACACCATAGTGTTGCCGTAAAGTTAGGAGGACATGATTGTATAGAATGCCTTTGTATGCTGTAGCATGACAGTCTCCCTTTACTGAATCTAAGTGGCCCCCATGTATCAAGGTGAGGTCCATGAAGACATGGTTTGCCAAGGATGATGTGGAAGAATGGCCTGCACAGTCATGACCTCAACCCCACTGGACTGGGATGAACGGGAATGTTGTATGCACCACAGGCCTCCTCACCTGACATCAGTGACCTCACTCTTCAGGCTGGAAGGACAGAGGACAAGCAACGATACAAAACCTAGTGAAAAGCCTTCCCAGAAGATTGGAGGTTATTATAACAGCAAAGGGGGAACAACTTGATGCCTATAGTTTTGGAAATGAGCACAAATGCCTGTGCCCACATACTTTTGGCCATATAGTGTATTTTGAAGGCTGCTGATACCGAGTTTTCTGAGCTACATTTCATTCATTTAAATCATTCAAGTAGCCATTCCTGATGTTATTGTCAATAGTTTCAAGCCCAATAAATTTGTCTATTCACCTACACATTACCAAGCCCCGGTTCATCAAAGCATTCATTAGTAATTATAAAAAAGCGTTATATCTGCATTGTGAAACATTCAAACATTGAAACACCCGTAAAAAATCTTGTGAATGAAGTCAGAAATGTTTGAAACCATTTCGTCCTTACTCTGAATTATTCACTGTATGCGTGCATGTACTGAATTAAAGTAACCATAAGCGTGATTAAACAAGCAATTTGCACATCTGTAATTTTCTCTTCATCACTGTTAGTAAAAAAAAAGTGCTCTCATATCAGTTAACACAACACTTCATTGGAGCTAAAGTAAGCTTAAACCATACTGTAGCTGTCTTTGAGGAGTGACTGAAGCCAAAGAAAGCAAGTGGAAAAAAGGCTCAAAGCTGGAACTTCTGAGAGTTTTTTTTACTTGTGCAGAGTGTGCTGATATATTTTCCATCCATTAGCTGAGTGTGGGGCCTGACACACACACACACACACACACACACACAGTCTGAAACATATGGATGTACATAAACATATATAGATATCAAACACACACACACATGCACACACACACACACAGACACATATGCGTGCACAATCGCAGACATGTGCACACACACACACACCAACCACTTGCTTTCCAGTTTTCACATCTGTATTTAATTATCTAATAGCGTTATAATCACAATCAGTGTGATCACACTTGATCCCCTGTTCCATTAGTAAAAAAAGATTCTAATTCTACATAAACTAAAGTATCCTGGGAAAACACTACTGCTCATCAATCAGTCACAATATCCTGACCATGTGGCAGTAATTCTGTAATGCAGGACATTATTTCCGTTTATTGATAAGGTGCAGACATTAATTTGAAGACTGGCACTATAGAAGTCATTATAAATAAAACACATTATTTTGCTTACCTGCAGGTTGAGGCATTGACGAGAGTCAAAACAGGGTCGGGGGAGAAAACATGGAAAAGAAGAAAAAAAACATCATTCAGCAACGGTCACTCGGTCGACTCAAACACAGATGTGAGCTTTTTGACACGTTACTCTGTAACCAAAGCTCCATTAGCTCAGCTACACACAAGACAAACTCTGGGAACACAAAGTCTTAAAAAATGTACATTTGCAAATCAGTGAAAAAAACAATGAGCTCACCACATCAAACATTTTTCTCTACGGTGTTCTCTTCATAACATATGAGGAAAATAAAGTAAAAATGTCAATTTCTGCAATGCAAAGAGGCACAGACTGACCTGAGTGCCTTATTATGTTTATGTAAAAAAAGCCACACAATGGTTTATTGATGAACTTCAAACCAGGACTTACCACTTAACATGCACATGAATGAAAACTGTAAGGATTACCAACTTAACATTGAAGAATGTTGATAGAGAAAGTAACAGTAACATGAGAAGGAAACAAAGTGTCTCCAGTGAATAATTCATGTTACACTAACCCATGTTCAAACACTGTTCAAAGATTATATATGATGTAGACTACTGTAAGTTCCCTTTACTCTTTTATTTATGTTTGTTTGTTCCCTTAATATGTATTGTTTATTTAATTATTTAGTTCATTCAATCACAATGTTTAATTACATATAATTTGTGGCTGCTTTTCATATATATATATATGTACACACACACACACACTCCATATGGATGCTCCAAACTGCCTTACTTGAACACACGCATAAGAATTCTTGCATATTGTTTTACTTCAGTTTTGTTTCATTCAAGTTCAAACCCAAATGGATAGGAGTTGTTAAATTGTATGCCAAATCGTATCAGTTAGCTAAATAAATACTATATTGAAGTAAGTCAAAACCTTGAAAAGGGCCACAGTGAGCACATTGTGTGCAGGAATATCATACCACAAATCCTGAGTCAGCTCATACAATACAAAATGCCTAATTTTATTTTCAGATGATCTCTACAACTTACTTCAGCCTGTACTCAAAACAATAAGGATACATGCAGACATGTGCATGGGACTACAAGACATTTCATACAGTTATGTAGTCACACACTTTATGTTAAAAACACACTCACTTATTTATCGTTAGTTAGTTAATAATTTTCTGTGTGGTTACTGTTATAACTGTATACTGTTTCATTTGTAATAGCTTTTTTCATTCTTGTATATGGTATTTTCTACATAGCCAAGCTGTGCCAAACTGTAAAAATTGCTTACTTTATTAAGTGTTACCTACAGCCATGATTCTAACTGTTGTGCATTTTGTAGTTTGTTATCACTGCTCTGGTTGAATTCTTGTTCTAAATAGTGCAGATTTTTCAATAAAAGAGTTTATTCTGTGGTGCATTTTAGAGATGAATGGAACCGATATTTTAAGACACATTTAAACACAGATATATGAAATTGGTAATAACTTTGTAAATCATATTATATTGTATATACAGTTATACAGGTCTGCATTCAGAGTTGGTGACTTATGTCAATATTTATGTACGGAAAGTTGCTGCAGATGCTTTAGTCAATTTTCTGGGCTCACGCATATTACCTGATCACACCTCCAAGATTATCAGATTGTTCTTAAGTAGACTCATCTGAGATGTTTTTTTTTTCTTCACTGTATCTAGGCTATAGCCATCGTCCAAAAGCATCTGCCATTAAGACCATTTAACCCCCAAAAATCCAGCGTTGGTAAATATGGATGTTTTTCCCCCTCCAAATAATAAAAAAAGAAAAGCTTAAGAAAGAAATGTAGGAAATTAAAGTTAAAATAAGAGTAATACATATGATGACACAGATGAGAAGATGCCAGACATTAAGATAACTATCTAATAGGATTGTAGTATATTGCCAGTTCATTGCTGTATGCATAGTCCTAATATAAACTTTCACATTAGTCATTGCATGTTTGGCTTCAACAGATTCAACAGTTAATAAAATAGCACCTGATCCAACTTGCACTATTATTTTGCATTTGATTTTTCATACTGAGGTCTAATTTTGTACAGAACGGAATGAAGCCTTATTCTCTAAAGCATATATTTTTCAGACATGTGAAGCTCTGCTGTTAAGTGATGGTTAAGTATTTAGCCCTGAGTGAGCTGGGGAAGGCAGCAGTCAGTGAGCTACTATGTATACACAGGACTGAGAGAGCTCAGGTTTGTTTGACTGTATGAAGGCTACGGGCTGTTGTTGTGCTGAGAGACACATGAACTACGTAATGGAATATCTGCAGTCTTATGTCTGAGTAGCACAGAGCTGTCCCATCCATCCTCAGACAAGCGTCTGGACGTCTGGACACAATCACACCCGCACAAATCTTTACTTTCTCACACTGATCTGGGAACTAAGATGATGCACGATCCACTGCAGACTACGTATAAACTTATTTATACATGCATAATATAAGTGCATGTGTGTATGATAACGCTGTGTTCATCATGTTCTTTTGTCAGCAGTGGATCTCAGTGAGAAAACCTGCGGAAGCCTAGAAAGATTTAAAGGAATGGTGTAAAGCTTCCTAAACATGCTTTTCTTTCACATCATATTCCATAGAGAGACAGAGAGAAAGAGAGAGAGCACTTATGGCAATGAGGATCAGGGTAACATGACAGCTAAAAAATATTAAGCAGCAAAATGCTGCTACTGCGTAATCTACTACAATGAGACATGACATGAAGAGGCGTTCATCAACTGCAGCAAAACAATCAAGACATGTGGGCATGTGTGTGAAAAATAATCAATAATACAGAGACCGGGTGTGCTGAAGAATGCACATCCGTGACATAAATGAAAGCTGCTGACAGGGAGACTTTAATGAACTTGTGTCTCACACCAGTTCAAAAACAGACCGGTTCAAAATGGAGTGGCTTTACTATAAGACAGATATCATTGGCCTGCCCATGCACTCTTCTGGCGCATAAAATGCTGAAACACTGGCAGACTGTTCACATTAATTCATCAATCAACCACTTTTTTGGAACAATGTTTCTCTCAGTTTACATAAACCCCTTGGCAAATTAGATTAACTTATGGATATTAGATTAATGAGGAAAGTATGTGTATTGCACCACCCATTAGCTCAGCTCTGGTTCTTCTCCTCCACTGAGAAGCATTCACTCTTTACAATAGCAATCTCTTAGCATACCCAGAGAGACAGCTCTGGACAACACACACACACACACACACACACACACAGCAAAACAGATAGAGAATGATTCGAAATTTAGACAATGTGATATAGTTTGTATGTCATAAAGATGGCCCTTAACACATTGATAAGATATGGCATTGGGTTAGAGGACACTTTCACAAATAACAGGACTATTTGCAAAGTCCAAATTAGAACTTGATAATTAAACAAACAAAAATGCAAATAGGGTCATGTAACAGCAAAAACAGATGTTTTTTAGTCATTATGCTAATATACAGGAATGGAAACAGTAAACAAAGCTTTGGCAAATCTCAGCCAATGTTAAATTAATAATCAAATGACAAAATATGTAAATAACATAAACAACTAGCTCCAAAAAAGTCGGTGTTGAATCACTTTGTCACTACTGTTGAACTGGGGTGGAATTCTTTTCTCTTTTTGGGAAGCGTTTTTTTTTTTTCCTGGTCCACATCCAAGTGCAATTATTGTGTTCACACCTGCGCAAACAAACCACATTGACCAGTGTTCACATACCATGGTTCAATTTAAACCACTAAATGCTGCATATGTAAAAGCACTCATAGACATATAGGCTTATCAGTTCCCCTATTCTCAGTTAACAATACCACGACTATGATTATACAATCAAAAGAGATTCCAATAACTCACTGGAGCTGAGAGGAGTCATATAAAACATGAAGAAAAAAAGGCATCAGTGCTCGTAATAATCACAAAATATAGCTCTTCTGTAATCAAGAATCACAGTGAGATGCCTCTACATCAAAATAAAATCAGAAAATAAAGTTTTAGTGACTCACATCTATGTGATGAATTATTTACACAGTCATTAGTCAGTAGTCCATAACTGTATTTGCTGTACTGAACTCAATTCAATATTTTCATGAGTCTTTGATGGGCCATAAACATAAAGCTTATCTCTGTGTATAAAGTGTACTGCACTTACTCGTGTTTGCTTCACTGTGAAAAACATGACTAATTGAGTATATTTTGCTCGAGTATTGAAAACGAACAGACGTGACCCGTTATATGAGTTGTTTTCTACATAATCAAAAATATATAATGGTCATAAATAAATAAAGCTGCAAGAGTGATGCAATACTGAATATAAGCACTGCTGTGATTCATTACAGGGTGAATGCTGTAGATAATCACCGATATTGAGTAAAACTGCACAATTGGCAGTGTGATATTGCTTTTATAAGTGCTATCCAATTTCTTTAGTAGAATTATCTTTAGCAAGTTTGCACAGGCCAGATGAAACGAGGCAGCAGGATGCATTTGGCCTGTTGACCTTGAATTAGGCACATGTGCTCTATAATAAAGTACTAGCAGGTTAAGCACCAGATGTCATTAATATCTTGTGACATTCCGAGGCCAAGATGTGTTTTTTTCACAACATTTTTGTAGTCTTAGAAATCTCCTAATACAAACAGAATAAACCAGCTAACTGCCGACTTTAATGCAAGATAATGTGATTATGATGAATGGCATTTCTGACTCAGTGCACAAGGTGCCAGAGAGTAGCCCATCCTTCATCCAACAATTATGCAGCTTGTCTGCAATCACTTTTACTGCTTATTTCAGGGGTGTCAAGCTCAAATTCTACCTAGGCCACATCAGTATGTTTTTGAGCTCTTGAGAAGCCATAAACTATGCCTATTAATTTTTAAATATATTATGATCTATGCCATTGATCAATAACCTAGGCTCTTAAAGTAAAAAGATGTTCCTTGGAAAATAAAGGGCTAACTGAAACAATACAACTGAATGCACAATTAGGTGATAATATTTATACTGACTAAAAATTTTACATTTACATAATTTAGCAGTAACCCATATCCATACCATCTTACAGAAGTGTTTTTTAGTCTCTATCAAAAACTGCTCATGCTAGTATACTAGTCATGGATTAAGAGTATCATCAGTCTAAAAACCCTGTAGGGAAGGTTAGTGCAGTATGATTTTTTTCCTCCAAATAACAGATAAATACATTTAAGTGCTTTGTCTCCATTTCAAAACAGCCAGTCACTCAACTGCTCAAAAAGCCTGGGAAAGTTCACTCCATCACCTGGAAAAGAACTGCTTTGATGCAAGGCTTCCTTATACTTTGAGAGATATTGAAGTTTTATATCTCTCTAAAAATATATATAAAGTTACGGCAGAGAATAAAATGAACTCATAGACGTATTTATTTTATTTCAGGATTAAAAGTCCATCACTGAATGGCACTAAAGGCCAACATCTGACATGTTTGTGAATCCTGTTTAGATACAGGTCTGACTGGCAGCAGAAGCAGCAGATAGATGTCGATTTAAGTCAACATTTTTAGCATTGGTGGTGCGTACAACAGTGGTGCATAAAAAACACAGATATTGTTCTCTGCAATAACATTGTTCTTTGTTGGCACTAAAGGCCATTTTAATATTTTGCTTTGGCTACTATATGCAGGTAGAATGAAACAGCCCTCTGTTGTTGCTCATCTCTTCCAACTAACATATCAGAGCATAGAGACAGCCTGCATATTCCTGCATGCTTTTTTCTTCTACAGCTCAGATGGGAAACCGCTGAGTTGTCACAGTTAATTATTTGATTAGTCTGAACATCACTTACTTCAGCAGCCTTTCCCAAATAATTCACTTTCTGGTCGATCCATCAGCAGTTTCTGTTAATCACTGCTGTATATCTGCATCACCCAGACTAGGTTGGGGCAGAATATCCACAGTCCTTCAGATTCACCAGTACATCCACTATATGGCCAAAAGTATGTGGACACCAGACTATATTAGTTTTGTTGTACATCCTATTCCAAAACCATTAATATGGAGTTGCCCCCCCTTCGAAGCAACAGCAGGCCACTCAGGGAAGGCGCTATACAAGATTCTGTCTGTGTGAATTTGTGCCTATTTAGTCAAAAGCACATTTGTGTGGTCAGATGCTTATGTTAAACGAGAAGGCCTGACTCACAATCAACTTTCCAGTTCATCCCATAGGTTTTCAATGGGGTTGAGGTCAGACAACTGGAGATACTCCACACCAAATTCATCAAACCATGTCTTTATGGACCTCACTTTGTGCAAAGGTTCACAGTCATGCTGGTCTTTTGAGAACTGAATTTTTTTGAATGACGTTGTATGCTGTAACATTATCATTAACCTTCACTGGAACCGAGGCCCAAGCCCAAACCCTGAAAAATATCTCCAGAGCATTATCCCTCCTCCACAAACTTTAATGATAGCAGTGTGCATTCTGGTAGGTAGCATTCTCCTGGCAAAACCAAGATTTGTCCATCAGACTGCCAGATCGTGAAGCATGATTCATCACTCCAGAGAACGTTTCCACTCCAGCCGATGCTTGGCCATGGAAAAACCATTTCATGAGGCTCTGAAAGCACAGTCCATGCAGTTTGGAACTCTGTGGTGAGTGATGCAACAGAGGATAGGAGCTTTTTACGTGCTTCATGCTTCAGCACTTGGCAGTCACATTCAGTGAGTTGGTCTACTGCAAAGGTAGCATCCAATAACAGTGGCATGTTTAAAGTCAATAAACACTCCAGTATGACCTATTCTAATGCCAGTGGACAATATTGAGGTTGCTATAGCTATGTGCTTTTATGCACCTGTTGGGTATTGCTACAATAATCAGGACAAATGTCTACATACTTTTAGCCATGAAGTGTACATGGGCATATCATTCTAGTTCCCTTTTCTCCCATGTAGAAATTAGCAGAATAAATATATCTGATCATATAAACAATAATAATAGTAATATTATTGTTTATATCATTGTGTTTTTGTTGTACTATTGCAACTTTTGTTGTTTTTGCAGAAGGTGTTGATTCATTTGCTATAACAGAAGGTCTGACAGGAGTGCCAGATATAATCCAAATCACAAGTAGACTTTATTATTAATGAAAAATACTTGATCATTTCTACAGCTACAGCTCAATCACTGAAGGACAATCTTGTCATTTAACAAATTGAAATGTTTATTCAGTGATATTGTGAAGCTTTCTCTAAGGAGATATTTATTCAACAATTATGGAAGGAGTCTCCAGTGTATGGGCTTTGTAAAACTGTTCCATTATTTGTTCTGCCACTGAAGGAATTAATTGAATTTTCTGAGAGGTTCAACAGCTTCAGCTGCATTTAAGCTGCATTAATACACTGGCCAGTCATCATTGATGTCAAGTGACTCTTTTCTATAAAAACATGAACTGAAATGAAACATTTACATTTATGACATTTGGCAGACGCCCTTATCCAGAGTGACGTAAAAAGTGCTTTGAGGTCTATATCAATGAATACATCAACACTGGTTCACTAGGTCACAGACTAAGGATACCATCAGTCTAAAACTCTGTTGGGACTTATAGCACAATATTTTTTTTCCATCAACATCAAACATCTAACCAAAAATCCGCAACATGTTTCCTACTACTGCATGTGACCCTTTTTGGCTGTCTGCTTTATTAGTTCTGGGCCTCAAACAGGTGACCCTGCAGAGCCTCTGACCTTCCTGCGCTTCAGCACCTCCCTCTCACAGGCCCACATGGATCGTCTAAGCCTTTCCACACCTGCTGCATCTGGAAAGGATTCTGCTACCCTGCTGCTATTCTATTATGTGGCCCTGTGACAGCCTTTGCTGCCTGGACACACACATGCTTTAATGTGCAGCACAGGCCCACACCAAGCTCTTGTTAAGCAACCAGCACTCCACTTTATGTGTCCATTTACCCGAACACCAAGCCTGTGAAGCTGCTGGTAAAACACCCATCAGAAACCTGAGCATGGGGAGCTGAGTGAATGACCAGGGTGACGAGTGGGTCAGCCAGCTTCGGTCCAGCTGTGTAGAACCGGAGGTTAGAGGCCAGAATAAGTACAACCTTGCTTCAAAGCACACAGAGCCACAGCATTATTTATCTGTTATTACAGCAACTCAAAATAAGGCTACAATATGTCTCAATGCTCGTTTATAGAAGCACATAAATACTTTAGTGCATGATTATAAAGAAAGCGTCTAGGTTTCAGTGAATATAGACTACTTACAGTTAAAGTGTGTCTACTTACAGTTTTATAGTGATCTCCAAAGGACAATTACTCACACTTTTATATTATGTTCTAACATCATGCACATTATGAGTTTTGCTCCGACAGGTTTGCAGAAGTTCTTGTAGAGAATATTGGTGTAGCGTGGGAAGGATGAAAAACAGCACTTGGCTCAGCCAGAGAGTGCGCACATAACAAAGGCGGAGCTCGCTCCAGCTGTGGGACAGACCTGCAGGGTCCAGGACAGAGACTGTACATCAAAGCTGGCCGAAGGAACAACACTTGGCCGACTGGAGGAGGGAGAATGGCTGTGATATTATCCTCAGCCGTTCTCTCAGCAAGGCAGCAGTTTCTAGCTGCACACTGTTTTCAACACTTATGAAAAAGTAACGCTCCATATAACTGTAGTGCTTACTTTTATTTATGACAGAAATCACAGAAGAATAAGAATAATAAGTTTTCTTTGATGTTGCCCAAATTTCTGTGTACATGAAACACTACATTTCTTCATTTCTTATTTAAACATGCCTAAAGCACTCACAGTTCAAACTAACAGCATACAAACATAACAAGATCAAGCACTGCTTTTATTAACACTGTAGCCTTCATTGTCATTCATAATTAAGCAGTACCAACTGTTTATTTCACTTTTACAAACAATTGTTTAACAAGGTTAAAATTAGGTTTATTATTCAGATTTGTGTCTTTTGTCTACTTGATATCTTCATTCTACACAGTTTATAGCCTCCTCTTTCTCTGAACTCAGAATAACCCTAAGGTGGGAGGAGATAAATTGCTTAAATTAGGCTCTTCACTATGGCTATTTGTTTTGGTTGTTGCCATATATTTGACTCATTAAAGTTTCACAAGCTGAGTGAGAAAACAGGGATGGTGTCTATGCTGTAACAGCCAGTCTCCCCATGCTATTTCTTACTAGGAACACAATTTAGTGGGCGTAAATATGTGGGCATGTTTTTGTATTCTGGTGGAAGCCAAATGTACAGAAAGGAATATCTGACAGTTTTGACCTTGGGGGATAAGGAAAATGCCACTGTTACTTAAATAGCATAAAGAATTTCCTTATATCCTAAGGTTAAAGGTTACAAATTAAAACAATATGTGGACGCCAGACATCACACTCATCCCCAAACAAGCATACAACTGTATATGTACAGTGTCTATGTAAGCTGTAGAATTGCACCTTCACCTTCAATGGAACTTACTTGAATGTCCTGCACAGAATCCTAGAAACTTATAATTATGCCTACTGTTTTGATTAAGCTAGTTATTTTTATTTGCATATGATTTGCAAATTTGAAAGTCTTTAAAATGCTCTTTTCTGTCAGAAAAAGAAAGCTTTTCTCTGTGTCAATCTAATCCTGACCTGAGGCGTAGAGGTAAATCGTTGTCAAATTATGTGGCTGTGCACTGCAGCGCCACCGAGACATCTGCTCTGCATTTTGCCTCTCTCTGACAGCCCCATGTCCCCCTTCCTCACAGTTATTTATGTCTTTTTCCATTTGTTCTTTCCCTCTCTGCATATCTCCTTCTTTCACTCTCTTCTTTCATCTTTTTGGGACCACCCCCTCCTCATATCCAACTGCCGTGATGAATGTGAACCATTGTGACCTGACCTTAGTTGAGTGTGTTGCGTGTGTGTGTACGGGTGCATTTGGGGTTTGTAGCAATTGTGATTCCTCCTAGGCTAAAGACTAGAATAAATAATGAAATAGATTGATGCAGGTTTGTGTGTGCATGCGTGTGTCAGCATCAGCTTGTAACCGTAGATTATGCTGGGGCAGGAGGACATTAATAATGACATCATTAATAATGCCTCAAATTAAATTAAGTTGTGAAGCTGTCTCACTTGACTTTATGCTATAGGCTACTCGCTGTCAATTTTTACTGTAACCCTGTAATGGGCAGTTACGAGTTGACAGCATGATATGCAGCTTATAGTACAGCAGCTTGTTTTGAGTATACTTTTGTTTGTTTAAGCTAGTGTGTTTGCCAGGTTTTAGCAAAATTTCCAGCTCAACTACATCTTAAAAACCACACAAAAGCCCTGAAACTAGCACAAACACTTCAGAAACTGGAAAGTGAGATGCAGTCATCTGTTTCTCAGCCTTTGCATGGGAAACAAGGTCATTGTGGTGCACATGCACATCTCATGTACAGACATTATTCACTGATTTAATATCAATTATTTGTTATAATACACAATCTTGGCAGCCACAGACTATTTTAAACATCCTTAATATGGTGTAGAAAACAAATAAGCAAACCTAGAAACCTGGGATGAGGCAGCATGGCTGACCTTGCCTTACCTCAGAGTGAGTTTTCTCTGGTTTTTCATATTCAGTCATCAGAAATTTAGAGTCTTAGCAAAATGCAGCATAAAGTGGCCCAGTGGGCTTCTATTAACACTTGTTGCCGTTCCCATTTCTGACCACTGTGTAATTACAACTCTATGATGCTAAACGGAGCACACCTAGAAACGCAAACAAATCAATGAAATATCTTTCAAAGAGAAACATTAAAAAAAGTTGTTTTTTGTAATATTTTGATGTAATTTGTAATTTAAAATGAAGAACATCTATATTCGGCTAATATAAATGGTGCCCCTGTGAATGAATGAGAGAGAGAGAGACAGAAAGAGAGAGAGAGAGAAAGAGAGGGGGGGGGTTGCTGGTCAAAATTTTTACTGGCCGCTATTTATGAGCTCCTCTCACATGTTTATGGGCTGTTTAATCCTCTTTCCTCTACAGGTGAACAGCTTTCATGCTGCACATTGCTCTCAGCTTCACTCTGTCACTGACTTCATTAAGAGGTAACTAAAGGAAATGGGCCAATATTGAGGTCAGGGCCACAGTAAGCGAAGCAATCTATATATAATAGATTCTTACAATCTGATAAATCAAAACATATCTAACACACCCCTTATTCTTTATAGCCATTTTTTGTTTTTTTTCTTAATTAGTATTTGCATAAATACATTCCTGAGAAGCCTAGTACTGACATCATGTTTAATGTTTTGGAATAATGCTGTAAAATCAGACTGTCTCATTAATTAATAGTAAAATGAACAGTATTATAATTAGATACAGAAAGTGTTAAAGGAGCATAACAGTTTATACCGTAGTCCTGTCATCTTTATTTTAGTTCCTGGAACAGCCATGTTGACAATGCAAACCTTTCTACTTTCTGAATCAGTAACCCAGCTGTTCTCAACAATCAGATGCCTCTCAACACCATGCACTGACACCAGGAAGCTTAATTCACCCAGAGAGCATACACATACACATACTGCAATATATTTATACTCACAAATACTGTACAGTATAACTCCAGAATTATTTACAGTACCAGAACCCCTTTTAATTGTATATAATATCAGTTATATTTTCTATAAGTCAGAATATATAACCGTCAGGTTTTTGAAGCGGCCTGGAAAATTCCAATGGAATTAAAAAAAAATGGATTTGACTATGTTCAACTCCGGTCTCATAGCATCCTAAATGAGTCTGAATCGGACAAATGTGACTCTAAGCTAGCTGAGTATGACCGCAGACTTTTTTCCGATGTAGTCTTGGGTGGTTGTCTGTAGATTTGAATTCATCTTGTCTGAAATTAAAGAAGAATTAAAGAAAGAATTAAAGAAAATTCTTGTCTGAAAAGTTTTAGACAAGTACATTTAGGTGCTTTTTTCACCGTCTGCTTTGCTGTTTGACTAGTCTGACTAGTCGACACCCCTACAGCAGTGAATAATCAATGTATTGCAAATCATTTTGTGTTTGACTGCATGCCTTTTTGCAAAAAGCATTAAACATTTTCATTCAGGCATACAAATGAACAAAACCTCATTCAAAATTGAACACACCACAGCATGTATTAATCTCTTAAGAAAATGAAACAGAAATGAAATCACAGATAAAATTTCACAGTGGACTGTAAGTCAGGGCTACATAATTAAAATGTCATATGAAGAAAGGGCACCTAGGAAAGCTTCCTGTCATTTTAGAACTTACACCTTATTATAGTCTGTTCAGCCTGCGGTTTAGTAACAAGCCAAATGGACGAGGCTATTATATTTGTCTTATTAACTGAAAAGACATCCGTGCTTTTCATTTCAATGTCCAAGATCATTTAATGCACACACACACACACACACACAATGTCTAAAAAAAAAAAAAGGCAGCCTACTACACTTGTAACATATGGTGAGTGGTAAAAGCACTTCTTATAACAGGTGTTTTCTACATGGACTTGTGCAGAAGATCTTGACTGCTCTAAAAAAGCCATTCATTAATTCAGCAGCTATGAGATTAAGATCTCCCCTCAGCTCTGAGCCTTGTATACCACTGTGTCCTGCACTTCCTCACAGGCGCTAAATAAATCAGGGTGCTGATATTAAAAATAGCTCCACAGTGATCAGTTGACTCAACAGTTTTTCATGATGAATAGAAAAAAAGAGAGAGAGAGAGCGCCAGCCAGGAGTGGCTCAGCCTGCAGCTGCCCACATGCCTATATCGCCTCCTCCAACATTAGTCTCCTTAATCATGAAGCTAATTAGCTAATTAATCATCCACTACAATAACCTTTCCTCTAGATGCTGCCTGTTCACAGGGAACACCCCAAGTGCTATTTATATGGAGATCTGGGACACACACTCAAACACACAAACGCTTAAACACTAACACAACCCGAGCTGATCCTACTGTCTCGAAGCATCTGCGTCTGAGTTTGTATCTATGTGCCTTGACAGGATGGATGAGGTGAGTTTGTGAAGTGGTGACAGATCCTCCTGCCTGTCTACAATGGTGTTGCAGTTCATCACAAATCTCAAATTACACGCACAAAGCTGTGTCGCTGCCAGTGACAACACATCGCTTATAGTCATAACACCAAAACCATGGCAACCAAACAGAGCATGCTCCATCTTTGTGTCATGTGGAAAAACATTTAAAAGCACTTCCAAACCACCTGGATGAGGACTCACTGTGCTGTTTAGAGAATATCCTGAGAATTAGAAAAGTAATATGTTTACATGAAGAACTGCAGCTATAATAATATTTGACACCATCCATGTAAAAAAAAGAAAAGCAAAGCAAAGAAAAGAAACTCTGGTCATGCTAGTCAGCAACAAAGCTATTCATCGCTGATGTGACATTCAGGACTTGTCCACATTAATACAGGTATATTTTAGGACATGTACGTTTTTTTCCTTACTGTTTCTTTAACCACTTAAAAAGGTCAATAGAGTTTGATACAGTTGAAAGTGATGTTTTCATGCTTTAATGTGGATATTAGAAATCTGCTGCTCTGCCATCTACTGATCCAAAAACAAGTTTGACATTTGTCCTTTTTTTTTTTTTTTTTTAGATAGATAGAACAATGTTCAATATAAAAGCCATAATCCTGTTGTACCTTTTAAGGAAAAAACCTATGTTGCCCAAATTTAATCTTATTACATTATTGTTGATTTCTGGTGTATTATTATTACTGGTATGTTCTTGGATCGCATTATGTCTCACTTTTCGATAAAAGCACCAGCGAGCGTGAATAACTGTAAATGCAATATGACTTGTAGAGCTGAGAAGCTAGTGTTGGAGAGGGAGATAACTCCATATCGAATTACACAATGACCTGCCTTATTACTTAATTGTAAAGAGCATAAACGGTGCCTGGAACCATTCCTGTTTTAGGGATTAATTTGCACTGGCGGAATGCGACATACCCTTTGTTCTATACAAAACAGATCTAAACAGGATTAAAGTGTCAAGCGCAAGATCAACAGCAGCCATGCAAAGCCTGAAGTCACTAACTCCACATATTCCCCAGCTGTAGCTTTGACTGTGAATCAGATCCCTCTGGACACAGGCACATTTTACGCGTCTCTTGTCTCCAAATCCTCGTGTTAAAAACACTGTGGCTCAGAGCTGAAGGCAGGGCAAGAATTGTTCATGCTCGCACCTGGCTCTATACAGAAAACCTGACACCAAAAGAGATGCTTTCTGAATCTGCTCCATGTTTCTGTGTGCTCTCACACATGTAGGGCTTTCAAAATAAACTTATCCAACAAGGTCATTTAAAATCCTCATTATACACACACGTGTGACTTCATAACAATAACTGAACTCTACATTGTTTCAGGTTTCAAACAATAAAACTCTTATACAGAACTTACACGTCGGTCCAAATAAATTAACAGGCAGTTATGTTGCTTAGTAACCAAATCTTACTGCTAACAGACTATATTACATGGTGGGGGAATTGTTCATTATATATAATAAATATAATTCAAAATATAATCATTGCTTATTGCTGAATTATATTCATTTTCCTTTTACCCTGAAATTATGCTGTGCTGACAGACCTCTCTTGATTATTTCCTAATGAATAATCCCATAAATATGTATTCCAAGGCATCAGTTCTTTATCAGTTTTTATCAGCATAAGCTAGGTATCAGATGTTTAGTAACAGTCCAATCCAAACCTATGTCAGTAACAAGAATAACCCATGAGTAGGCATTTATCATTGTTAGACTCAAATGCTGAATTTTAAAAGCAGACAGAAAATGATAATGTATGTTTCATTTTATTTCAAACTAAGGACTGCAACTCAGTGGAGCTGAGGAATTTCTATGAATGAGTCTCCAAATCTGTACATTATTTGATAATTTGCAATAAAAAATTTGTTTTTTCCCCTTCATTCTAATTCATTCAGATATTTTGGGTTCAAATGACCATTAAATCACCAGGCCAGGCCTCTGGATAGAATACATTGAAAAGCCAACATCATTAATAAACATTTTGTTTGAAAACAAGTTAAAAGTTGGATTTATGGTATAGTTCTATGGCCAATCTTGACTTTAGAAGACTTACAAATATGTTATACACCGATCAGACATAACATTATGACCACTGACAGGTGAATTGAATACCACTGATGATCTCCTCATCATGGCACCTGTTAGTGGGTGGGATATATTAGGCAGCAAGGGAACATTTTGTCCTCAAAGTTGATGTGTTAGAAGCAGGAAAAATGGGTTAGCTTACGGATTTGAGAGAGTTTGATGAAGGGCCAAATTGTGATGGCTAGACGACTGGATCAGAGCATCTCCAAAACTGCAGCTCTTGTGGGGTGTTCCCGGTCTGCAGTGGTCCAAGGAAGGAACAGTGGTGAGCCGGCAACAGGGTCATGGGCGGCCAAGGCTCACTGATGCACACGGGGAGTGAAGGCTGGCCCGTGTGATCTGATCCAACAGACGAGCTACTGTTGCTCAAATTGCTGATGACGTTCATGCTGGTTCTGACAGAAAGGTTTCAGAATACACAGTTCATGACGGGTCAGGGCTGTTTTGGCAGCAAAATGGGGACCAACACAATATTAGGCAGGTGGTCATAATGTTATGCCTGGTTGGTGTATATGATAGCGGAGTTATGTATTTTCATGTAGCTAATAACTTTTGTGTTTCTCATAACTAAACAAAGGCTCCATTCTAAATTCCATCCTCTGTATGATATTCAATTTTGACAATGTTTGGAGTTTTTTAAAAAGAAAAAAACAGGGAAAATATTTAACGTTCAAACAAGCTAGTGACAGCTAATAGTAGTAATGGCAGAGAAAAGTACTATTTATTTAATTACTGTGTCATTAATTAATTAATTGAATGATTAATTGTGTTTAACTGTAAAATAAAGAACATCTGTAACAGCTAATTGAGGAGTTAATTACTAAGGAACTTTGTTTTGCCTTTCAGAAATCCTGAAGAAATCTCATTAGAACAATCTGTGACAAATAACAATTATTATCAGGGACTGATTCTTGATTCAAGAATTGTGTAAGGATTGGTTTTTAAAAAAAAAAAAGAATTATTGGTTCTACCTCAGAGCTCATATTATTTAATTTTCTGTTTAAAATAAGTGCATTGTTTAAGCTAATTCAAGGTGTAAAAGAAAAAGATTCTCTGGTGTCGTATTTATTAGCTGCCAATTTTTCTATTTCACTTTTTTTTTGTTACGTTTTTTTTTTAGACCCCTATAGAACTTTATTTAATTTTCAATTTATTCTGGCAGGCAGTGACCTGTGTACTGAGCAGACAGAACTGACTGGGCCATTTTTGTCATCTAAACATATTTAGCATCTCCATAGTCAAAGGTACCTCATGGAGCAGAATGTACAAGCATGAGAGCAGGATGACAGGATAAATGTGTGTGAGTGTGTGTGTGTGTGTGTGTCTGCATACATTCCCTGTCATCCACTGTGATTACTGTGGAATAAATAAATACTAGAGTAAAGGGATTAAGTAGTTATAGTTGAGTATCAATCATGCAGGCAAACAGTTCATGGAAAGGACCTGGCATTGTGAGCTTAGTCCTGATTAAACACTCTTTTATCCAGCCACTTAGTGCAGGCTGATCTGTTCCTCTAGCATTTCCAATCGGCTCTGCATCACGTTTGCCCTTTAGGACACTACAGCACAAGTGGCCTTTAGGACACTACAGGATACTGCAACATTCTTACTCATCCTCACTGTCATTGTGTGCTGTAGTGCTGTGGCAGGGGAAGAAACTTGAAAAAAGAAGAAGAAGAAAAAAAAAAGCCTGTCAGTGGATCCAGGGCCTTTTAGCCGGAAGTGGTCTGTTCACTCCCATGTTTGTGATTATCAAGTGGTTCTCTGATGCCTCCACACAAACCACTGCTACACTGAAAGCTGATACAGCATCACAATCCTGTTAATGCTATGTCTGCAGAACCAAATGGTGTAAAGAAACATAGGCATGCGACTAGGGTGAAATAAATTAATAGAAGAGGTATGGGGTGAAGGAGAAGGAAATAAGGAAAGAACAAGAAAGCACACCTCCATCTACACGTCTGTGAGCTACTATAGCAAAGAGCATGAAAACCCAGGAATTTCTGTGACTGAACTCAAGGCTTCCAGCAGTGGCGTTAGCTTTTTAAAAGTGTCTCTACATGAGTTACTTAAATGTTGCCAGCTGTCTGTCTCATGTGGGTTTCTGTGTGTGAAAGGCTAAAATAATGCTCCCTCTGGGGAGGCTGGTTATGTAGTGCACTACACTGGGATGGCGTGTGCCATTCTGCTGCTCTAGGAGAAACACAATTATGCCACCCCCTCTAAATCTGCAGTGACTCAACCAAAAATACACAAAAGCCAGCATACTTACCCCTTACACATAAAAATAAAATACTGTCTAGAGCAACTGCACTTTCAGCATTAGTTAAGTACTGTCTATTGGGATTGCAATTCTATACACTACAACATTAAATGATTATTGACACTGATTTTTGACAGTGAGAAACTATCCTGAATCAAATACAATGACTTTCTACATGCTGAAAAGTTTTAAACCTTGTGACATGAATATGGTTTCAGCTTTTTTTAATATCTGATCATTTTAACCAACAAACTTGGTTGCTATGGTATCAGTGTATGATGAAATAAGGTATAACCTTTTAAACCACCATTAATATAGGATGACAAATCACTACCACCGGCACCTTGAGTCTGAACTATATCCTTATTTATTCATGCCTGTTTGGTGGTTTAAGTTGGTTTAATGATGAGAAAGAAAATAGACGTTCATTAAAAACCTTATTAGAAGTTGAAACATTCAAATACACATGTTCATTTTATCCCAGTCTGTATTAACGCAAATAACTGACTCGCCTTATGTTACTATATTGTGTGAATTCCTTTTTTTTCTGTTTTTTTTTGCAACCAAAACATTTGAGTGGGCAGCAAATTCAACATTTCGCTTGCCTTGTGGGGTGGATAATGAATTTATCATGTATCCACCCCTCATTAACGGTCCACTGCTCTAAGCATGAGTGTGAGTTTTTCACCTGTTGTATTAAATCTGTGGGAATTCTGACTTCATCAGTGAAGCAGACAGAAACAGGCAGCACTGAAGAACCATCTAAAAATATGTAAAATAATATGTAGAATTGCTTATCAAATAAATAATATTATATTAGAGTGGTAGGCCTTACACTCACACTCAAAACATGCAGCACGTCTTACCTAGCTATTCATACAGCTCAACTCTGACTACTAACACTCTCACAGACAAAATCCTAATAATCCCTTCTTAAGCCATTAAATATATTTTTTATTCGCAAATGTGGGATCCTGTATAAATGCGTCTATCTTACAGTAATGAGAATGAATTTTTCACTTTGGCGTCGAGCATGCAGGGAGGGTGCCTCTCTCTCTGGGGCGAAACAGGCCTTGATTTAAGCTGCCGGGCCCAAAGCCACATCATCAGTGAGGAATCCACAGCTGAGCACGGCTCTAAGCAGGAAATCATCATTAGGTTATCATCACTGTCTGCATTTCCCCTCCCTACAGTTCCTACGTCACCATCCCACACACCATCCCGACTGGGGCCCCATCACTAATTCGCACTCGCTAGTGCACTTTCTCAAACAACAACGATGTGATTCCTCCACTGAACACACTGCATATATTAGCGTTGTAACATTCTGCAAAAAGCTCAAGGCTTAGTAGGCTTGGTAACGTAGGAGGAATTCATGCGTTATATTGTTTACTATATTTGCTATTAAAAGCAAAAGCTCAGCGCTTAGCTATTCTAGTCTGTTCCTACAAAGAGCAAAGAGATCAAAAACTAAACACATAAACGACTGTTTTAAATTAAACATGCAATTCTGCTGTAATGTGATGATTCACTTATATGTCTGTCAATTCACTTTCTACATAAAATCGTATATGCATATTGAAATAAATGAACTAAAAGAAGGTAAAAGACCCTGTAGTGAGAAAAGTTAATGGAAATATCTGGGTGGACATGTTAAGCTGTAGAAGCCTGTGCTGTCAAAAGCTAAATGTAGCAGAGAACTATTTCACCAGCTAACATTTCTATTAATGAGCAACCATTACAGCAGCTAAAAATAACTCTAGCTGAAAGGGGTAGACCTGCCTATCTTTCACACTTTATTTAATTATTTAAAACCTGATGCTTACGTAACACATTATACACAGTATATACTGTACATCTTATATCTCAGCTTAGTCCTGTCAAGGAACACACACATGTATCACACGATATAGCGTAAACCTGATGTAATTACATTTTGATGACGTTTACTAGTTACATCTGGGGTTCTCAATCTTTTTTAATGTAGTTAACCAATTTGTTTTGTGACATTTTTTGTTTCTTCCACTGGATTAACAAACATAATGTGCACATATCTGTAAGTAGTATACTTAAGTACATAGTGCACATTGGCAGCTTTTAATTGAATTTAATTTGCACTGAATTATCGCCCATGTGCTGTTTAGATTATACGCATACATTGCAAAACAGAGTATGTATATTATATGTTGTAGGGTTTTTGGATGCAAATTATGACTGTGCGGAGCAAAAATACACTTATTTTCGGCACATATTTACCTGCTGTGTGTGCTGCCAGCGTCTGATATAAAGGCTTGGATTACCATAACTGCATGCTGTACATGTGTTGCAGTGGTCTGGTGTAAAACAAGCTTAAAATGAGCTCCAAAATGAATAAAGTGAATGAATGAAATTTTAATAATTGTAATCTGACAGTTATTAAATATTCCATAAAGCATGATTATTTGCAGACATGTTTGATTGCCAATGTTCTAAATTAAATATTTTTTATCGAGTGTAAAGAAAAAATATTGTTTATCTTGTTCAAATTATATGTACTAACAAATGATTACATTATGTGTTGTGTTTTAGTAGAGCAATAGCACTAGGTGTGTAAAGCGCTGAATATAAATACGGTGTTCCCTAAAAAGGTTTATAAATGTGCCATAAAACTTTTTTTTTTTTTTTTCAGTTAAACAGAGCCAGTGCGATCCCACAGGCAATGAAATAAAACACAGTGTTAATGATGACCTGCAGAACACACAGCTTTAGTGAGCTTGTTTTTCATGAGGAAGCTTGCACTTCCTGTCATAGCATTAGGTGAGCAAACCCTTCTGCTTCAGCCCAGACTCCTCACAGTCACCTGAGATACTCAGTTCATACTGCTCATCGTGTAGGAATAAATGAAATCACTGACGAATACAGGCTGCAACTAATGTAGAAAACAAACTGCTGTAATACTAAACAGTTACTCTGGAAATGTTTTATCAGGTCCCCTTTAGTCATTAGGATGTATAAACTCTACTGATTTACTGCCAGGTTAAGCTCATTCATTCCCAGGAGTTTTCCAAGTTGCCTGAAGCATGGTTCATACAGCATGTACACTTCTGCTGCAGTCCACCGACGTTCCTTGCACATTCTGCATCACCATAGCAACAACAGCGGATTGCACTCTAGCATCATGTAACATAGCTGAGCTCTGTCAATATTACTCAGCTGCTAACATATTATCTGTGTACAGCACAAACCACTTAATTCATTCATTTTACAGCAATGCTATAAACAACTGTGAGGTCTACATTCATCTAACTATGCGGTGCACAAAAATCTTTTATATCACTAACCCGAACTTTAAAATTTGTGAGGGAAACCTTGACATAAATGCTTGTTTAAGGCTATTCTGAATTTTATAGATTTGGCTACTTTTGGCTACAAGTTGTGTATGTGTGTTGTGTCATGAGGCTGTCTGACACTTTAATGTCAGCTGGCAGAAAACAGCTCATCTGGAGAGCTGCAAACAGCAATGCATGATCCTAGCTCAGACTACAAATCTGTATTCTCTCTCTCTCTCTCTCTCTCTCTCTCTCGCTCTCGCTCTCGCTCTCTCTCTCTCATGTAGACACATACTCACATGCAAGCAATAAAAGACGTCTGCTTGCTCACAAAATCCCGTTTCTATTTTTGGCCCAAATATCAATCACTCTGACACTAAAATATTAAACACGCAGTGATACTAAAGAAGTTGGTATGAAATATGAAGACTCATTAGTGCAGACCTACATAGGATTGTCCATTAAGAGGAGGACAACAGTGTAATTGCTGAGTATGCCAAGTCTGGAGCCAGAGGCCCTTCAAGGATGGTGAGAATAAGAGCACTAGTGGTTTTAATTTCTTTTCAGAATGTCCTGCATCAGGAAAATGCAGGCTGTGACTGAAAGCTCTGCCACCTTCCCTTCCAGCTAGTCAACTATTTCAATCTCCATCTTTGCCACTGACTCCTCCTGAGGTCAGTGAGAACAATGACCAGCCGTCACCCTGCTTTGCCACCAGAAACAGCATCAGTGTGAATAAAATGAGAATACAGAGCAGAAGGAAAAAGGGTAGTGACTTTTATTGAGCAGTGTGGCGGGAGTCTAGCTGGCAGCTTAGTGCTTCCATATGTGTCTGTGACCCTGCCAGGGTGGCTGCCAGGTTTCCTGTCTATGGTACAGCAATTCAGAAATCCAGAGGAGCATTCAGAGCATCCATCAGACACAGTCATCAGCTCAGCTGCCACTGTGCTACTGTTCCTGGAAAAGCGCTTGACATCACTGACTGTTTCTATGGGGCAGGCACTGAGAGAGAACATTTAATACCGGTAGGTGTTCCAGCACAGCAAAACGATATGCTATTTACAGAAGACTTTTAAAGGTTTCACCAAAACCTAAGAATAAAAATGAGTATTCATGGCTCTGAATTCTGAAACAAAAAAAATTACACTGGTAAAATTAAACTAACATGGAATTGTGGATTTTAGCAGTTGTGATGTCCTTTAGGCCAGGGGTTATGAAAGGTTTTGCAGCCAGAGACCTCTTTAAATATAAAATAACTTCCACACACTCCCCCGGCATAGATCTATTTTATGAACATAATCTGGCTATTAAAATATTAGGTTCATTATTAACTTTGATAATGGAAGGTTGTGATTTTCTCAAGTGTAGCAATAAACATAAATTTAAATAAATAAATACATAAATAAATAAAAGGACCCTTGGCTATGCTTCACAGACCCCACATTGTCTTCTTTCGGCATGTCTGTAAGGGAACTATATATTTCTAATTGCACTGCAAATTTCTCTCATAGAATTAAATAAAAATGGTCAACTCCAGGAAAAATTGGGCATGTTTTTCTATACCAGAACAGTCTAAAAATGATTTAGCCATTTAGGCAACAGTTTTTAAACCACAATACCACGGCATGATAAGAAAATGATCACAATTAACTAAACCCTGTCTCTTTCGCTCTCTTTTGCTGTCTAACAAGCAAACCACTTGAGCCAAAAGTGAGAGTGAGTTCTTGGGGTCAAGTATGTGTTTTTCCACACAGCGCTGAGATGTTTAGCCACAATTCTCAGAATTGACCACAAGCCTAATTAGTCCTCAAGCAAACGCCACCAGTGGCATTTTCTGGGCTGCTGAGGAATGGCCAGTGGAGAGAGAGCAGATTTAAATGTGTGGGAAAACAGCAGGAAAGCTGGCTGAGAGCTGTGTTCAGCTGTTTTACTTTATTTAGACATTCTCTATGCTCCATTTATGAACATATTGCAGTATGCAATAAGCAATCGATGGGCTGAAGGATCAAGAGATCATTTCACACACACACACACACACACCCACCTTATCATGTAGTTACAAATGAGACTTATTGCCACTCCATTTTGTCTGCTTTACTTTAAATGAATTGAATCCTAGAGAGAGAAACGTGTATAGAAAATAACAAATTTGAATGAACATTTTTAACCTGCAGAGATGATTCATTAAACATTAGACTTTCAGGGTGTGGTGCAAGCTTTCTCTTAAACACTTGGGCCATAATTCATAACAGTAACCATACTTAGCCAGCTGATATCAGTATGTGTTTTCAGCTTAAATCTGTTCCAGCATTAGTCTAGCAAAACAGTGACAAGTGTGGCATTAACATTTTCAAAGTGCTCTCAAATTCTCCCAGTGTGAATGGCACTTCTCACTGTATCCCACTACAGGTGCTCACTGGCGTGTCCTTCCAGCACATGCTTCATATTTATTCAATCGCACACAATTATCTCCAAACAGAGAGACATAAAAGCACAGCATGTGAAGATGAGGGTAAGATGAAGAGTGTGCTCAAACCGAGAATAAGAGATTTTTAATAACACCCCATCAAGTTTTATTCGCCATTCTAATGTTTTTTTAATTTGCCAATTGGGCTACCTATGTTTCATCTCAGGAGGATCAGCCCAGCGTGAATCTGTTCATCTGTTCTAGGAGGCAGTGTTCACCCCCACACATGAACTCACGCAGGTTCCACATGCAATATGCACCACCTACATGATGCATATGACACTATAATTTACTACAGATATGCTAGAAATAACTGCTTCCAACTACCTCTCTCTCTCTCTCTCTCTCTCTCTCTCTCTGTCTCACTCTCCCTTCGTTTCTTCGTTCAGATAAGTCTGTCTCAGCCTGCTTGTCTCATTTTCTCCCTCACAGTTTTATAGGTCAGGCTCAACTGTTGGGCTGAGGGGGCAGTATGTGGGTTTGTCAAATCTGTCAGCCATCAGAGGGAGGGTTACCATGCTATCATTTTAACTTCAGTATCATCTCCATGGTTCTTGATGCCAGGATACTTTGGACAAGTAATTCAGGATGCGAGAAAAAATCCAGAATGAAGGCCCTGACCAACCTCTGAATAACAATTTTCTCATTTTATGAATACAGAGGTAAATAAGGCAACAAATGAATAAATCAATTATACATTGCTTCATTTAATATGCTCAAACTTTCGATACGCTGAGGGAGAAGCAAGCTTAGATCCAATTTTCCTCTTTCCTAATTTGGGGTGTCTTAAGCAATGTCTGCCTCACCCAACAGCAATAAAGATAAATCATACAGGAACCTGAGAGCAGAACACATTCCCACTGTACAAAAATACACACACACACACAAACACAAACATACTTGTCTGTGCATGCCTAGACACATGCACATAATCGATTCAGAAAACAGGACAAACAAACACGAACCCCCAAAACACTTCTGCTCTTAGAGCTTTAAATATGTGATTCATGAAACACGGACAGCGGAGCAAAGCTGACTATTTAGAACAAAGTGTTCAAGATCCCAGAGGAGCTTGAAACGTTCACACTAAATGTAGTTGGGGATGATGAACGATGTATCAGAAATCTGAATTTAAGTGTGTAGGCTTGTCTCCATATGCTATAACGAGTGGCTTTATGCTCTGTATTTCTAATAAGCCAGTGTAAAGCATGTCATTATATAAGATTTTTCAAAACATTTACCTTAGAAACTGCTCTTACACACATCTGTTTGGTGCTTTAATTAAACCAAACAACACTTAAACACACAGTTTCTTTTTCCTTCATCATTTTAATTAAGTGGTTCTGGATCTGTTCGCTTCTCTTTCAGGGCTAATGAGTTGTCATGTCCAACTGACTCATATACAGGGAGACACCTTCCCACAGGAGTTTTACCACAATGTGGTGGATATGCTTTAGCATCACTGCAGTAGGACCTACATGATTCTGATTTCCAGTTGTTTGTATTGAAAAAAAGTGCTGTAAATTATATCTTAGCACCATATATATTGTGAAACATATAATAAAAAGAGACATGTACAGCTGAGGACTTTATGTTTGTGTCAATAAATGTTTTATATAAAACATCAGAAAGTAAAAATAAAAGGAAAACAAAGGAAACAAAAGCATGTACCAGAAGGAAGTTGAATCCTACACCACAACAAGGACACGCAGAATTATTATAAAGAAGTTGTTTTTCAGCTGCACAATATGATACAGAAAGGGCATGAGGCTACACAGAAGAAAATAGGGTGTGTCGTTCTTTTACAAAAAATAAAACTTGACTAAGAAAATGATGATGAAAATGTCACTGGTTAACTCTGGTTTCAGCCACAGCGTTCTCTTGCTTTTCCTTACATCATACATCTTCATTTTGCATGTAATTGAGATTTTTGTTTAAAAAAAAGAATATTTCCTCTTCTTCTTCCTCTGCTCTTCTTCTTCCTCTTCAATTAATGTTTGCTCTGGCAACCCAGACTTTATCATAGAAACAGTGTGTGTGCAGTTCAGAAAGAGGAAATCCCACACACACAGATGCCAGGATAACTCCTCACAGCATTCCCAACCAGATTCCTCTTTTCACATCTATGAGGAGCAATCTCCCCTCCTCCAGCCCTGTATATATATATAGACTCTAGAGCAGTGGAGACGCGTTCTCTGGAGTGACGAATCGCACTTCTCCATCTGGCAATCTGATGGACGAGTCTGGGTTTGGCGGTTGCCAGGAGAACGGTACTTGTCTGACTGCATTGTGCCAAGTGTAAAGTTTGGTGGAGGGGGGATTATGGTGTGGGGTTGTTTTTCAGGAGCTGGGCTTGGCCCCTTAGTTCCAGTGAAAGGAACTCTGAATGCTTCAGCATACCAAGACATTTTGGACAATTCCATGCTCCCAACTTTGTGGGAACAGTTTGGAGCTGGCCCCTTCCTCTTCCAACATGACTGTGCACCAGTGCACAAAGCAAGGTCCATAAAGACATGGAGGACAGAGTCTGGTGTGGATGAACTTGACTGGCCTGCACAGAGTCCTGACCTCAACCCCATAGAACACCTTTGGGATGAATTAGAGCGGAGACTGAGAGCCAGGCCTTCTCGTCCAACATCAGTGTGTGACCTCACAAATGCGCTTCTGGAAGAATGGTCAAAAATTCCCATAAACACACTCCTAAACCTTGTGGACAGCCTTCCCAGAGTTGAAGAGTTGAAGCTGTTATAGCTGCAAAGGGTGGACCGATGTCATATTGAACCCTATGGATTAGGAATGGGATGTCACTTAAGTTCATATGCGAGTCAAGGCAGGTGAGCGAATACTTTTGGCAATATAGTGTACATATATATTTTTATATATGCCAGATTAAGTGTATGTGCATCGCAACATGTGTTCTGAGAGCAACACATCATTCACTCAATGATTTGAATGAAGAATGTAGCATGCAGATGTTGATTAAACCTTGCTGATGTTATTCTGTATTTTTCATTCCATGAAGATCCAATAAGGACCACTAATGCTCATATTAGTTGAAAGGGCCAATATATCAGTAATTCATCAATGCAGACTTAGGGTTCAATAGAGTATAATAACACAAGCTCTCAGTGATGTATCATGTAAGAATGATGTAAACTGTCACGCGTATCTAAAGATAAGGCATATTTAAAGGCAGCTCTATTTCCGATTTCAAATTATTTTTGCCTGTAATGCTCCACTGGGTTCAGACCATGCCAAATAGAATAACTAAAACTTAACTCACGATTCTGTCAACAGTGTTGTTTGTGCATTGACTGAACAACAAGTACTTCCTCAGTCTCTGAATAGAAAGTCTGGGCTACAAATAAATCAGCCCCAACCTCGCTTCTTCATAGAATACTATGTGTTTATCTTTGGATCATTGAACATGCACTGACAACAAATAAAGTGATGTGGATTATGAAAAATGAAAAAACATTATTATGATATGTTTTTGCCTTTAAGAGAAAGAAGGTTTTGCACTACTAGCACATTTAAACCAGCTGCCACTGTTTAGAACAGATATAGGACTACATTTAGCTTTTAAGATATCAGTGAAAATTCTTATCGACCTCTTGCTCTTTGAATGTGTGCGGTATTAAAAAGACGTTCCTTTCAGCTTTAGGCTTTCAAGAACTAGAGCTCAAGAAAATGAACTAATAATTCAATTTCCTATTTTGATGCCCTTCTGGTAAAAGGACAGAAAGTAAGCTATAGTGTGAGCTATAAAAAAAAACATTTCCTATTCTTTGGGACAGCCAGCTCAATATGTAAGGCTCTGATTCAGTGAAAGAAAAGAAGAAAAAAAAACAGGTAAAAGGACATGTTCTGGTCTCTTGAGTAAACAAGATCTCACAGCATAACCCATCTTTGTGGCATACTTTTGAAAAAACACAAAAATTTAGCTAAAATTAACTAGCTTTGATAACTTGACTCTTTCCAGCAGGGATCCAAATGGAAGAATAACAAAATCATGTTCCTTTTATCTAAGTGTGCAGTTCTGAGAATACTGAATTGCCCCTGCTGATTAGTGTTGCTGAATACCGGTTACTAAATATAAGAGTTCATATAGTATCTAAGTGAAAGAATGAATAACTAGGGAATAATTAGTACTCAATTATATAGCAATATACAGAAGTCAGTGATTCTGTAGAGACATGATGCAATCAAAATCGCGGAAATGGCTTGTCATTAATTAAATCACTGCATGATTTAAAAGCAGGACTATGCTCTGCTATTGCACATGAGCATATATTAGATCATTACAACATTGATCCTTGAGTCAGTCATTATCTCCCGACTGTCCCAAACATACGCACAGGCCTGTGGTCTTGTTGCTGGCATGTTAATAGTTGCAGCAGGTGCTGTTGTGCCTCATGGAAAGGGTAATAAAAGGCACCAGACACACACACACACACACACACTGTCACAGTAAAAGCTTCTTTATTATGTGCTTCCACTCATGCTCATGCTCACCCACAGACACACACACACACACACACATACACAGAGCACTTCTTAAATGATCTGCCCCTGTGGAGCAGCAAAAGTAGTGGAATGCCATCAAAAGCCCTGGCACTCAAAGAGAACTCTATCATGACTAAAAAACAACTCACTGAAAATAATGGTATTGTCTTTTAGAGATATTTTCTGCTCAGTCCAGCACAAACTCATAGTACATTAAGAATACATTCAAATAATACAATATTTGTATACTACAGTGAAGGACGCATTTCTAATATCCATTACTGAATTAATGTGCTAGTGGTGTGTAACACTTGTTTCATATCAGACATAACAGGACAGACATTTATACCACGGTGCGGTCGAATTCTGGCATCAGGAGTTGCTGACTAATTTTCTGCCATGGCACCGCTCTAACATTAGTTCTGGCTATAATATAAAGGATCAGTTTATATTAATTTGCTTGTTATCATTTCTATAGTAAAAGCCCTCTGCTGTGTGTTGCCCAGCAACACATCAGACCCAGCGTTGATTATTTTCATATAACAGAATAGCCTGTCATGTGTTATTCCTGAAATCGCACAGCATGATGTGATGTACCTTCAGTTTAACTGACAAAGGTTTGTGCTAATTTCCAAAAATTGCTCCCGGTAAAAACCTGCTAGTAAACATTCAGGCAAAAAGAAGTGTAATCTTTTAAGTAAGACATGCTGTTCTGTGGTCTCAAATAAATGAACAGAAGCCCACTATGGAACCGAGTTAGCTTTGGAAAATAAAACAGTTCACATTACAATTAAGTAGCAGATTGTCAACAGGCTTGGGAGCTTTGAAGGAAATATAAGGCAACATAGTATACAGAACATAAACTGCTGGTAAAGATAGGACATGACTAGCAGGGGTTTCATAAGTGTGACGACCAGCCTGTTGCTGAATGCAGCTTCATTTACCTGACATCATGGAACAGAAATATCCGGTGTAACCATATAGAATAACAAACAGAGAGCATCAGCAGTGTGTCATCTGCAACCCAGGAAGGCATAATTCAAGCACAAGGCAGTCCACTCCAGGTTACTAGGGCATCAAAGCAATCAGCGACCCATGATAAACACAAAGCAATTAGAGAAGCACAGTACAATATTTCATAATTCTCTAACATAAAATATGCCATAGAGGTTACATTCTCAGCAACAGGACAAGCAAGAATGCTGTGCCTTCCACAACACACATCAAGCCTAACAGCTTATCAATGAAAAAACTTATTCTAAATAACATAGCTAAAGCAAATTGTGTGCTGCTACACTAGACTAGTTAGCTAATGATATTAATATGACCACTTGTCCTCCCTCCCATTCTCATCTTGTCGAGGAGTTGAGGAAGTGGATTCAATAAGTCAAATATAGTGTCTGAGTCTTTGAGCTTGTTTTTGTTAACTTTGCATCGTCAGAGAGAGCGTGTTAAAGCACACTGTAGGTGAGAGTATTTTGAATATTTGACTTGCTATTAATTTCACCACAAATGGTGAAATTGTTGACTTGATGATATTGTTAAATTGTTGACTGGAGACTTGTTGTGACCTAATGTTAAATAGTGTGGGTACCGAGGAGGCTGTGTAAAATCAGAGACTGTCAAAGTTATCTTGTGTAAACTGTTAAAACTCTTCTATACGGTAGAATGATTTGTTATGGAGTTGGATGATGAGTATGCCAAATTGCATACTTACACTATATTGCCAAAAGTTTTGGGACACTCCTCCAAATCATTTAATTCAGGTGTTGTTTTTCAGGTGTTTGGGCTCGGCCCCTTAGTTCCAGTGAAAGGAACTCTTAATGCTTCAGCATACCAAGATATTTTGGACAATTTCATGCTCCCAACTTTGTGGGAACAGTTTGGGGATGACCCATTCCTGTTCCAACATGACTGTGCACCAGTGCACAAAGCAAGGTCCATAAAGACATACACTACAGGTCAAAAGTTTGGACACATCTTCTAATTCCATGGTCATTCCTGATGTTTATTTCTTTCTTTGTAAAACAATGCTGAAGGTGGCTGAAATACACAATAATCTCGTTTGAACAGTTGATATTGAGATATGTCTGCTACTGATGCTCTGTAAAGCCTTCATAACGGCTCTAATCTGAGGTGCTGTTAATTGGTGATTTCTGAGGCTGGTAACTCTAAATGAACTTCTCTGCAGCAGAGGTAAATTTTGGTCTTGCTTTCCTGGGATGGTTTTCATGTAAGCCAGTTTCATCATGGTGCTTGATGGGTTTTGCAAATGCACTTGACAATACTGTTCTTGCAAGAACTATTCCAGAACACCTGACCTTCGTGTCTTAAAATAACAACTGACTGTTTTTTGTTGTCATTACATATGGGTTACTTAAGTCCATGTGTGTTATTTCATAGTTTTGAAATCTCCAGTATTGTTCTAGAATGTAGAAAATAAATCCCTAAACAAAAACCACTGAATTAAAAGGTGTGTCCAAACTTTTGACTGGTAGTGTAGATGAGCAAATCTGGTGTGGAGGAACTTAACTGGCCTGCACAGAGTCCTGACCTCAACCTGATAGAACATCTTTGAGATGAATTAAAGTGCAGACTGCGAGCCAGGCCAAAAGTGGGATGAGGCCAAAAGTGATGTTGGACAAGAAGGTCTGGCTCACAGTCTCTGATCTAATTCATCCCAAAGGTTGTAGTTAGGACTCTGTGCAGGCCAGTCAAACTCCTCCACACCAAACTCGCTCATCCATGTCTTTATGGACCTTGCTTTGTGTACTGGTGTACAGTCATGTTGGAACAGGAGAGGGTCATCCCCAAACTGTTCCCACAAAGTTGGGAGCATGAAATTATCCAAAATGTCTTGATATGCTGAAGCATTAAGAGGTCAAGCCCAACCCCTGAAAAACAACAACTGAATTCAATGATTTTGGAGGGGTGTCACAAAACTTTTGGCTATATAGTGCATGTACTATTCTAGACCATTATTAAGTACTAACACTTTTCCTAATACAGTTTGAATTTTAATCTCTTAAATCTACCAAATGGTCTGTTTTGAGTACCAGACTTATGCCAGTCTTCTGTTTTGAGTACCAGTCTTATCTTCTAGATTAGTAAATATTTCTCAAAGTACATAAAGTTGTTTTTGTTTTTCAGATTCGATATGCAGAACATGACAACAATTACGCTCATGGCAGAAAAAGAAACAGCACTTGTCAGTTTGTTTACCATCGCTATGCATTAAATTGTGAAACACAATTGATGCCACCGACTGTAATTCACCAACTGTACATAAGATTCGCAAGCAAGCTTGGTTAGTGAACATCAAATTGGATAATAGACTAGACTGAAAACAAGTTGGTGTTAAGGCTGGCTTAGCAATATTAAAACTGCATCCTCCAATACATCTGGAAAGTGCCTAATTTCACTGATGAGCTCCAATGTGCATTTAAGAACATGATGAAACTGTAATTTATTAAAAAGAACAGGCATATTGACTGCAATAACAGATGCTGTTGGTATGGAGACTTGCTTCACCAGTAATACGGACTGATGGCATGTTGCACGTAAATACATACAGCTGAATTACAGATGTGCTGTATGGTGAAATACTCCTCTACCCAGATAACTGGCTGTAACAGTCCCAACAGAAGGTCAGAAGCCAGACAGAGCTCCTGATCTAGGACTAATGATTAATTATGAGAAGAGTCATATAACACCTTTGCAGGCTATGCAGTTCATAGGCATAAAGCTCAACTCCAGGGCTACGTGAGTCTTTTTGATTGAAAACAGGGATGTCTCGATTAGTCACAAAATTACGAGCGGCCACACACCAGAAATAAATAGACTTTCTACATCTGCCAGAGATGTTGACAGCAACAACCCCAGAGAATGTGCCAAAGCCAGCCCTCTGAATAGAGAGGACTGGAAGGAACTGCCAGCTGGCGGGTCACTGACCAATTGTTTGTGTGCTGCAGGGAGCACAATAAAGGGACTTCACTGTCTAAAGAAAAGTTAATGTGCTTCACTAAAGGAAGTGATTATGCAAGCATTCTTAAACACAGGTCAAGAAGTGCCTCCTTCCATTAAAAGCCATTTTACATGCACTATGGCTACCTCCTGCCATCACTAATAAGAGTGGTACTTCTGGATAACAACACAAAGTTTTCATCATCACAGCCCATGTGCTCTGGTTAGCATGAGTAATCATTACCCTAGAACACAGACTCTGAGCAGTTCTTAGCCTTAAAAGTGTACAATATTAGCACCACCAAAAACTCTCACACCCAACAGAGAACAATATAACAAAAGAGCAGGCTAACAAACAGCATCAAGATTTGTGTGTAACAAGGCCTAGTTCTGCTATTGCAGTAATGCAAAATGTGCAAAAAATTAAAATATTTCCCATTAAATCTCATGCTCAATCAGAAGCAGCATTAATTGTTTGGGAGGTTCAATAAAGTATGGCATAATAAAGGTTGCTCATGTGATGGCACTGTCACAAGGTGACAACTTTGCTATTAGTATGTGGCAAGGAAACCAGAGACAAACACTAGTTCAGAAGTCACAGGACTATGATTATATGCACAACATATTTATTTATTTATTTAATTACTTATGAATTCATTCATTCATTTCATTCATTCATGTATTTATTTACTTATTTATTTATAAAAAGGAACATTCTAACTATTTTATTATTATCTTTTGGTCAGCACAACACACACACACACAATCCTCCAGACTTCACTGCCAGCCAATAGATTACCCACATATGATGGATCAGCATATTTCCACTAGTCATTGTGAGGGTTGAAGTGATTTCATTTCTAATTGCTTTTATTGACTGTACTGTAGAGCTCTGCTGGATACGGCCAGCCGCTTACAAAGCAGACATAAAACTAAACAGAGTTTGAATCTGTCAAATTCTTCACAATATCTGTCCTTCTTTTCAATATTTACATAAAAGCAAATGATAATAAGACATAACATTCTGAATAAAAGTCTCATACCAAATAAGCCCGATATTATTCATAGTGACTTTGGAGAGTTCAGTTAGATATAACATCCTCATTCACACTGACCTGAGTGCAGGATCACACCTCACCTATCCTACCACATTACATAGCTGTGAATCTCAATAACTTGGTGGCTGTAAGCAGTTCGGTCACACAATAAGGTGAGGGTAATGGATGAGAGAGAGAGAGAGAGAGAGAGAGAGAGAGAGACAGAGAGCACTTAATATACAATGTTATGATGAGTAATCGGTTCAATCTGCAAAACCTAAAGGTTATGCCTGCTGTCCATCTAGATGTGGAGCTACAAAATGCATACATTCTGAGCATGCTTGCTGAGTAAGTCAAAAACACTTGCAGAGAAAAGTTAAAGAAAAACATGTTGGATAAAATTAAAATTGGATATTTAATTTCAAATGTTCTATGCTTTTTTGCTACCAGCCATAGATGGCTGTGGCATCGTCTCATGGTGTCAGTGAGACAGTGTTTTTCTGTTTTGTCTATTGAGAGTGGGCAATCCAATTTTAATATACTAAACCATACAGAGGAATATATAAACATCACAATGTCAATAGAAATTAATGCTACCCATCAAACTCCACAAAAGAAGTCACAGGTTCTCAATTCCAGCTATGTCAGAGGTTTTAGAAGAGTCTGAGGGTAGGATGTACGTTGTGTTTACTGTGCCTGGCATGCTGATGTATTTCAACAGTTTGGCTTACAGCATCAAAGTTGGTGTGGCTGTTTAGTTTGTCTAAGTAGACAATGATGGAGCCAGGTGCCCATTTGATGTCATGTTGTTTTCCTCTAATTGAATATGAGACTTAGGAGAGGATGACAAGGGATCATTTGTTTCCACAGGTCTATACAGCAGTCATAAAAGCCTAGCCTTAGTTCAGCTCACCTCATAATAATGAGTATTGTATATGAGAGCTTCACAGCATGTGATTATGCTTAAAAGGCCAGTGCATAATCAGCCAACTACAGCCTAGAAAATCCAGTTTCCAAGACAACCATGAGACTGCCAGTCAAAAAGAAAGATATTTATATAAGAAACTGACCATGGGCGATTCCCATCCACAGCAGTCCCTCGGAGTCTGATACAGTTATAGTCAGATGCTAAAATACACTCTAACTTTTATATTTTTATTCCAGAATGTGCATGCCTAAATCAATACTAATACAAATACAGCATGTGAGTTAACTCTCATGATCTCAAAAAGCATGATGAATGGCTACTAAATATAATGAATATAATACATTTTAAATAAAATTAATAAATCCTGTGAAAAAACACAATCAGGGCTCTGATCTAAAAAAAAAAAATCTTTTCCATATCCAATTCCAGTGTTTTCCATTTGGTACAGGATAGCGTTAAATTCTGTCTTTTTTTCCTTTTGCATCCGATCCACTGTTCATTGCTGGTATCAAATCAACAGTGATCCTGAATATAGCATCAGTGCAATCTCTAAATGTGAATATGTGTCCCTAAGTGAATATGATCTAAAGCCCACTGGATTGATGACTGAACAGAGATGGTACAAAGCTTCTCTAGACAGCAGGCAAAGTTATGAACAGTGTGGCATGCTAACACTGGGACTGTGGTTGCACTTCACAGTTCAGGCTGTGTGAAAGACACAGCTAATAATGACAAGACAAACTGGATAGAGTGCACTTTTCAGTGAGCAGGTTTTGATTTATGTATCGTTATTCCCAGAGCACATTAGAAGCCATATGCCCCAAATGCAGAAGGCGTGTTCTGTTTACTTTGTACCATTAGGCAGAGTATTTTCCTTAATAATGAAATAAAAAATGTGATTTATAATGGAAAAAACAATGAAAGCATGACACAGGGATAAAAGGGAGAGCAAGAGCAGATAAAAGCATTGCAACTTTATGAGCTGGCCACACACTAAATTCAGCAATTACTTCAAGATGGAAAAAACCTTTGACTTCAATTCTTTTTACACTGACAAACAGCCATTTGTCATTGTTTGGGTCTCAATTAGCCAAGCAGTGAATGATAAAACCCTTTATGAAGACATGAATGCCACAGAAAGAGGCTGCAAATCTGTGTTTCTCAATCCACACTGAGTTTATATCAGGAGAAAAAGAAATATAAATCCAATAAACATTTTTTTAATCCTTGGATCTGAAAAAAACTTGTCAAACGTCTCCAAAGAGTAAATTAACCTCACCAACCAACTTAAAATCACACTATTACCACCCTCTGGCCCCCTAAAACCAAACACACTAGCAAAAAAGAAAAGAGGAGATGCCTGATTAGTCACCGTTGGACATGTTCATCTTCATATCATTCACAGCAATGCATCCAGCATCAGATCACCTTCATTCCAGCCCTGCAATTAATGTTGAATTTATAATAACCATCTGTCAAACACTGGCTTAGAGGGCACAAAATAACAACCAATAGTTTTATGGCTTCCTGCCCAAATGTTAGAGTATTTAGGCTGCAGACGAGATGCTTTACAATGAGAAACATGTAGCATTAAAAATATCTTCTTCATCAATCCCAGCCCAAATGGTCTGAGGTTTGATTAATAGCTTTGAATGGAAATGAAAAAGTTTGACATGACATGACTAATTGTGAGAGGTTATTAGTAAGATAATGAGAAAATGAGTGTTTACAGAGTAGTTATAGCTCTCGTCTATGCAGGATAGAGATACCTTAAGCACTTGCATCATAGACTCCTTCAGCACTGTAGAGAACTGTGAGCAAAACTGATAAACTGCTTTTACTTTAAGCAAACCAACCAAAAAAGCATCCAATTAAATACAATTAAGAGGCTTTTAAGAATGTAGGAATGTAGTAGCACTGCCTTTTTCTAGGTAAATTAAGCTATTGTTGTTGAGTACCCCAGGAAAAAAAAATCCTGGGCATTCCTGGTGGTATAAGAGAAAAGCACCATCATTAAGAGAGCAAGGTCAAATCCTGATAATGGCTCAGCCAATAACACAGTTCAAGAAATTGGCCCTGTTCCCTGGGTCGGATGGGTATTAATCTTTCAGTCAGTGCAACAATAACGAATTGTGGCCATTTGTATGCTCATACACACAGAAGACAACAAGTAGCACCTTCCTCAGAGTATGTTCAGATGCCCTGTGAGATGTGGAGTTGAGTGTGTGTGGGAATGTTCTTTTAATCCCACTCCCACTAGTTTCCAGAAGAGTTCTGGCTAGTCCTGTCCATTCCTGCACTTATTTTGGTTTCCACCCACCCATAATATTTATGGACAAACTTAGTCATTTCAAATTTTCAAAATATAAACAAATTAGTCATTTATTAACCCTGACCAAAATAAACCAGTAACTGCATCGTACAGGGCCACATGAGCAACTCTCATGCTGCCATGTTAAGGAAAACACCTCTCTTTGTTCTATTATCTTTATATCAGGGGTCTTCAATACGTCACCCTCCAATACAACCCACTTCTGAGTACCTCACTTACAGTTTTACAGAATATGTACAAATTGATGCAATCAAATTGACTTAATAAACCCCTGCCCTTTTCTGGCGTTGTACCGAAATCTGACTCCCTGAACAAATGATATTTCTACATGCATGCATGCGCATCACCGTTCATCAATTGATTTAACACACAGCTAGCACCAAGACTGTACATGGAAGCGTTATATAAACTTAAGCAGAAATTGAAGTAGTCTGGATAAAGGATGAAGAAAACAAGGCAGATCCATTCAACTTGGAGGCTGCTGGGGATTCGGCAGCATTAGGAATAAAGCTACTATACTGCTAAAGCAAAACCGGTGAATGAATCTCCTGCTGCACGAAGGTGCAGGACAAGTAGACGTTTCTTATAGTGCAGCTGGTGTTTTGTATGAAAATACTGTCTATTATTTCCCATGGCATTTGGATATTAATGCCATAAAAATACTATTGTTTATTCACTTTTCAGATCTCTGATTACCTTTAATATCAAAGGTGTTCCTTTTCTTATGAAAAGAGTCTTTTTCAGTCTTGCACAGAACATCAGGGTATGTGCCAGGAGACTTGTAAGTAACAATTTGCAGAAAATCGATGTGAATGAACGAACATCTGACAATAATAACTGACAAAATAGCTTATTCAGCTGGTTTGGTTTAGAGTAATAAGCTATGTAAATAAATGTTACTAATAATATAATATGAGTAGCTCTTAGCCACCTTCATTTTGTAAAGGGTTTGAGAGCCACGCATTATATCAATGCATATCTATATCTACATGGTTTTCTGTAATCTTGAGGTCCAAGTGCTAAAAGAGCATCTGAAATGTATGACTCTAGGGACTCAAGGCTAAAAATGGCAGGTGCCTAATAAAAGAAAGCCACCTGCTGCTCTACAACTACACAGCAATCAAGCACAGTTTATTCTCGTTAGTTATTAAATCCCTCACAAAATGTACCTGCTCTATTTATGCTAAATTTCCTTCTTCACACCTTATTAAAATGCTCTGTAGGGCATTAAAATAACCACTGAAATAAAATTAAAAAACAACCTACGTCCTCGTGAAGTGGTGTGTCAGTATAAACAAATCGAGCAATAAAAGAAACTGCTGGCTAGACAGCATCTCACAGAGAGATAATACACCACTGAGAATTTCATGTGTAACCATGAGAACTGGGGAGAAACTGGAACATCGTCAGACATCCTGATCAGAAAAGAGCATCGCTGTTTCACGTGCCACTGTTTCACGTACCTCTCCATTCGATTTCTCGATTTCTCATGAGAGATATTAACAGAGCCATATCTAAATGTTATTTTACCTCCTTTTTCGTTTTGAAAAATGTACTGACATAAAGATGCCATAATTGTTTGTGATAATAAATGATAGACAAAACAATTATGCAAAATAAGTTGTGAACAGTACCCTGTAATTTGTGTCTTGATATAATCTTCTGTAATTGATACAACAACCTGTACTTAATGTTTAACATTAGAAGTGTTGGATCAGAAATTTTGACAATCAGACATTTGAAACGTCTGACTGCAGAATCTTCCTTGCTATGATACAAACAAGGAACACAAAAATAAGTCAAACATCAGATTCATAAACACGCACACAGTTACTGTACAAATTAACATTGATATTTATGTACTTCAGTTTGATTTGTACAACTTCCAATTATATGACTGCGTACGCCATAAGCATCCCATTATGTCCTCTGGTTAAAGTGAGGCATTTCTTTTCACAGAGAGAGAGAGAGAGATGGTAAATGACATGACCTCAAATTAAGACAAAAAAGAAATCACTTAAACAGAAAATAAACAAATAATACATAATGTTGAGGTGTCTATTTTTGGAAGAAGTGATTAAAATTCAACATTACAAAATCAACAAATAACACCAGCCTCAAATCACTACTTAAGACTCAGCTTGGCTAGAAAATTACTTTTTTCCTACCAAATTTCCCATTTGGCAAAGCATTGTGTGCATACATGTGTGTGTGTGTGTGTGTGTGTGTGTGTGTGTGTGCGTGTATGTGTGTGTGTGTATGTGCAGTGTCCCACTCACATTTAGCCCCAGTGTCCCTGTCACTGTTTGCTCCTAGAACATGGAGAATGGGACATATGTCCAAAGCCACCAGTGGCTGGAGACCATCACCGTGTTTCCTGTGGGCCTGTGGCCGCTCACTGCCAGTCAGAACCCCACTATAACAGACACCCCCACCTCTGCAACTCTGCAAAACTTCTGGCTTTTATCTGATCACAGGTGCCTCCACTAATGGCTTAATGTTTCCTCTGTCCTTTCAATCGGTACGTTTCCATTTTCTCTTTAATGTCTGATTCCCACGCGCTTAAGTATACAGTGGCCTGTCAGAGACATCATCATGTGTCTCACGTTGGTAAGGCATTACTTCCTTTACATGGTCATTGGCAACAGGACAGAATGTACTTCATGTACTGTACTGCAGGCACTTCATGAGGCATGTTGTCATTCTTCATATTTTTAAACTGGACAGTTGTCCCTGGTGAGGTTTGTCTATTACTTTGAGGCTAGGCTTTCAGTATCCAGAACTTCGGAGGCTGGGGTTGAGCCTTGGGCTGTAGCCTCAGCTGAGAACATGTTTAGTGGGCTGGGTGGTCCAGCTGTTGTACTGGGAAGCACAAATAAGAGTAAGGACCTCTCAGATCTAAGCTTGGTGGCCCAACACAAACAGGAGCAGGAATGTGGAGCTCCAGCAGACTAATATGAGTGCCTGAGCAGAGTAAGATGCAGAAAGCAGATATCAAGTGCCTCGTAGCCTCATACTTGGGATTATGAGTAAATAAAAGTTATATATAAATCTCTCATAAAAAAATAATAATAAAAAAAATCTTAATTATCCAATAAAACCTATTATGACGCTTGGTTTTCCATCTTCAGCTGAGTGCCAAGAACAATAATTCTATTTCACAATCCTCACCAGAGCACAAACACACTCTTTCAATCTTTCAACAAATCCAAAATGCAATTTTGACTATATTAAACCCGTGTCGCTGTGTAGATTTAAAAACTAGACATAGAATCTACATTCTAAATGGGAAGCAACACTATAAAATCTAAATGTGTGCAAAAAGAATAACGGACAGATGGTCCCCCTTGCTCTCTAGTCTCTTAGTCTCTACATAAAAGATTGGATACTGTGCTGATTTTGCATTTAAACAGCGTCTGCCTTGCATGTAATAGGAGCGTAGTTTGGACTCTCTGCTAGATATTTTTAGATGAAGTATTTTGCATTTTAGTAAACCGTTATTTGAGATGTATATCGTTTTAGTTCATTCTCAGGGATACAACATGTCCCTGAAGTGGGCAAAAGCCTTTCTATCCTCAATATGAGAAAATGAAAACAAAACCTATTGAGCTAACTCATATTGAAATGTCAGCTGAATCCTGCTTATCATGTATAAACTGTACATTATAAACCAAAAGACAAATTACCCAAAAGCCTGCATTAAAAGCTTGCTATAATCATGAGATTATTAATGATGGCTGGTAATCCACAGCAGTGAAGCTGATTTGTAAAAGAGGTGTAAGCGAGTTTCAGGCTGCTGGAGTGAAGCTTTTAGTGACTGCTGCAGTGATACAGGCAGGGCGTCCGAGCCGAGGCCAGAAAAGAGACAGGACTTTGTGAGGGAGTTTCACTGCACAGAGTAATATGTCACATCTTATCGGTTAAGGAATTTAGCAGCGTTAACTCTCCACATTTGGAGAAGACAAAATGAACTGATTTTGTTTGGCTTGTGTAGTGTAAAATTATCAGCTCTCTGAATGCCTGGTGTTTCTCAGAGTCAGGACTTGGATCAAAAACAGATGTTGGCATGAGTTTGGTGACTAATACTGTAAATAAGGGTTTTTTTCCATTTTCTGGTAGCAAATTAAGAGAGGCAAATATACAGAATGGCTTTAGAAGAGTGGCATGATCATAGGATTCTCTGATTTTCACAGAATCAAAGGCTACTATCTTCAAAATGTATATTCTGTCACTGGAATATTTAGATTTCCCCCCAAACATTTATATTATTCATGAATTTATTGACCTGCACTGTCAAAATACTCTGGAAATGACCTATTAATGTTTTATAATTTAAACATATATAGTTAAGCATAACTGATAACAAAATTAATTAATTAAAAAAATCTAAATAATTCATCAATTTTATAGTGTGCTGTTTGCAATCAAAATCTAAGAAATGACAAATTTGACAGTGACAGTACTTTGTAACTATATATCCATTATATTTATTTGTTTTGAAATATATATATATATATATATGTATACGTCAACAGTTGGCTAGTTTTATAGCTATATATCTACGTCTATCTACTGACGTGATTCAGGGTAAATGTACCTTCACTATCCAGCTCCCAAATGAGATTACTTTAAATACAAACCAGACAAATAAACACAAATATGAAAAGAATATGATTTATTGCCCTTTTTCTTTTTGTATGGTCATTACATGGCTCTTTTTAATTTCCAAAATTGTAAAATTGGACCAAAATTGTAAAACTGGACCAACTCCAAATGCTATTATGGAAACTCAGCGACTGGAAATATAGCAGTGGTATTTAAAAATAATGTGTGTTTACCAGAAAGTGTTGAATGGGGGAAAACAATCTGCTACTCAGAACACCAAACTATTCTGCATGGACTTTATTTTCCAAGTATTTTATATACGCAGTATATAAAAAATACTGCGTATTTTATATACGCAGTATTATACTCAATAATTAATAATACTTAATTAATATATTATATATAAAATATATTATTTGAGAGAATATCTATATTGTAAAAGGTAGACTTTTCAACAATTTATAACAGACTGATATAAGACGTTGCCCGTATGCAGGCATTGGGCACAGATTATTTCAGTCATAGACTTTGATGTATGGTACACAGTTTTGCTGCCAGTTCCTTTTAATGTTGTTACTCTTTATCAGACACCGTATAAAAGGATAACAAGCCAGACTAAATAAGCTGATCCTGATGTTCCTGATTACAAATGGAAAAGCTAGCATTGTTAAATATATCTCATTAGCAGTTAAGCATATGTGCAAAGATTCCATCCTCACTGCACATCAAAGCGAGTTCATGAAAAATCACCACAACAAAAGCAGAATCTTGAAAAGGCCAATAAAACGTCTGTGTTCATGACACCACAGCTCTCTTTTTACTCTTCCCTGCTTGCAAAAGAGATTAAAAGAAGGCAGACTATTTAATGTTTGAACAAATTTCCAACAGGAATCGGGCTGAAAGTGTTACATTATTTTCCTTAGTGTAGTAATATGTACATTAACAACCCACACTAGTTAAATCTCAGGAGCACACACTGACACTTAAGACAAGGGAACATTTGTGGTGAGTTTAAACCATGGACTCTATCACAGCAAGAACATAATGTACTGTAACGTAGTTCATGCTGATCCTCTGGACACCCGAGTATTTAATATTGGTAATGGAAACAAAGCCATAAAAACATCACTTCAAGGGACACGTCTGGAAAATCAAAAATTAGAAAAGAGAATTACTCCTAATACTTTCTTATCTCAGAAAGAGAGTCTGCTTCCATTGTGCTCCTGTAATGTTTAAAAATAAAATACCAAAATACTGGATATTTTATGTTTGATTTCATTTTTGAGAGTCAGAACTGCAAAGAGAAATGTACTTGTCTCATTCAAACATCACTAGCATGCCATAATCAAAGCAGCGTGCTAGAATAAATTGGAACGCAGCAAAACTTCCTCCACATGTGCTGTTGCGGAATAGCTTTATAACTGCATCTGAAAAACTCAGTTTTGGTGAAGAAAAGGGTGAGGCACCAATCTGTCAGCAGGTTCACTGCTCCTCCTGCCTCTCATATGCTGGACCACTGTGCATATTCACAGTGCCTTGCTGATTCAGACTAACAGGAACTTACATACATTTGATAAAATTCATTGCATAGTGATGTTTCTTTGTGATTTACAAAGGCAGAGTAAGATTTTATAAAACTATTAGAGCTATTATGAGGGAAAGAAAAAAACGTCATTATATCTCAAACTATTTCCAGGTTGGCAAGGCGCTGTTTGGGAGCTGAAAGTCAGCTCTTTTTGGTGAGCAGAGACAAATGATCTGACTCACTAACAGAGCCAGAATTTCCATCACTAGTAGTTGTAGCTCACATTCATGAGCTCCTGACTAAAGACATTCCAGTTCACACTCTGTTATATGACTGAAAAAAGAGACTATTATGTGTTTTTTTTTCAGTAGATGATCTAAATATGGTTAAATCCACAACTGCGTTTCATATCTGCACTGCTACCTTTAATTTAACTTATTGTATTCTATATTTAAGTTTTTCCTACTTTCTTCTTAGTCTTATATTTTTGTCTATATATGTATGTATACATATAATTTTACATTTTATATTTTTGTGTTATCTATCTATCTATCTATCTATCTATCTATCTATCTATCTATCTATCTATGTTTCTTGTAAATATGGTAATTTAATACTTCATCCTCACAGTGGTGATGGTGTAGTCCCTAGTACAAGTCCTGATTGAATTCAATTTTATTTAAATAACACTTTTAACATTGGACATTGTCACTAAGCAGCTTTGCTGGAATCTGGATATAAAATTCTAAATTTAAATGTAAAATTATCCCTAAAAAGCAAGCTAAGAAGTAAAAGTGAGAAGGAAATACTCCCTGATGAAGAGGATGAAGTAAATGTTGAGACTATTTGTGTTCACTGTCCAAAGTGCTGCACCCTAATAACGATGCTATGTAGCAGGGTACACGTTACTGTCTGTTGATCTGCTCTGGGTTCTCTGGTTTCACTTGCTGCCCTCCAAGAAACTTGCTAATAGATGTATTAAGCAAAATTGCCTTTAGATATGAATGACTGTGCAAATATGTGTGCATGTGACTTCCTTGAATGGGGTAGTGTCCCATCCAGGTAGGCTTTGGGTCCATTGGAACACTGAGCAGGATAAAGCAGTTACTGAATATGAATAAATGAAATTAAAGTGGCTATGAAAGGCACAAACTGCAAAGGTATGCATATTTTTCTGGAAAAGCACACTGGATTTATATATATATATCTTCAGTAAAGGGGTAAAATATTGTGTTCTCTTAATGTTATTTTACTGACTGACCATTAAAGGCTGTAAGGCAAAAACACTATAGAGAGTACTACATGAAACATGCAGTATACAATCATGATTAAACACCAGCACTGTTATAGAGTTCACCTTTAAAAAGTGTTGTTCCATTCTTTTAAAGCAGTAGAAACCAAACAATACTGCATTCATAGATACTGTAAAAAGGAAAGAAAATTTTCAGTAATGCTTATAAACTATATTCCATGCTGTGTATTCTCTTTTATATGCTGTCAAAGCTGAGTACAGCCCTGCCCATGGGATTTCAGCTCTGTCTAATGTCAGGTGCCCCTTGAGGGGATCAAACAGTGGCGCTCTGAAGAGATTTTCCTTCCACTATTCATACTCCCCCAGGAACACAGGAATGACACCATGTTTATCACCATCTCTTTGCACATATTCATAATCTGTAATTTGTTTGAGTGTGTCTCAGATCTTTTTTTTTCCATTGAATAAGAGCCAGTGCTGGGTTTAACACACCTTTTAACTGTGAGAACTAGCAGCTTATGTTTTATTTCGAGAGACATGTTTTGACTATGATAGCAGTGGGAACCATCACGAATGAAAGAATCTGCACTGGTTAAAGTCAAAGTGATCACATCAAAGTGGCCAGTGTTCTCATGGCTCACAAAATGATCATCCTATGCAGTCAACAGTCCCAACCACATAGTCATTAAAGACAAAACAGCATTATCAGATGACGGCCATGGATAGTACTCGCTTGCATAAATGGAATGACAGGAAACATTTACCATCACCAAAACAGGATCTATAAACCACTGTAGATCTGCAATTTCATCTTTTCTGAAACTGTTTTTGAGCACTGAAAATTGTTTTTCTAAAGCACTCTCCAACACACCATGTGCAAAGACACTCATTCAGACCTGGGGCAATTTAGCTTAGCTAGACCGCCTACAGGGCAGGTTTTTGGGAGATGGAAAGAAACCAGAGAAACCAGAGGAAACCAGCATGAACATGGGGAGACGATGCAAAGTTCTACAGAGACAGTAATCCAAGCTTTAATCTAAACCTACGACCTTGGAGCTGTGAGTCAGCAACACTACCCACCCAGAGGGTGAGTTATTGTAACTCATTCTTTGACAATGGTTCTGTGGACAATAACTGTGTACAATATAAAAGCTGCATCCTAGTGTGTTAGACAAAGTATGTTGTACTTACTGCTGTATGGCAGACCTCTGTGTGCTCAATGCTGTTATACAAACTATATAAAAGGACTTATTTTTATAAAGAAACACTTGACTAGGGTGTAGCACATCAAACTGTTTAAACTGCATGAACTGCATAAACTTCCTGGTCAGGTAATGAATGCAATCTTTTAAACAGTCAAATAGATATTTGTATTCTAACTGTTGGGGCAATGAGAATCACCTGAATAACCCTCTTGTGCATGGGAATATGCATGCTTAAGCTTTCGATTAAAGTCATGAAATGACATATGTTGCAGTATTTGCAATAAATATAATTCTCTTTCTTCTTGCCTTATACACACATGCTGAACCACATGTACACCATATGGAGCCGCTTAACTGTTTGTGACTATGGTCAGAGCTACAGATGACCTGTGTGCCACAGCGTCATTTTGGTGCTAGCTTCGAGTTGGGCTTCTTGTGAATTAGCTCTATGAGTTTTTGCTCAGTATTGGCACATATTGTTCTTCTTGCCCAAGGCTTGGGTTCTGCCTGACCATCAACATTGCCTCTGATCATTTCATGTCACTGTTAACAAAGCCTGTGAATATGTCACTAGTGTGGTTGAGTGGTTCTCCCTTGCCATACTGCTTCTTATCCAGATCCATAAACCTAAAATTCTTAGTTATATTAAATGAAATAAATGTGTGTTGCTCTAGAGGAAGGTGTCTACAAAATGCCGTAAATGTATGCGGAAGTGGGTGGTCGGCCTGAGCTACCAACCTAAACACTCTACTGCTGCATCAGGCAAGTGTTAGTGAAAAGTTTTGGATAGAAATGCAAAGAAATAAAAAGTAAACGGTTTTCAAAGGATATAAGAAGTGGTATACAAAGAAATAACACTCACTGGTCTCAGAATATGGGGTCTTTGCTGAGCTGGTCTAAGTTAATTCACCATTTATTAGACAGATAATGTTTAAATGTAATGGCTGTTAAAAGCTCAGAATTATTTTAGACAATAGCACTCTTTTACACCATCAAAGTGGCATTTGGCTTTCTGTAAATCAGCCCTTTTAAAAGTGCCCTTTTTCTAATTCCAAAACAGTGAAAAACACAGAGTTCTTAATTATTTTGCTGGGTTTTTATAGTGTTGGCACATATTACAAAGGTAGCACTGGATAGAAAAATACAAACTTACTTCGTTTTTGAAATATGATCATTTGTGAAAGCAACACAGCATGTGCATGACATGCCACAGCTGCTCACTTATTCTATTCATTTTACACGCATCAAATATGCAGAGACTGGAGCATTCCTTTCTGTGTTTCCATGCACTGGTTTAGCATAAAATGCCCAAGTTTTGTATAAAGTACAAAGGTCTCTTCTGACTGTGTGATTATTACAAACACACATACAATACCAGTGTATATAATCACAATATAATCGCATGAACTTTATCCACATGCAAAAAGCACTGTGTTTACATAACCTTCTTAACCAATAACATGATCTATAAGTCTAAAATCTCACCTGTCTGACTGGTTATGTTCTATTACCTATCAAAAAGTTCAAAAAGTTAAAATAATACCTTTATTTAGGGTACATGAATTTTTGTTTTTAATATGCACTGAAGACATTTAGTTTTGAGATCAAATGATGAATATGACATGATTTTCCTGATATCTACAACTAGATGTGTTAAACACCTTAGAACAAACTTAGAACGTTGAACCCAGCCACTTTTTGAGTGGTCAAAATTATTGGAACATGCGACAGCCGGGTGTTTCTATTGCCCAAGTGTGACATTAAATTGATTAAACAATAAATAGCCTTGAATGTCTTCTCTTGGTTTGAACCCTGGGTTTCACCTGTGAAAACTCTATTTGTTGATAGAAAAGTATAAACCATCATCTAGACCAGAGAGCTGTCTATACAAGAAAAGCCATTTTGAAACTGAGAAAAGACTGAAAATCCATTGCACAAGCATTAGGCCTAGCCAATGCAACAACTTAAATGAAATTGTATTGAACTGAATTAAATTTGATGGCAGAAACATTGTGAGAGCTGTGAAGAAACCCCCAAAACACCAGTCAGTGACTCAACAGGGGCAAAGGTCTCACAAGCCACCGTTTAAAGTCTTCAAGAGGAGAACTATAGAGATCATATCACAAGATGCAGGCCACTCATCAGCAGTAAGAATCAAGAGGCCAGATTGTAATTAGCAAAGAAGAACAGAGATGAGCCACAAAAGTTCTGGGACCAAGATTAACCTCTACCAAAGTGATGGAAAGTGTGGAAAATATGGAGAAAGCAAAGACTACTTAAACATTTGGTGGTCTGTCATGTTCTAGGTTGTTTAGCAGGTCTAGATATAAATATCAGTAAATGAAAGCTGAAATTCTTTCATGTTCATACATTTCATTTTCATCTTTTGATCTCAATTCCAAATGTCCTCAGTGTATAGCAAAAACAAATGATTTGGCCTTTCGGTTCATATAGTTTCAGAGGTTATTGTGTATACTAACTCCATCCAAGAGGGATAACCAATCCTCCTGCCCACAAAAACAGAGACACAAAGTAGGAAATGATTTGCTTCTACTCTTTGCTTTATTACATGGAGCACAAATATAGACCACAATCATGTCAGTCTCTGTCATATTCTTATGTTTGGTCGATCTGGGAGAGAAACATGCACTATAATGGATAAACCCTTTCATCTCCTACATAATTGTGATGCAAGCAATGTATTAATAAGAACAGATTTATGTACAGGCATGAGATGACTAAAGAAGTGGTATGAATATTATAGATTTATAGGAAGACCATCAGTGTTTGTTCAGCACAGCATGATGGCTAGCCTCAGTGAGCACCAGTGACTGATATTACACTTGGCTGTAATAAGAGAAATTCCTGCAAATATCATAACAACCTGCAGAAATATTCTCATGTATCTGTGCACAAATCAGGTGTTAATGTTGGGACATGTGCTTAGCTGTAGTCCTTCAGGCACTGTGAATGGATAAAGTTAATATACTAATATAGTCTTCAAGTTCTAAAGCTGAAACAGACTTCGGTTCAGTTGTTTTCACATAGCTAATTTGGTTTGTCTAGTTTCAGTTCCTTGCTGTTCCAGACGTTGACATGACTTTCACATTCAAGCAGTTTTAAGATTATTGCTGAGTATGAACACTTTTAAAACAAGGTGATTTTCGTTCTCTGGAGCAAAACAACATATACAGTATATTGTGAGTGTTTTCTTTTTGCAACAAAAACATAAGGACCCTAAACATATTATGAAGACTTAAACAGTGGATAAAACAGCAGATAGTAGCACCTACAATAACCAAACCAAAATGAAGAGTGTACGTATGCTAAGTTTTTCAGGTGAAAAACAATACAGTGAATAAAATACAGCAATTTGCTACATCTTTGGTACCAACATGCTCAAAGAGTATATCTGCATCTAATGAAATGAATTTTGCTTTTAGCTTTGTCACTGGTTTCCCATCTTGTGTTTCTTCATACAGTTATCTAACTGCCTCATAGCCTTACAACAAAATCAAGCCTCACTAGCACTACTATAAACACACCTCTTTTTTAAAAACAGTTTAGAATACTGTAATCACTAATAAAACATCCAAAGCATCATTGTAGTTTAACACGTAATACAGCTTTATGTCAATGAGCTCTGTTGACTGAGAAACCACTGCTTGTTTGTTTTTCTTGGTCAGTTATATTTTTGATAAAAGTGTGATGGTGTGGGATGATGTGGTCACTGCAGATGTAACAACTTAACCTCTGTAGCCTCTGCTGTGCTGTCTGCACAAATAAAACAACATCCTGCCTTCCAACCCCTTTCAGCGCCCCAATCATACCAGCCAAGTGACAGATCGCCTCCCCTGCTCACATTACACAGCAGCTTGAAGAACTCTTTTAAAAGGAGGTTTGCAGAAAGTCAAAATATTTTGCCACCAGTGTAGAAAAAGGCAAAACAGTGCTTGCTTTCACTACAAACAGATCCTGATTATTGAATGACCTTTCCTAGTATTCATGTGCACTAAAGCAGGAATGAAATGAATGCATGAGTGTCTAATCTAAACTCAGGATTGTGGTGTCTGAGCATTAGATAATAGGGTAATAAACAGCTATGAAAACTCTTGCATGAGTGCTAGAAGCACTAGAAGCACTATAGCATTATGGATGCTAATATATACATACTAGTGAGTGGAGTACAATGACAGGACTATGATCAGATGCATTACGTGCATTTATACAGCTAAAATTAGGGATGCACTGATCATATTTTCAATATGATACCAAGATCAGAGCTCTGATTAACAACCCATACCACATTCTGACAAGTCACGCCTTATGTTTAAGACAGGATCTGTGTGTTCAGTCAACACACATGTTCATAACATCAAATGAATAAAATAGTAACTGAATCAACATGAAAACTGGCCTACATCCAAAACTTTATTTCAGGCCAGTATCTGTACTATTATTCTAGTATTCTAATACTGAGTATGTCAGTGGTGCATCTCTAGCCAAGAAACCTTTTGAAAGTGTTGACATGGACATGTAACATAAGTCCTCCTAATACATTTTGTTTTTGGACTGGCCACTGCATTGACTCCAGGAAAAGTGCAGTACTCCCCATCACAGCTGCTGTAGTGAAATGAAACAGTGCAGCATTTTTTACTGCATTTTTTCTATGCAAAAAAAATGTATAGAAAGGCCTGGTGAAAATAGTTCTTAATATCCCAAGCCTTAATTGACATTAACATTGTGTTCACACAAACTTGTGTCAAAAATAAATACAATGCTGTGTAATATCACGTTATATAAAAGACACCATATTCGTTTTACATGGTGTTATAAATCTGTGCGCACTAATTCAACAGGTGAGAGCTGCACAGATTGATGAAGTGCAACACATGCAAATTGATCGTGTAGACAGGGGGCACTCACACGAACGCATGGTAGACGAAGGCCCAGGCGCGTGGTCTCTCTAGTACGTTGTACAGGTAGTTCTGAAGCTTCCGGTAGCGCGCGTTCCGCCGGCCGCTCTGCGCCCCGTACGCCAGCGGCTTCCCGAGCAGACTGAGACGGGCGCCGCGGGCTCTCCTCGCACTCTCGGCGTTGCTCATCGCTCCGCGTCCACCTTCCACATCCTTCAGGCCGAAGTTCTCGGCCCGGCGCCCTGGAGACGCTTTCATCCAGAGGCCAGAGGTGCTTTCGTCGCCGCCGTGGTCGCGCGGCATTGCATCGCCAGCGCCGGCTGGACACGCGCGCTTGGCACCGGCAAAGCGCGCATATAAAGTGATGTGCAACGGAGAAACTTTAAGGACAGCTTCGGTCAGTGTTCAAAATTCTCATCAGCGGGTTTGTCTTTATTAGAGCTCACCGACTTCACCGAGGTCTTCCTCTGATGCGTGTCACCTGCTTACAAGTGGCGAGCATCCGCGCTGTTCTCCGTCTGTGTGCACCAGCCGTCTCGAACCCGGACTTCTGAAGAAGTGTCACCATGTCAGTGGTAGAAATTTGATGAGGGGAGGGCACCTGCCGACACCAACGTAAGCTTCCCGTTCCCCTCCCTCTGTCCCTGAGTGTGAAAGATACTCTCTTACTCCAGCCCCAGAAACACGCACACACACGTGCGCGCGCGCGCGCGAGCGCTGAGCGGTTGCTCAGTGTACCGGCGTGCGTGAGGCACTTCAGCGGAGCTGTATCCGATATGAAGCTGCGCCACAACGCAGAAGGCGCTTCTGTCACCTCCCGTAATTTACGCAACAAATGAGGTAGGGCGTCATTCACAGATATTTAACGAAATATCACATTCCGAAGTGTTTTTGCCACCTCAGATCGACTCGTCCTGTAAATGTCCATTTATGTCAGTGTTAAAGCAGAGGGAGAGGGCCGTATACGGAGAGCAGAGCTTTTCTCTCTCTCTCTCTCTCTCTCTCTCTCTCTCTCTCTCTTAAGGCAGACATTAAGTTACGGAATAAATAACCGACCAAGTACTCGACGAATTAAACAATAAAACTAAAAACCAAGGGCGGGTTGAGTGTGTTTGAAGTATTAACATTTCCTCAATGTAAAACACTCATATATTAGTCCATAAACAAGACTTCATATAGAATAAATGAGTTACAAGCTCGTTTTACTCACTGTAGAAGCAGCGGCTTTCTCAGAGCGGATGAACTACTTTGGTCTAATTTACGAGAAGAACAAGTTAACAAAACTAGTCCATATTTAGAGAGGAGTAAATTCTCGTATGTATTTGCCTGTTAAACAGCCAGGTGTTAACCCGTGAGTGATTTTAATCAAGCTCCAGTTCCGCCATCGCCGAGAGACAGTCCCGCGCTCTCCATTCCTGCACGCAGCGGCGTTCACGCGGGAAGCTGAGCTCGTGTCACGTCGACCATGTGACCCACACGACACCAGTTGGTACAGTATACACACACACACGCGCGCACACACACACACACACACGCGCACACACACAGAAGAGAGACAGTTGCTTGCTAATTGTCTTTGAAAGGATCGTCCACTGACACTTATTAATACAACTAATGAATGCAGTGCCCAGACCTCATTCTAACCCTAACCTTAACAACCAGAGGCAACTCTTTTAAGTCTTTCCATTTTTGGTTTCATTTTAATAAAACAGCCAAATGACCCATCAAACCGGTCAGATATTCATGTCCGTTTAAACATTAAACCACCAAAACAGATATCACATACCTCATTCTGTTTAGAAGTTATACTAGTAAATAGCATGTGACTAAAAATGTAAAAAGATATGCATAAAGAAAGAAAGAAAGAAAACAAGCAAAATCAGCATGTTACTGTGTTTCTAATTTAATATAGGTTCGATTCAGCTGCCAAACTGAGCACTGTTCAGTTTCTATTTCACAGTCTATTATGGGGATTTCACACTGCTGATGTCATCATTAAACATGGTATTAGATATAGCAAATGATTTACTAATAATTGATATTATATTTATGAGCCATGCAGACATCCAGCTAATGGTAGCACAGGTCAACTCAAGGCTAAACAAAATAAATCAAACAGCTGTGAAAATGAAAACATCTTTGCATGATAAAAATATATACTTATAAGGAATTTCCTTTCAAAGGCACACAGTACTTTTTATGTGTCATCATCATAGTCTTAGATAGAGTAACAATTACATTTTCACAGCATTGTTATCCTGAACATATTTGGAAAATAAGTGTAATAGTTCTATCCCTCTTACAAGCACAGATATGTTTTTTTAAGAACTGATGTAATTGTTTAGTGATGAATCAGGATTTTGGACCATTTAAAATTCTTTAGACGTCTAATTCAAAACAGATTCTTCTTTGCTACCTTCTTCTAGAAAAGCCTAAGATTATGAAAAAAAGTACAAAGTATCGAAAGTACAAAGAATGCTAAGTTAAATTGAATAACGACTATGAATGTTTGGCGTTTTAATTCAAATAAAGAATGTCAAAATGTAAATCAAATGATTGAGAAGAAAATTCACTTAGAAGATACAAATGGGTAAAATGTCAGTGAGAAAGAGTGGCAGCAAGTTAAAAAATAATACAAGATAAAATCTTGACTGACTAACTCTTTTTGTTTTTAGAGATACGTAAAGTCTCGCCTGGGCTGAGGATGATCTTCCAGCTTTACAACAGCTTATAATTAGCATAGCAGCATACTCATATGCTTATTATAGATAATATGTAACAAACAGGCTTACACAAAAGTGATCATTCACATGAGTAATTATATACACATTTAAAAATGAGCATGCGATATTTTTAATATAGTTAATGATGTTTTCAATGGCATGGTGTTAAATGTGCCACTGCTCTTTCAGCTCTAACTTGAAGATCAGTCTTCTGAAATCATTTCGTCACAGGTTTTCATAGATGATAATGGAGATGGACAAGCCAAAGATAGGTATATTTGTGCATAAATTTTTCCATACAAAGGAAAACACTTTGCATCTCAAATTGCAGTTAAGGAAGTAGCCTTTATTTGTCACATATACATTACTCCAAAGTCAAATTCTTTCTTCACATATTCCATCCTTGGAGGTTTGGGGTCAAAGCACAGGTTCAGCCATGATGCAGAACCCCTGAAGCAGAGGGAGGGTTGGGGGCCTTGCTCACCTTGAACCTCAACCTGCTAATCAACAACCCAGAGCTTTAACCACTTGAGCCACCAGAGATCATATGGACACACGTTTCTACTTGTGGTTTTGTCATGTATAACCAAAAAAAGTGTGACTATTCAGATGTCATGACTGTGTTTCTCTGACAGCTTCCTGACAGAGGAGTGTGCTAGCAGACTCTGAGTACATGGACTGCAGATGTTGCACACAGCTAACAGAAATGCACACTCTAGTGGCCTTATTTTGTCATTACAGTTTGATATATTAAACGAGTTAGCACTTCTACGGCTGTAAGCAATTGCTGGTGGTTTCTGCAGACCAGTGGCAATTATGCTTTGGTGAACTACAACCACCCTACAGTCCATCACCTTGCTGCAGAATATTTCTATGGTGCTGAGAGATGGTGAGATCGCTGATCAGATGCTCAACAATTCTAGTCATTTGAAATAGCGTGCAGATTACACGGCCATCAGGATCAAGCCAATGGAGTATGAGTAATGAGTTCCAAAATATTAGCAATATATTAATTTGAGAAATGGAGCTCTGGAACCTTTCTATGCTTTTTTACATATTTGTACGTCTTGACATAAATCTCCACCTGGTTAAAAATGTTAGAAATCTTTTCACAGCCTTGCTTTCAATTCCCATGCAGCTTAAAAGTAGACAGAAACACAGTCGCTGCCAACCATTTTCTGGGAACTACACCTGAGTTCATTTTGTATCACTACTAAATACAGATCAGCTGACAGATAACTTCAGTACTGCATTCTGTTTAAACCCCAAACAGGAGCACAAATTATAGATTTTCTATGTGACCATCAACAAATTGTATACATGTATTGTATAGTGTGTGTGTGTGTGTGTGTGTGTGCATGTAAATAGAAATATATAATTCCAAATACTAGATCCGAGTTATCGAATCTGATTCGACCTGTGCTCAGCGGTTTGACATACTACCACAGTAGAAAATTATTTGAGCTAGGCTGTGGGAAAATATCTCAGAAGGCCAAAAATGGTAGGAATTTTTAAATATAAAAATAATACATCAAAAATACCTAACTACACAAAATTAAATCATGTACATACAAACTCTGTAACTATTGTAAAGTGAAAATATATTGTATAAAGACAATAAAATACAATTTTGTTTAATATTAAGTCTACCACTATATTCATAAGTATGCCCGATTACCATACAGAACAAGCCTGATCTCTCATGCTTACAGACCCAATGCATGTAACACACAGTGCTATTAAAAGTATTAAACATTTACCCAATTGTCAAAAGATCACAAGTGTGAATCCCGACAGTGCCACTGCCATCCATGGTAAGGAGCAAAGAGAGAAAAAAAATTGGCTGTGCTCTCCGGGTGTCACTATAAACTCATGTATGTGCGTGGGTAGATAGTACTTTCCTTCGAGTGTGTTCAGCTGCCCTGTGATGTAATGTAGCTCTGACAAAAAAAACAGATCAAATATAATACATTAGAAGTCAAAACATTCTGTGTTAAATATTCATTATCTATAGAATTAATATTATATATCAGCATTTAAAATCAATAAACTGAGAATTTGGGGAATGTCAGGTTTAAATTTTCATTGCTTGAATTGACTTTCATCAGGTAGCAAAAATACCCTTCCAATCAGATTTCAATCTCTTTGTTGTTCTTATTGTTGTTTTTATATCTTCAAATGAATACAAATGAGTTGATATGAGCACCATATGAGTAGCTAGATAAATAGATTATTAATGAGACGTGTAATACTCACTGTGTCCACATGGTGGGGTGATTAACTGATTAGTATTAATTTATTACACTCACAATACATTTACAAATATACTAAAACTTACTCTTTTTTTTTTTTAAATGAATGTTCTTACAGCTTTAAAATTACAGAGAGGTAACTAAATAAGTTATATGTTTTTTGAAAGACATGCAAAACCCCTTAAGGCATTAATCCTCAAATGAAAACAAAACTTTTGAATTGACTGAAGGGAGAATTTAATGGTCACCCATGTAATTACAATATATTATAATATAACATATTATCTGCCCTTAAGGCCATGTTCCTCAGAGAAAGGGAACGGTTTAATCTTCTCTTTACACTCACACTCATTACACTCACTGTCCACTTGACAACATGCACATACATGCAATTCTCATGTGACAGCTGTGCAAATACAGGTCAAGAGTTTCAGTTAATGTCCACATAAACATGAAATGGGGAAGTCATGATCTCACTGATTAGTTGATTGATTTCGATATTCAGCTGTCTGGATTCATTGAACCTGTACCCACTATAACCTCTTGGCTGACATAAGTGGGACCCAGTATGGCTATATGTGGCCCTGCGATGGACTGGTGATCTGTCCAGGGTGTACCCCTGCCTTTCGCCCTATGTGCGCTGGGATAGGCTCCAGCAGACCCCCGTGACCCTAATTAGGAATAAGCGGGTATAGACAATGGATGGATGGATGGATGGATGGTTTTAAAGAGTGGTTGTTTAAGTTACCGTAGACTTCCTTTGTTTGTTTGAAGACTTTGAACTCTCTTGTCCGTGAAAATCCATGAAGATGGGCAATTCCTTAAAAAAAAACATTTGGATAATTGCTGGGAACCTTAACTGAAGCTCTTGACCTGTATCTTAGCATTGATGCATTGCACTGCTGTCACCTGATTGACTGATTGGATATCTGAATGAATGAGCAGGTATATGGGTGTTGCTATTAAAGTGGCCACTGCGTGTCTATATCATCTGAGTAACTAGGTGTCTGGAAATTGGTGTCTGCATTAAAGTCTTCTCTGTAATACTAATATAGCTTAATATATTCTCTTTAATACTCAATAATCCTGATGACGGCATGTTCTTTTCCTGCTTCAAGTTAGTGAAATGATCACTTTATTGTAGCATGAATACATTTACATTAAACTACATTCATTACATTGTAAAGTGCAAAGCTCTTCCCTGGCTGTAGTAGTCATTTAAATGCTCAGTTTGATCAGCTGACTGTGGATGTGATTTTCTTTTTTCTTCTATAACAACCTCTCAACACATTGTATGCGAGATAAACCATAATAATAAAATTTTAAGACTTACAGAAGATCCTATTAGGGTTTTTGCAAGCAGGTTAAAATGGAAGCGTTATCTGTACGATAGATAAATAAAAACAACCCAGAAACACTTTTTATGACTCTTTTCATGACCAGTCATCATTCATCATGTGAAAAGGAAAATATTTAAAAGACGTTGAAAGAGCTTCATTGTTGAGGCAAGGGATAGCAAGAGCTCCAGTCACAAACAGTGCTCAGTTGGCTGCGTTTCGATAGGAATAGTATTTTAGTGGCATCTGCATTTAGATCTAGGATGCCAAGACATCAGTAAAAAGAAATGCTGGAAATTATGATTGTAAGCACATTCAATGACAGCAATGTTTGAGCAACAAAATGTCAGAATGTCAGCAAGGGTCCATGCACTTTGCCTTTCAGTTCATTGTTGGAAAGCAGATAAGCAAGTAAGGTGAAAAAAAGTTATATTGTCAGACAACTTGTCCTATGCCACCTTCTCTAAAATAAGTTGAGTGTAGACCGAAAGGTTTGGCCCTTGCTTGCATGGCTTTAGGGCCATTTATCCTTTTAAATTGCCATCTCTCTGCATCTAAATATAATGTTTTCCTGATCATCTTTAACTCATGATCTTTTCCTGGTTTCTTTCAGAATGAAAATGGCCAGTTTGAAAATGATGTCAATCATATGCTACAGTCTCCACAGTCATCATTACCCATTAGGGATAAATTAATAGATCTGTATCCTGATTTTATATATTTCTATAAAGCTGCCTTGTGACAATGCGTCCATTGTTAAAAGCACTACACAAAAATATTAAATAGAATTCAGTTTAATTTAATTAAATTTAAAAACTATATGGCCGAAAGTATGTGAACACTTGAGTGTTGAACGTCCTTTTCTAAAACCACGGGCATTAACATTGAGCTGCTCACCATTTGCTCCTCTAAGAGCCTCCACTCTTCTGGGAAAGACTTACTAGATTTTAGAACATGTGGCATGGGCATAAGTTTGTGCCTATTCAGCAACAAGAATGGAAGCTGAAGAGTAACAAGAAGGTGGTGTGCAGCCATCATTCCAGTTCATCTGTGCAGGTCACTCAAGCTCTTCCACTCCAACCTTTGCAAACCATGGGCTCATGGATCTCATATTAGGAATAGATGCATCATGATGCTGGAACATTGTCTTGATGAAAAAGGATTTGGCTAAGCCTGCTAGTTCCAGTGAAAAGATATTGTAATGCTCTGCGTGAGTCAATCTTTGTTGCAACAGTTTGGAGAAGCCATGCATATGGGTGACATGGTCAGGTGTCTATGTACTTTAAGGCGATATATGAATATCTGAACCTCCACTGCCACACCCATGTAATTTCTTCAGAATTTTAATAAAGAAAGCCTTTAGCTGGTTTTAGATATTGTTCATAGTTTAAATAATTTCATGTGATTAAAAAGTCAACACGTATTTTTTAAAATAAACTCTAGCAGCCTGCCACAAAAAGAAGGGCGTTTTAGTCAAGTTAACGAAGTGACAGAAACTGTTCAATGTACAGTAGTAGTTTAAACATGCACATACATTTTCAGAGCCACTGTTCACTGTTTTTCCACACAGTCTTTTATTTGTAAATAATAAAAATGAACTCTTGAATATAAAACATACACATCATTTGAGTAACATCTGTTGTACAAACAAGAAATGTTGCAGTGAATACTTTCTATTCTGTTTCAGTGGGACACATGAATTGTAAACAATCAGTATCCTTGAGTAATACTGACAAAGGAAAGAAGTCTGCCGTAACGGACATGAAAAGTAAACTTTTTTTATCTATTTTTTTTATCAAAACAGGATCTCATGGACTTTGTTCTAATGCTGTAACAGATAAGCAGAGGTCCCAATTATATTGATTATTTTATAGCCACATATATCTGAAAGAACCAGAACCTCTGGAGGTGTCCTTTCTTAGCCTTTGTTCCATTCAATGGAGCCAGGAGACAGAGCATTAATCTATTTCAACAGGGCCACTTTGTAAATATAAGTAAACCTTAAAGCAGACTCATATTTACAGTATGTGCATTGTTGTTTGCAACATTTACTTGGATACACTCTTTCTTAAATATATTTATATGTGTTTGTGTGTCTATATATATATATATATATATATATATATATATATATATATATATATATATAGTTTTAATTTTCATATATCATAATAATTTTCCATATATAGATAGCTCTGGTTTTATACACATTATCTAGCTTAGTTCTAGCCCCACAGTAGTAGACTACGGAGAACACCAACATCTGCAGTAAAAAAAAAAAATAAATAAATTTTAAAACAAATGAGGGCCTCATGTTTGCTCAGTACTACAGTACAGAACTTATTTATTCATAGGGTAAAAACAAACAAACAAAAAAAAAAAAAACAGAGAAAACAATTCAAAAACTCCTCATAGACATTCTGCCCCAAAATGAGGGCTGTGTGCATGGCTGAACTTGGCCAAATGCCCACACATGGAATGAATGGCTTCATTTTATTGGTTAATCTATTAATATCAAGTACGAGCAAACTGTACAAGTACATGCAACATACAAGCTGGCCTACAGTATGTGGAACTAACACACATTTATTTTAGTCTCTTTTTTCTCATCTGTCTTGTTTTACAAAATGTGCATGCAGCTTGGAACGGTTCCAGAGTCATGCTGTTGCCCATGTTGGGAAGAGAAGGTGGCAAGTTTTGGGAGGTCACCATCACAGGCCATCTCCTAAACCACCTCTCACTTACTATCACGTTCGTCCAGATGCTCGGGAAGAGAACTTGATTTCTTTATTAATTTATTATTATTATTATTATTTTTGTTTTTAAACTTAAACTACCACAAAATAAAAAATGCAAAAATAGCTGATGATAATTTGGGTGTTATAATCTTCTTTAAAATTTCGTTTAAAAAAATCAAGCATTTGTGCTTGCTTCAAAATAACTCTACTTGGATAGAAATTCAGTTTCATGGGTAGGTCCCAAAAACAGAATGAACTAAGTCAAATAACATGACTGGCTACTACCTATGTGCACGGTGCCTGTCCATAGTGACCAGTTCTCTATTTACTCTCAAGAGCTCAAAGTATATCTGAGGGCCAGTAACCTGGGAGGCCAGAAGTATTAGTGTATTTATATCAGTTGGCCATTCTAATCTCCTGGCCAGGCTGAAATAAACCTCACTCCCAGTATTGTACTGCGTGTGGTTTTGCATCTTCCTTTAAGCTTTTACAACACAACTGTCAGAATGAGCCATGTGTTCACATTCTACAAGGTGTGTGTGTAACAAATACATGAGAAAGTAAAAAAGGCAGAGCAGTCAGTCATAACTGCTGTAAACAGACAAAGGTTTTCAAGCTGGCCTCCCCTCTTACACACACCTGATCTGAGTCAGTGACACACTGACATGAGGAGAGGCCCTGCACTCAGCGTTTATGAGGAGGCGGGGAGACTCTGAGAAGACGAACCCTTGCCCTTCAACCCCTTGACCCCAGGCCTCTCCTCAGCAGAGAGGCTTCCTGTACAATTAGGCCAAGGGAGAGGCAGCGTTGTCTTCACTCTCACCGATCCACCATCACACCTCTGTCTCACATACTCTCACACACTCCTTATAAGGTAAGAAAACAGCTCCTAAATGTTACTGATTGGCAAGAAGCACTCAGGCAACCAGCACCACGGTCGGCTCCTCTCTCTCTCTCTCTGTCAGCCACATCGGATTGCTTTCAGCTGCTCGTCATTCCCTCTTTTAATTTGGGCTCGCTCATCATCTCAGCAACATGGCTAAAACAAACAGAACATGCAGTAAGGAGCAGAGTGGATCAAGGGAAATCTCAGCAATCCAAAGGCCAAAAATAAAAGAGAGAAGAAGTGATTGTCAGGCTCCAGCAAAGCTTTGATCGTGATGCTGTCCGTCTGCCTGGCTGCCCCTCTGGCGCTGTATTTTTTGCCATGGGCCTTTGCTCTATTCGGGCATGTTTTTATCTCGTGTCCTCTGTCCTGTTCACTAGGACCTGACGCCTGTTGGCCCTGAATCGAGTGATGACTGGGAAGCACGCCGAGTGAGAGGAGCTAGTGTTGGGTCCACCAATGAGGATGGGGGAAACAGTTTATACCAGCCAATCACTGTACTAGAAAGGTCCAGCTCTTCTAAAAGGATCTGTGCAACTCCCATGAAGCATTTGTGGTCCATGCGTCCATAGTCGCCCCACACTATTACCTGTCAGGGAAAACGCAACTCACATGATTTAAAACTTGTACACAAACAAACAAAAAAAGTAACTAAAAGGATCATACACTTGTGCTTCTTACCTGCAGAACTTTACCCTGCGGACTCTCCTCAAACAGAAGTGACTGCTGATACAATGGGTCAAGTGTTTTTCGTGCAATCTTGGTTTTCTTTTTGGCTTTGCATGCTCCATTATCCAGCAAGTAGACCTTGACATATGGAGCTGTGGACAGCAAACACGATCATCAAATCAATGAGACAGTAAAAGTGAATAAACTAACACTCTTCACTGTGCTGTAAAAGTTTTCAAGCTGGCCTCCACACTAACACACTCAGAAACACTATGGGAACACTTTTACCCGGCAGCGATTTGGATCCTGGTTTGGGGGTAAGGCCACGTGCCCTGATCACCTCCACCTCTAACTGCCCCTTTTTATCCATTAAGCCGATCTGAACATCTCCTGAAACACACATCAAATATTTTTGGAACTTGGGTAGTGTGATTGTCAGAAAGTAATTCTTTCAAAGTAAAGTAAACTTTGTCCAGATTTATTCAGTTAATTCATTCAAATTAAGCCAAATTAAAATTTGAGTCATAACCCTGAAATGAACACTAACCCATAGATGGTGTTGCTAGTGTCTGCCTCCCCACTAGCTGTGCAGGTCCAAGGCCATCGAGGAAGTCACTGAACTGGCTGTCAGCCCCCAACCTCATCCCTGAGAAGATCAGACTATCACACAGACACACACACACACAAATCGTAATGTAGATAATCTAATCATAACCTTATCATAAGTTTATAATACAAGATTGTAAAGATATTTCTATTCTTATGGGAATATTTGGTCCCCATCAAGATCTAAAAACATGCCTATACACACAGACGATTCTTAAAATTTCTGGTTCTGTAAATATATTTCCCTAAGACACCTGAGTGAATTGAGACCCAAATTGAAAAAATTTAAAGTTTAGTAAGACAATGATTTGTAATGTGTCTAGGATAAATATGCCTATAGGATGCTTCCATCCTGAGATTATTTATATTGCTGGTATTTATTCACTGTAATTCCATACCCGCTCATAAAGATCTATACAATAGACTAGAAAAGGTTGAAAGCTGAACTCTGTATGTTTGTGAACAGCAGACCTTTATTAAGTGCGGTATGTAAACCATGTCCTGTGCTGCGGCCCCTCAAACACAAGCGATATTTCCTTTGAGACCAGTACAATTTCCATGAGCTAACTCTAACTGGAATGTCTGAGAGCAGTGCCAGCCAGTGTCATTCTACCATATAAGAGGCGTAAGTGATACCTTCATTTCATACAAATCAATGTGTAATTAGCTTTAAATCACGCAGGCGCTTCAATTGTGTGTTTTGTCAGGCTCCGAGTTGGATTGCTGAGGGTCGGTGTGACCGGCCACTCCACTCTACAGTGAGCAATAGCTGTTCTGTTCTGTTCTGTGCTCAGCCTAGAACCCTGCTGAGGCCCATCTGCACAGATGATAGATATTTTAATTATCAGAGCAGTGGAAGGCTCACCATCTGGCTCCAAAAATGGAGCTGTTAAAACAATGGACATATTACGTGTGCAAATCAGTGCAAAAATAGTCTACCTTAAGCTCTTTTTCCATGAGCTTATCTTCTGAACAATACATCTGTCTAAAAGATTTACACAACTTGCGCAATCCAAGATACACATATGACACAAGGTTAAAAAGTCATTAGGTATTCGTACAGCTTGACATTTTCAACACACACAAAAAAAAAAAAATCACTGTAATGGTCCCCAGGGGTCTGTGAACTATATATATATATTGTATTCTATTTATCTACTGAGTTTCTGTAGTTATTACTGGGCTTCAGTAGTTACTTAAATTGAACAGGTTTAATCCAAACCTCAATAACTCAAAAACAAGTCAGTCAACAAATATTGTCAGTGCAAATGTATTATGACCTTAAGATTAAAAATCTTTTCGGTTCTAATAAATAGCAAAGGCATTACTGTATACTTTAAAATAATGAGCCGCATATTTAAGTAGTTAGATTTAGCTTGGAGGTGGACTGTGGTATTAATTTCACAGTTTTACAGGATGCTTAAAGGATGCTTAGTTAATTTTCAGATTTACAGGATGCCTCTGGCCTAATCAGAAATCAGAAGAGAATTTGTTGTGTGCATGTGCTGTGATACTGACTTCCCCTCAGAGCTGTAGCTGTTCATGCTGCCATCAGTGGACTCGCGACTGGCCTGACGAGCCATTGCATTCCGGGGATACTCCACTGCCATGCCTGTCTCCTGACTCCTCTGGATCTGACTCGAGCCTTTCGCCTTCTTATTTGCTGCTTCTACAGAGAAATAGACAAGAAAAACTTTAATTTACATTACCAAAAATGTCACACTGGAAAAAGGACACTGACAGAGAATTGGTGCACGGTTTGAAAAAGAGAAATATATAATAGCTTTTTGTCAAAGAGGTATATATCTCCCACTGCTGGCCTTACTCATTGAAGAGGAAATATTGCTGTCTGAGACAAGATGCTTTGGCCACGTTGACTATAACCATCTCCTGCTGGATAGCAAGGGGTGCTGTCTTCACTATTTATGGCCTTTTGATGGATTGCAGATGGCTGGAAAATGCCAGACCCTAAAGTCATGCTGAATGGGTGTTAAGTACAATTGAGGTATGTCACACAACCTATAAGACACTTTTACCTTACATAAATGTGCCACTAGCTGCTGGTTCTGATGAGCGTTTCACATAAAGCTGTTTTCACTGTTTGGATTAGAGGAAGCAGATAACTACATTCAATGCTTATGTAAATACTGGACTATAGAATCCTTAGTTCCAACAATTACTAACTAACTCACTTTAAGTAACTGCTTATACTGGTCAGGATCATGGTGGATCAGGAGCCTATCCTTGGCAGTGTGCATGAGAGGGTAACAAACCCTTGATGGCATGGCAGTGGATCGCAGGCTACCACACACACACACACACACACACACACACACACATATATATTCACACCTAGCAGCAATTTATCATAGCCAATTCATCTATTGGCAAGTTTTGTGGTGGAGGAAAGAACCCAGAGGAAACCCACAAAGAAATGGGGACAACATGCACAGAAACTCCACAATACCAGAGCTGGATTGAACCTGGAGCCATGGTGCTGAGATTTGGCAACAGTACTCACCATGCCACCCACTAATATATAATTTACTATAAAGCATAATTAGGAAAAAATCAAAGATCAATTTTACCAAAGGTATTGAGTGAAACGTGTCATACAACCTAGCAACTTAATTGTCAATCTCTACTCAGTAGTATAGCTATATTATTTTTTAGCAGTGGAGTGAAAATCGACAGATATAGAAAGAACAGATTTTCTCCGCTAGCTAACCAATGGAAAGCTACAGAGAGCAGAATAGTTGCTGCACACCACTGCAGCCCTTTAAAATACTGATTTATGCAACCTCTGCTACTCTGTCTGATTTATCATCTGATAGGCCTTTTAAGATATTGTCTAGGGGTTTTGGCAGTAGCACGGCCCAAAAACCTTTTTTTTTTTCAACCATCCTTTTTTAATTTGTTTCTTTTTTTCCCTGATATCCATTTATTAAACCATAAATAGACAGCACTTAAAATATGGGATTTTAAAAGATATCAGATTCGACTTCAAAGGAATTTGTCTGCATTACATCTGATTAGGATCCAGCGTTCATCTCGAGCTGACAGAGTTAAATCCTGCCAATGTTAACAGAAAAAAAGCTGCCATTCTCAGCAGCTCCAGCTCTCACAGGCTTATAGGTCATAACATCCATATCCAGTCTGCTGACATGCTATCTACTGTAATGACACAGAATATGGGGCGTGTGACAAATGCTAATAAAGCAAGGGTGTAAGAAATTAAGACGGTGAGAGAGACCGAAAGAAAGACACAGACACTTAGAGAAAGACAGATTACTTCTGCTACCTTAACTTACTCTGCAGTTGCTATTGTTCAGGACTCGTGCGTCATCACATACTTTATGTCCTTACATAATGCTGCCTGTCTTAAACTATAACCAGTTTCATAACCTAGAACATTGCAGAATATTAGTAATTACCTACATGTTTTGAATATTTTTGAAGCAAGAGATTGTGTATTTAAGCTTGTTCAGGAGTAAAGCATTTTACTTAAATATAAAGCATCTAAATTAAATGTGTAGTTGAATGTACATAAACATTTAAACACATTTACTGAAATCTGTACACAATGTCAATCACACAAATCCATTTTCCAGATCAGATATGTGTCCAGCATTACCAAACTTTGTAATGAAATTCAAATATTCATGGTTGATTCATCTATTCATATATCCAAGGATGAAATTGTTTGATTTCTTTTATATTAAACTGATCACTGTACATGTAGTTTGGACACTTTTATTGCAAATAATGTACCTATCTGGCCATATGTAGCATGCACAAATATCAGAGGAACAAAATGAAGTAATCCATAAACAAATGAAGTTGCTATTATGGTGTGTGTGTGTGTGTGTGTGTGTGTGTGCGTGTGTCTTGCACCTGTTTGGCTGAGCTGAGAGGTGCTCCTACTGCGACGTGAAGGAATACCCACAATGGCCACCACACGAGCGCTAAGACTGGAACGCCGCTTCTTCCCTCCTGTCCCCAGTGTTCCCAGAGCCGTGTCTGACTGGCTGCCGTCTGTTCGCTCCAGAGTGAAGATTTCACCGCTCACACTCGTACTCTTCATCATGCTCTGGCTGGACGGGCGAACATGGCGGCTAATGCACAAGGAGTGAAGAATTTTAGTAGTTGCTATATGCTCTCTGGCATGATTGATTCATATTTATTATAGGTAACTAACTCAGAGTTAGTGGACAGTAGATGTAGCTTTCAGGTCAGCACAATAGGTTGCAGCAGACTAACTGCAACTATGTCTATGAGGTTAAAGTGAAATATATCAGTGTCAGTTTAAAACTCATATTAATAAATCATTATAGCAGTGTTTACAATTCTTTGTACTGTAAGTTGAAACTGATTCCATGTACACATTTATTAAACTTTAATGCCCTATAAAGCTCTAATAATGTTCTATAAATATTAATTATTTGTCCATTCATATGTATTTTAAATACTGAATTGAAATATGACACTGAAGATGTTTATAATGTTTTTTATAATTGCTAATAAATATTACAGTTGCTTTAGAATTTTAGCATAATAATACTTTATACTTAAGCATACTTTAGCATATTATTAGAACTTTATGAGACCTCATTACAGTTTAAACATTCTTACAAGGAATCATTACCAACTTATAATTTTTTTCTTTTTTTTGTATTTGAGTTTCATATCTATTGTGCTGGAATACACATGTCCATCACCACACAGTCAGCAGTGAGTGAGAGCCTAAAGGCCCTGAGTCTTCATCTTCAATTGTCAATGAATGGAACAAAAAACACAATTTTAACTGTGTAGGTTTCTGTATGAGTTGCTGACCTGAAGCGACCCCTGGGCCGCTCTGATTGGATGGACATGTAGCTGGTGCTACTGATCCGTGAGGCACTGCTGGCACGAGAGATGGCTGACACGTCACTGACATCACTGTCTGAGGATTTATGGGATACATTATCACAGCTCCGTCGCTGCTCTTTATAAAGCTGTAAAAGAGAAAGATATGAGAAAAAATGCAGAAGAACGAAATCTCAAGTAGGGGTAAGAAGGACAAAACCCATATAAAGATGGGCCATAAGAGCAGAGTGGGGAAAGACAGGAGAGGTTACCTCTCGTTTGTTCTTGAGCACCCTCTCCAGGTCCTGGCTGGTACTGGAGGGAGCTGGTGTCCTGTAGGAATGTACCTTCATTTGCCGTGTTCGCTCCTCTGAAGCAAGGGCTAAAACAAGCATTTGACCAGACTTCTACATTTAAAGTCATTTCTGTTATTTATTCATGCCACATCAAAACCCTATCTCATAAGGTTATAGTCACAAAAATTGTATTTTTTATGAAATGTAAAAAAAATAATAATAAATGAATAAGGCATAGGAAGCATGGCACTGTTTGGTTGTATGGCTATACCTTGCTCTACACTACTGCTTTTAGCGGGGACTTGGGGTAACTGTCGGCCTCTGCGTGCTGATGAGGAAGTTCCTGCCGATGAAGAGTATGCTGCGTTGGTATGTGGATGAACCCTGGACATGATAGAAAAGGAAACACAAACAAAACAACAAAAAAAAGAAGAAAAGAAATAAGAAAGGTCTTTAGATACAAGCAACTAATAGGGTATAAAAGAGATCCATTTTTCATTAAACAAAATATATATAGTTTCACATTTAGACAGATTAATTTCTTATATACACCCAACAGGAACAAAACACAGCACATACACAATAAATATTCTTATGTCGATGCTGCACCAATATCTGCTTGACCCTTAATGAAGGTTAAAGTTAGTTGGACCTTTAATATTTTAACAGGAGGAGTAAATAGGAAATGAGCACAATAAGAGGGAAAAGAAAAGGGGTTAGGCAGAAATAATGCACAGCAAGTAGTAGTGCAAAGAATAAGACGCACAATATGTAGCAACAAATTCAGAACAATCTACAGTTTCTGTGTAATATGAACAAGACCCATAGAGCAAAAGGCAAAATTAGGCAATGCAGAAACTTAAAACATACTGCTGGTGGTAAATATTTGGTGGTAAAAGAGTATATTTCAGAATTAAGAGGAGCTCTCACTGCCTAACTCAGGGCTTGGATGTAGAGCTAGGGTATACCCAAACATGTCACCTTACCAAGTGGAGGCAGGGATACCCACTTTCCTCTCAAGCCCTTAACAACAGAGATAGACTGTATTCTGACCATAGTGGAAAGCATGTATTGTGCAAGAAAAACAGAAAATGAAACCAAACAAAAAAAAAATATTGAAAAGCAAAGCACAAACAAGCTAAAAGGAGAGCAGAAAAAACAATTAACAAGATGAAGGACAGTGAAGTAATGAGAAAAAAACAGGACCATTAATAAAACTTTGAAGCACACCACATATTTCTTGTGGAAGTGTATTATTTGAAAATGTATCTGTGTTAAAATATAACTGAATTTGCAAAGAGATGATGATCTTACCATTCATGTACAACAGCTACACAAAGACAAATAAATAAAAACAAATGGAGAGCAGTGCTTTGTGTATCAGTGTATTGTGTATGTATGTACATCGATCAGCCATAGCATTATGACTACCTGCCGAACATTGTGTTGGTCCCCATTCTGCTGGCAAAACAGCCCTGACCCATTGAGGCAAGGACTCCACTAGATCCTTGAAGGTGTGCTGTGGTATCTGGCACCAAGATGTTAGCAGCAGAGCCTTTAAGTCCTCTAAGTTGTGAGGTGGGGCCTCCATGGATCAGACTTGTTTGTCCAGCACATCCCACAGATGCTCGATTGGATTGAGATCCGGGGAATTTGGAGGCCAATTCCAACACCTCAAACTTGTTGTTGTGCTCATCAAACCATTCCTGAACCATTTTTGCTTTGTGGCACGACGCATTATCCTGCTGAAAGAGGCTACAGCCATCAGGGAATATTGTTTCCATGAAAGGATGTACATGGTCTGTAACAATGCTCAAGTAGGTGGTACATGTCAAAATGACATCCACATGGACGGCAGGACCCAAGGTTTCCCAGCAGAACATTGCCCAAAGCATAACACTGCCTCCGCTGGCTTGCCTACTTCCCATAGTGCATCCTAGTGACATGTGTTCCCCAGGTAAGTGACACACACACACCCGGCCATCCAAGAAAATATGATTCATCAGACCAGGCCACCATCTTCCATTGCTCCGTGGTCTAGTTCTGATGCTCATGTGCTTATTGCTGCTTATAATGTTATGGCTGATCGGTGTATGTAATATTAATAATAATAATAATAATAATAATAGGGTGGTAATGAAAAATATGGTATGGTTCTGTATGACTCCTTACCGATCACTGTCTGATTTTTTCTTGCCAGGTTTCTGACAGCTAGGCTTGTCCAGAATTCTTGGCTGCCTATGATTTGTAAATGATTAAAGCAAAACAGAAATAAAAGAATGAGAGGAAAGTACGGAGTAAATAATGATGATGCTAGTGTAATGCTGAGTGTGTGTGTGTGTCCTTATGTGTGTGAGACTCTAAGAGGAGTGAAATTGTAATCTAGTTTATCCTCTTCTGTGTAGCCAGTATACCTCTGTGCCCCGGGCCTTGCACTGAGGTGGTTTACTGTCTCCTGAGTAGGTAAAATAGGCTCCAAAATCCAGCTGATGAATGTGATCAAACCAGAAACACGTGGATGACAGTGTGATGAAGAGACAAAGACACAGACCCACACACATGGTTACAGAATGGAACAAAGGCAAGGCTTCTCTTTTAAATTACACTTTAAAGACAAGCAAAATGTGCAATGAAATGGGAATGATAAGCAATATATCTTTTCAAATAACCGTCAGATTCCCATAAGGACACTGATCTTTGATACACACAGTCTGTTCCCAAATAAGTTTTGGTCACCGTTATGAACATCTGTCTGAAAAGCTGTGCATAAAAATGATATCTTAGCAAGTGACAATCTAATAAATAAAGGAAAAGTGATTTAATGTTCCTCGTTATGGGGTTTTTATTTCACAAATATAAGACCATTGAACCTATTTTCCACACATATTTGAATAATTTCAGACTTAAAATTGTCTCCTTTGGCAGATCATTTTAATTCTTTATTGAAATTATTTTGCTTGAAATAAGCAAAATTATCTGCCAATACAATAAGACACATACGTGCAATAAGACTGTTTCAAGCGTGAAATTATCAAATAATTTTTTTAATTGGCTTAATAATTTCTTCAAAAACAGACTGAAAAACTTGTGTTGTCTTGTTTATTAGATTGGATTACTGGGTAGTATGAACCAAATTAGAAAATTTTTTTGTGGTCTGTTAAATAAAGAATACAAAATACGGCATGTTATAGAAAAAAATAATTTGCAGAATTTCTGCAAAATATAGAATACAGTATGCCAATTATGGTATCACCTCTATAAACATACAAACAAAAAAAGTATTTCCCTCCCCAGACTTAATATTTTTCTCACTCTTGAAGTTAATGCAGATTGTCCTGCTACCAAAAACCACCAAATCCTCCATCCTGAAGATTTTCCCATTTGTGGAAATGTATGGAAGTTACAATTTTACCTCTGACTGTTACAAAACTGTGGAGGCTCTTCCCCAAAATGCAAAATAACCAACTTCTCACAAAAAAGTCACAATTTTATGTGAACCATTCACTATAAACGTCCTTGTGTAAGTTGTTACTACAGAAATGATGATGAGCCATTAATATAACCTTCGATTAAGGACACCTGACCAATCACACCCATATGTGCTTTTTAAACAGCCCTAAACAGATGCAGGCCCTGCCTTTTGCTGTTCTAATAACTCCCACTCTTCTGGAAAAGCATTAGATTGTGTAGCATTGTTGTGCAGATTTATACTCATTCACCCACAAAAGCATTAGTGAGGTCAGGATCCAGTGAAGAAAATTGTAAACCTACAGCAATACAATTGCTTTCTTTCAGCATTGTGGCAACCTTTCGGGGAAGACTCACATGTGGGTGTGATGGTCAGTTGTCTACAAAATGTTGACCATATAGTCTATCTAAAGTAACACTAAATTGCAGCTGGCACAATTCAAGCATCCAATTTACAGTCAATATCCAATGACTGTATGTTCAAATGTTCAATGTACCTGTGGAAAAAAGGGTGAGACATAATCTACACAAGATCAGAGCAAACTATAAATGAATACAGCAATATTAAGAAGGGGGAAATAGTATAGACAAGAAGCTCACAAGAAACTACACTAATAAACTACAGCACTCACAACAAAGCCAGCTTTGGGGTCTGGGGTCAGAGTGAATCAAAAAGCCACAAGTTAGACAAAAACCAGAATACATCTAGAGCACAAACATCAGTAAAGATTAAAGCAGAGGCGTAGCTAGAAGGCACATGGAGTGAGGGTGTAAATAAGCCCTCGGGCAGAGGCAATTAGGACAGGAGAGGAAAGGAGTCAGGGTTTGCGGAGGCGCCTGGGGGGGGGACAGGGTCGGTACCTGTCATCCTCAGGGGAGGCGTGTTGGATTAGGATCCTGGGGCTGGTGGGTCTGATGCGGGGGAGAGACTGCGTGCTCCTAAAAGAGTGTGTGTCCAGCACACCCCAAGAGGTTGGAAGTGAGAATGTGAAAGAGACAGGGCAAGTCAGGACAGAGACTGGGACTGGGTGTATTTAACATTGAATAATACGCAAACACTCAGGGGACACTCACATCTGGTCTGATACTACCAAAAACAACACATTCACCACACAACCTTCACACAGTACACTGACATTCAAAAATTGTAAATTTGTAAAATTGAAAAACTGAAAAATAACAACTACAAATAATAATAATACATTCTAAAAATGTTCAGTTAAGCAGCTCCGCAAAGGTGATTATCTACATAATGCACACACATCTGTGAAAAATAGAAATGATCTCTCAAAACAGCAAAACTTAGGGACAAAGAATGGGGTCTTGTGAGTACCTTTCTCGATCAGGTGAATTGGAATTTGAATCTGGCCTCAGACAGTTGGTACTAGCACTTCTAACCCTGTCAAGAGGGGGCTGCAGATCACTAGGGTCACAACATGCCATCCAACGGAGAGAAGGGAAGGACATCAAAAAGATGCAAAAGAACAAGCAAATAATATTAGATAAAAAAAATGAATGGGCTTCATCATGGCACATCACAGCAAGGAAAAGCAATAAAGCCTGTTGAAAAAGAGGCATGGACTTTAAGTTTTAACTTGCTTACAAAGTGCCTTACATAAGTATTCACCCCTTGAACTTATCCATATTTTGTAATGTTACAACCTGACTTAAAAGTAATTTTTACCATTAGAATTATCATAGATTTCATAAGTATTCTCCCCTGGGTTAATAACACAGAGTAGAAAAGTTTACCTACATCCAGGCTAGTTTTTCCCAACTCCACACATTTCAGGATACTGATGCATATCTTTTGGCATCAAATATAATTTTAACACAACTGATTACAGAGATTTATTTCACACTGAATTCAATATATAAGAATTTCAGTAAGAGACAAGTTTATATACACTAAACTGACTATCTTTAAACAGCCTGAAAGATTCCAGAAATGTATTTAATGACTTAGTAGCTTGTAATTGGCTTGTAATTTTCATAATTAGTAAACTGGAAGCACACTGTCTGGTTCCTCCTTAGAAGCGATTTCCAAGCAACTGAAGGTATAAAAATATTGGGACCATGGAAAGACTACATCATGGCACAAATGAAGCCTACCAGGGGTCAGTGAACTTCGGTCTAAAAGATTCAACTGAACCTCAAGACAGCAATAAAAGAACTGGGGAACGAATTGGAGGCATCATGTACCAAGGTATATGCATCCACCATTAAGAGAGTCTGATATTTCCATGGCCTACTGGGTGAGGAAGAACCTCCTATTCTTAGACCCACATAAACGAGCCAAACTGAAGTTTACAGATGATCATCTGCCTTCTGGAGAAGTTTTTGATTGGCATTTGTTTTGTCTATTAATCTGAAGAACACCATCCCAGCTGTAAAGAACGGTGGTGGCAAGCATCATTTTGTAGAGGTATTTTGCTGGAAAAGGACTGGTTCAGAATATAGATGGCATTTTAAGAAAGGAAGATTATTTAGAAATACTAGAATACCAGAAAAAGAATGGTTTAAAATGGTTTCATTTGTGGCTTCCAGCAAGATAATGATCCTAAGCAGAACTTAATAAAATGGTTTAAAGACAACAATGCAAAAGTATTGAAGTGGCGATCAAAAACCCTGACTTCAATCCCACAGAAAAACATGGCTAAGCAATAAGCCCCACAAACCTGACTGAGTTACACCAGTTTTGTCAAGACAATTGAGCAAAATGTCTGGCAAAGTATTGTGAGAAATATGTAGATGGTTACAGCAAAAATATGATTCAATTCAAGCCATATCCATCATATAATCACAAACTGTAGGCAAAACTTGACCCACTGGAAACCTGATGTAGTAAATTAAACCCAATATAAAACTTTCTCTTATCTATTATTGTGAAATTACCTTAGATCCCGTCATTAACTTAACATAGAAAAGTATAGTAACATGCAATGTGTGGAGTTGTCAAAAAGTGAGTATGTCTTAAGCCTTAATGTATATAAATACTAGCTTTATGGATACAGGCTGACCAAAACTGGACAAAGCAAGGTTTTTTAAATTTTTCCCAGTTTTGGTAGCCTGTACCTCAGATTACTCTTCTTATTACAGCTAATCGGAGTGGAACCTGATGTAGTCTTCTGTTGTTGCAGTCCATCAACCTCAAAATTCAAAGGTATGTCCATTCTAAGATTTTTTTTGCAAACCAATTTATTTGAGTGGTTATTTGAGTGACCGTAGACTTCCTCCTCTGCCATCTCTCAGGAAGGTGTTACTGCCAGTTGAATTGCTGCCTACTGGCTTTTGCACCATTCTGTGAACACTGTAGAGACTGTTGTGTGTGAAGATTCCAAGAGATTAGCGGTTTCTGAAATACTCAATATAGTCTGTCTGGCACTAATAACCATGACACAGTCACCAAGTCAAACTTTTCCCATTCTAATGGTTGATGTGAACACTAACTAAAGCTGTTGTCCTGTTTCTGCATGATTTTATGCATTGCACTACTGCCACATGCATGGCTGATTTGATAATTGGATAAATACACTACACAGTTAGTGTAATTCAATTAAGTCCATTTCATTTTTAGGTTCAAAACACAGAATCTTACCGGGGTGAATGCTAATGCAAGGCATTGTATATTTATAACAGTTTATACAAAAGGACTGCTTCTGTGTCCATCTTGACCATGCTATGGGGATGAGCTATAGCTTACCTACTGATCACATCATTAGAGATCCTGAGCTTGTTACCTACTATTTGCTGTACTGATTTACTTAAGTTCAGACAAAGCATGCAAATGGAAGACACAGTAAAATAACTTCAGATAATGAGAAATTGGACGTTAAAAAATAAAAAGCAAATAAAAATGTATGCATAGCTTAAGAACCAGCTCCTGCCAGTCAGTCTATGTAGAGCTGTGCGATGAATTCTGTCACACAATGATTAAAATAAATGTGTCATAATAAGACTTAAATGATGGTTATTTGGAAGTTAACTAAACTGTTATAAAGATTGTAAGCTTTTACTTTGGGCTGTTTGCTAGTAAGAATTTGGAAAGATCCATTGTTAATGGTGTCAATGAGCTACTGCATTGTATAATAGTGAGTGAAGAGCGAGAGCGGTTGAACATAAACACTTGAGAAGCTACACAGTATACAGAAAGAACATGACAGCATCTATGCCATACACATACAAACATTCAAACCAAAGACATTTCAAAGGCCAGGCAAACTACACACACTATATATACTTTTACAATGGGAAGAGAATATTACTCAGCCACAGCTGACCGATTATACACACACACTAAAGCCACTAAAACAATAAATAAAAAATAATATTTATCCTAACTCCGTAGAAAGATCCAGTCCTAGCGCAGATTTTTTTTTACCTTGTGATGTGCAGGCACTCTGCGCTCCTACCCCGCATTGATCTGTGTATCAAGATGACCTCACTGCAATTACCATGGAAATGGGTGACACATGAGGGGGTAAACAAACAAACAAAGCAATAAACAAGCAAACACAAAGAGAGCGCATGGGTATAATAGGACCTGGAGCAGACTGCAATTATCTTTTGAACCACAGTAATATGAACATGATATGGGCACACATTTTATGAAGCATTATTCAAACATATCACATCCTGTAATCCTTAGCCCACATTTCTCTGGACAAAATTAACTAGCAGTGCGTTAGAAGCCATGTAACCTGGTGACTTTAGGATGAATATGGCCCATAGTGAAAAGGAGTTTCTGGGGAATGTTGGATAAATATATTCAAAGTGAATTTAAACACAGGCTTTTGACAAAGGCAAACTTTCATAATGTCAAACTGTGAATAAAGCAATGGCTCCTGCTGTTTCCTTCTTGACAAATGTGTAGCAAATAAAGAAATTCTGCAGAAGGACTGAAACTCACTGTATCTGAAAGAACATTCCGATAACATATACACAGAAGATTAGCCCATAATAAAGTTGCTCCCAGCCCTGGTCCTCAAGTACTCAAATACATTTTCTCTGTTCCAATTAACCTGCCATTTCGTCATGGTTGGTAAATTGGATCAAGAACTGAGCAGAGGTACTCCATAACCAGGACTGGGATATATATTACTGTAAGGAAACTCTACTTATATGCTAGCACTTCTTTACCTGTCATCCACATATTCTCTCTCCTGTACACGACCATGCTCATGGTAGCGGGTTGGTGAACGAGACCTGCGGCTCTGCTGTGCCTCATCCAAACTTCTGCAGAGAAACAGACAGAGACAGGTTCACAAATGTTAACACATTTTTACAAGCCTATATATTATAAGCATTTTTTTTTACTGATATACAAACTGCTATTTGAAAAAACTCAGTGTCAGACACTGCTTCCATGGAATATCTTTTGTACCCTTTTTAGCCACAACTTTCAGCATCTTGAAAGGTGGAATCTATGTGGCTATCTACACATGTGCTAGAATTCCCGCAAGCAAAACAAATTATGACCCAGTCAGCTTTTCAGAACAAAGATATAATCACTGGGAAGAAAAGTTTACAGAATCTTTAAAAGTCAATAATGAGCCCTGTGTGAACTATTTATTTATGAATGAAGGAGATAATCTTGTATCAGAAATCATATTTGTGATTGGTTATCTGCCATGTCAGACTGATTTCCTCTTTTTATGAATGTAAGCATACTTTTGTGCCACTTTAAATGTACTATACTCTGTATCACTGGTTTGGCCTGCAATACAAAAACAGTAGACGTGACATTGATGTCAAGCTAACTGTTTATGCCTTTTAAAAAGGCACTCATTTAATTGACTTGGGAAAAAGCCCATTGCTCTGGCTCCCTCTCCATCACTCTCAAGATAAAAATTATTAGAAGAGAGAGAGAGAGAGAGTGAGAGAGGGAGAGAGAGAATGAAAAAGGTGGGGAAACTGCAAAATCAGCAGAATATCAAGAAAAGTTTGGTGCATAATTTCATGCTATGTATTTGTTGTAGTTTAAAAAGTTAGATTGCCATAAACTCAAACTCCAAACAATGTCCAATAAAATGACCACTGCTCCTGTGCTAACTCAAGTGCAACTCCTAGCTAGCTAAATAGTGCTAGTACACTTTATCTCTATTTACCAAACTTAATGTGAAGATTTTGTATTCGAAACTAGAAGCACTTTGGTTCAGTAAAATGCTAAAGTTTATATCCTTTATGGATTTCAGTGAATAGAAAATGTGCCTCAAAAAGGTCAAAATAATTACGGGTGTACCTAGAAATTAAAGCACAAGACAAAATCAACAGAAAAATTATTTTGAAATATCCACAATATATGGCTAAAAAAAGTTAACACCTGACCATCACACCCATATGTGGCTTTTTCCAAACTGTGCCACAAAATTGGAAACACATAATTGTATAGAATGTCTTTGTATGCTGTAACATCTAAATTTCCCTTCACTGGAACCTGGAAGAGGCCCAAACCTGTTCCAGCATCACAATGCCCCTGTACATTGTTTCTTAAAAACTGGTCAGAGTTATAGTGGCAGACTTCACCTCAAACCCAGTGAACACCTATGGCATGAACTGGAATGCTGGAATGCTGACTGCACCCGAGGCCTTCTCGCCGCCCAATATCCCAGAAGAATGAGGGTTATTATAATAGACAGCTGGAAACTAACTCTGGAATGGGATGTTCAGCAAGCACATATGTATATATAATTTTTTTGCCCATGGGTGTCTACAAAACTGACCTGAATAAAGCTGTGTATAACAGATATCAAGGGGAATGCACTTATGAAGACAAAGGGTGTGCATATAGAGTATCTGACGTGCTAAAAACATATCATTTTGATATTTTTTTTTACTAGTAACATGTTTGAATACATTATTTAATAATTCTGATAATTCTGTATCTGGATTGTAATGTTACCTGGTTTTGACCACAAGCATTTACACTTACAGTAAAATGCAAATGCAAATGTAAAAGGTGTGTAGTGAATTATTTGTGCACTCAACTGCACAGTAAATGCTTTGTCCTACCTCTGCATGGGGACATTTGCAGGCCGTGATCTTGCTCTGCTCTCTGATTCCCTGTGAGGCGATACTGAGCGAGAGCGATGATGTGTCGACCTCTGCTGCTCGGGAACCTCCAGTGTAGTCCTCTCTCTCTCCCTTTCTCTTTCCCTCTCCCTCTCTCTCCCTCGTTCCCTCTCCTTTTCTCTGGGTCGACTTTCCGCAGCTGCAAGCACCCAAAAACACATATAAGATGCACTACTAGGAAAATAATAAGTACTTTCTTTATAAAAAAGAAAAAGGAAATTATTCAAAACCAATTCAGTCCCATTTCACATATTCATGCAAAAATATAGTAGATACCTGCTTCCTCCTTTTCTCTAGTTTTCCAGCATCAACATTTGTTCAAGAGATTGTTCTATTTTTTTTTTTTAGATCAATTTATTTTTTTGTTTTGTATTTATACATGTCAATTTTGTTCAGAGAATCATACATTAGCTAACTACACAGACTTCCTGCTGAACCACCAGCAATTACGAACTCAATATTCTTGGCTAAAGAAACGAGACTATAAAATTGTACTTTACATTTGGACTGTCTTCCTAATCACTACTTTTAGGACTCTTGCATAAGGCCACAGACTTGAAACAATTTAATGCACTCAATTTAATGTCTGCTTTGTAGCTTTTGCAAAGCCCACAGTCATAACAGCTGTGCTGGAGAATGAAAGAAAATGAAAGCAAGGTATCAGGGATAAAACTACACCACCATGCACAGTGAAGAGAGAGCAAATTGTGTACTGAAAAGAGGCTCAATCTCTCACTCCTGATTCACTCTTTTTGCTTTCATCTTTCTTTAATGTTGTCACGTGTACACTGTGCATTGTGGTTAAACTTTATTCTACTGAGCTACAGAGAAAAGCGCTGGAGACAAAACTAGCCATGGAGACCCACAAAAATGATCTAATGTTATATGGCAATTGATTGTGCCTTTGTAGAAAAGTGGGATGAAGTGTATGGGATGAAGTAACCCTATGACATGGCCTGACATATCATGTTGCATTGTCTCCAGAAAAACAGCAGATGCTTTCGGTGGAAGAGGAAAGCCCACTGCTGACTCGTTGCTTCTCTCGTTCTGTATTCTACTGCACAAATCACAGTATTAGTGTAGAGGTTACTGGCGCCATGCATCTCCCCCACCAACCTGCAGCCACTACGCCAATACCATCATCATAATCTGATTCTGTGATGCGCTGAGAGCCTGTGCAGACATACACACACATATACAGACAGACACCACAGAGACAGACAAATTGATATAAACGCAAGACAGATGGATAAAACAGAGACATTTGTACATGAACACATGCACATGTGATAAGTGATACTGATGTTCTTACATGGAAAGATTTTTGGCAGAAAACAAACTTGCAATAAGTTATTTATCCACTGATGCGATCTTCTTTAATACAGTATTGCAACTCATCCTCTGCATTCTGGCATAATTTACAGTTTTTTATATTTACCTCCGTCAAAGTTTGGTCACTAAAATCCCTAGCATGCATTAGCAAAATTAAGTTAATACAAATACAATCACCGGAGAGTACTTCAGATTTCTGGCAGAGGCTTTCTGTACCATTACTTGGCTTCTTTCTGCCTTAGCAGAATGCCAATTGAAACAGGCCACCTCCAAGACAATTCATATAGAGAGGTTTTAAACTGGTTTTTTTAAAATTTATGCTTGAAAATGTCACTCTGTGGACCACTATAAAACATGACTCTCTTAGTCAGAGCCTCCCTGCTCCCTCTCCAGAGAAATGCACATTTACTTCTTTGAAACATAATAAATTTGTCTCCTTCATCTCATTTCCCCGAATCCACTTTCTATGTCAATGTTTTTTTTTTCCACAATGGTTTCCATTTATCATACTTTCAGTAGTATAAAACTTTAACGCGTAAATGTTTTTGTAGGCCAAACCATACAAAAATTTACACCAGATTTACACAGGTTTCAGTAATGATGATATGCTTTGCACTCCCATTCATCAGAAACACTTTACAGGTGACAGGTGTATGATACTTACTTTTTAACATGAGTTTGAATGAGACTGGTTGATTCTGAGCACAGTCACATGCACCATTATAAAAGACTTGTACATACTTATATTACCATTATTTTTCCCCCTGACACATTTCTTTCTAATTTTTCACTCTATTTTTTTGGTTACTATATGACATTATCGGTGGAAAAAGATCTATCTTGCTTTCAGTTTTTACATCACCATAACCTAAAATGGGTTTTAATAGGGGTGTCTAGATTTTTTTTTTATAACTCTTACCAATTGGAAACGTATCCATCAAGGTTCATTAATGAATCTCCTTATTCGTAAATGTACACAAACTCAGTATGTTGTATAAGATGTTTTCATGAATGCTAAATTGACATTTACGAATAAGGAGATTCACTAATGAACCTTGATGGATACGTTTCAAATTGGTAAGAGTTCTAAAAAAAAAAGTCTACACACCCCTATTAAAACCCAGGTTAGGTTATTGTGATGTAAAAAATGAAAGCAAGAGCGACTTTCATTTTTAGCTAAGTTTTTATACAACTGGGCAATTAAGGGTTAAGGGCCTTGCTCAGGGGCCAGCAGTGGCAGCTTGGCTAACCCTAACCCTTGGTATAAATCTGGGATTTGAACTTACAACCTTCCAATCAGTAGTCCCACACCTTGACTACTAAGCTACCACTAAGTGAGTGATGCTGTGTTGAACATCTGCTAGTAAGCAAATGGTCTTTTAAAAGTACAACTCAAGTCCAGTTGTCTTCACTTACTACTACCACACATTCCCATATACTACATAGTACAGCGTTAAACTTCTCATCCTCCACTCACGCTGCAGCTTTTTAGTGGGCGTGTCATTGTGGGTGTTTCTTCGGGGCAGGTACGGTGAGGGGTGGGGCAGTGGAATAGAGGACACATCATGAGTCTGCAGCTTGTACCAGTGAGGCTTATCGTCTAGCAGAGCGGTCTCCAGCTCAATGAGAATCTGCATTTGGAATGGGGGAAATAAAGGAAGGGAATTTAACATGGAAAGTCACAATAAGAGTGTGGTTAATGGATATATTTTATAGTTTTTTACTCACCTCTCCCAAGAAACTGCTTTCCTCATCCTGAATTTTTGGTTGGTCCCACACTGTGATTTCCAGCATGTGCTCTCTGAAGTCCCGCCGGTGCACATGCGAGTACACAAACGTCTGGTTCCACTTGGGCTCCAAACTCTTTTTGACTGTCTTCGTTCTTCGTTTGCTTTTATCACTGATAAATCAGCGCAAAGGAAACACACACACATAACAAAATCTGTGAGACTGCTGTGAGAAAAAATACTTTCAGAGTAAAAATACTTTAGCTAGATTGCAAATTTAGTGAGGCACAAGGCTTTTATTTTTGACCTAAATTAAACACAGCTGCACATGAATGGGCATAATGGCACAACAGGGGTTCATTTTAATAACCATTGGCCCAACATTGGAAAAAAAGTTACCGCCTCATCGCCCCTTTCCAGAACTATCTCAATATCAGAACATGTTATCTGTAACAGTTGACTTTAAGCAAATGAATAATTATTTATGTCCCTGCAAAATCACTAGGCTCTGAACAGTTTTATTTACAGCAAATACAAAATACTCAGTTGTGGCTAATAAATATGAATCAATCCGTTGACTGTACACCACATTAAACACCACACTCGCTCAGCACAAACGCTATGTCCTAGAGAGCGCATGCATGAGTAACACCTACAATAGCAAACAAAAACACTCTGCATCAGATTATCTGTGTCTATGTCTGATGAAAATGCTGAAAATATTACTGCACAGGATTCTATGACTTTTCTTTTTTTTTTTGCTTTTACAATGTGATCACAAAAATAGCTCCATTTCTATTTCAGAGGTTTTTTTTTTACAGTCTAGCTATATATAAGGTTAGAGATGGCCTTGGAAAACCCACTGGATGTCACTGTGGCTAAATTTATTTTTGTTATATTTCATTACATGTTAAAACTAAAAAATATGTACCAGCTGTGGGAATCAGAATTTAAAAATGCTATAAATTGTATTAAAGTAAAAGATATTTCAGTTTAGCAAAGCTGAACAGAAAAGGTTGCAGTTTTCAGACCTATATATAGTAGATAGTTTCTAAATTTGACCATGTGAGAGGTTTTCCCAGACTACCACACATTTTTTAAGACTAAAATGCCTGTCTTAATGCTTAAGGAAGAGTATAAGATACACAAGTCTGAGCACCTTCTATCAGGAAGGAAATACATTTTAACATAAGGGTTCCTGGGTCGTCCATCTGGTCTGGAGGGCAGGTCTTTGGCCTGCAGCACGTTCACAATCAGCTGATGGCCGACTTTATCATACCACATTTTCACCTGCAAGAGACATAAGTATGGTTATTTATATACAAACTAAGGTGTGTAAAGGCAAATCATACAATAAAGTACAATAAATAATGCTAGTATTGTATTGATATTGTATTCACCGAGAGCTGTCCAGGGAGCAGCTGAGGAGCATCTCTCAGACCACTGGGACTGGAAGGGGACATGACGGATATAGAGGGACGTTCCATCTTCTGAGATTCAAAGGAACTTGAGCCTGCTGTAGAGACACAAAAACAACACCCCTAAAATTACAACTGACATCATGCTAATTTGAAAGTAGGAAAAGGGCAAATATTTTAGGCTACTGTGTTTAAAATAGTACTCACTAGATTCTAATGGAGGGTGTGATGTTTCTGGTATTCTGGGTATATCACTGGATAGAAAAAAAGTGCTTATTAATAAGCACAGCACTCCCAACACACACACACACACACACACAAACATGAAGCCCAAAGGTCCAAAGCAGAGTTTAAAATAAATATTTCAGGATCAACTGTTAAACACACGGACTAATCCAGTCTTTAAGTGCTATGCTTTTTATGAGGAAACTAAACGAGAAAAATGGGGAAAGAGTCAGCAGATAAAAATCATCTCATGGAGTTTGTTTGACTTCCTGGTAAGATTTATCTACCCTGTGCTATTATTTGGAGAGAAATCAATGAATATACGATTTAAAAGAGGTAGGAGGATGGCGTGAAGTACAATATCATGACTAATGATTGAAACTAAGTAAAACAGAAACATAAATTACTCCAGAAATTCATAAGGCTGCAGTGGGCTAGACTGAGCAAACACTTGTCTTCATGAGTAGACTAGAACAAATCATTTGTAATGGAAATAACACTTGTTTCTAAATAGAACATTTCATTAATAACACTAAGACGATAATAAGAGACTTACCCAATGGGCCTTGAAACGACTAATTCAACTTGGGGTTCTGTTTGCGAATCCAAGATAATATTGTAAACCTCCTTGGTGGTTAATCCAGGCAATGATTTACCATTCCACTGTAGCACCTCATCTCCTAAAGACAAGAAAACTCTATATGGTTAAATTAGAGAACAACTTTTGTCCTTAATTTCTAAAAGGATGTATACGATAATCTTAAATGTGGATTTATAAAATGCTCCTAAATCCCTCTTACTCATGACTTGTGACTCCACCTGACTCCACACAATAAGCAATAATAATGGCAGGATAAGCCATGGTGATTTTTTTCCCTTGTTGTAATGGTTCAGAAAGATGTCAGCTCTTGTTAGACAGTAGCCAGTTATCATCAGCATAGCCAAAAAAATGCTGGAAAATGTGCTCATGGAGTATGGCATTATTGGCAAGCTTAAATGGAGTGACCTCATATTAAAGCAAAATTCTTAACAGTTTTTTAAAAATTCTTAAAACACAGCCAAGGAAATGCTGTTAAAGTACTTGTTAAAGTGGCTGCATACTTATGCAATTTTATACACTTTATATAAAGTCACAAAATGTTGTGAAAACCAGCTTTTGTGGGGTTTTTTTAAATAGAGTATTAATTAAAAAGTGTGAAAAGGTCTGAATAAAGTCAGTTTCAGGATTTAATAATCATCAAATCAAGGAATTTAGGATCAAATCTGACCTTTCTAATTAAGGCCCCTCTTTTTACAGGGACACAATCATGATGGGAATCTCATACCACGATTTTAATAATTTCTCATATCAGTTCACTGTTTATTTTAATGAGACAGTATTCAAACACACTATATAATAGATGAACATGATTAACTCAGACATGACCTCACCTGCCCGTAAATGGCCCACCACGTCCGCCAGGCTTCCTTTTTTAACTTTGGTGATGAAGGCCCCAAGTCTCCCTGTTTCTGTGATCTTCCCCCCTACCACCTACTCGCACCACAACACACCACAACACAGCACATGGCAAAATATCTCTTACACCTGTTACACACCATGCAATTAAACATACTATAAAGAGTGTACACTCACCGTCACTTTATAAGAAACACCTATACACATGCACATTTATGCAACTACCCAGTAAGCCAATCATTTAAGATGACATGAAGTCTATGGTAACCCAGACAACCTCTGTGTACAACAGTGACATAAAGAATAGCATCTCACATTGCACAACACATTGGGCTACATCAGCAACACACCACAATGGGTCTCACTCCTGTTAGCCAGGAACTCAGCCAGTTTGGGTCTACTGTAGCCTCAGCTTCCTGTTTTTGGTTGACAGGTGTAGTCCATCTGCTTTAAGGTCTGGTGTGAATTCTGAGATGCTTTTCTATTCAGTATGGGTGTAAAAAGTGGTTATTTTATTTAATGTAGCCTTCCAGTCTGGCCATTCTCCACTGATCTCTATCATCAACATGGTGCTTCCACCCACAGAACTCCCACTCACTTGTTGTTTTGTTTTGATTTTTTTAAACCATTTTGTGTAAGATCTAGGCAATATTGTCTGCAAATCCCTGGAGAGCAGTTTCTGACTAACCATGCAATGATAATAGTCTTCTCTTTCTGATTTCTGATGTGAACATTAACTGAAGCTCATGACGTATCTGCATTATTTTATGCATTACGCCACTGCCACATGATTGCATTACAGGTGTTCCTAATGAAGTGGACACTGAGTGTATATTATCCTAGAGTTAGACAGTAGGACAGTCTTATACAAGAGTACACTGACAACTGATGAGTAAAACACTTCACAACACATACTTTATATTTATCGCTTACAAACAGTAACAGTTTGCCTGTAATGATTAATCACAATGCTGGTATGAGTGTACAGTTTGTGCTTTTGTGTTTATGTGCGTATTAATAATTGTTGTTGTAGATGGAGCTGTGTGTGTCTCCTAACCTTTAGCCCCAGTAGTGCTCCAGCCTCTTTGGGCATGGCCGTGCGCTTGCACAGAGTAATTCGGCCGATTAAATGATCACCTTCCTTGGAGGGCTGCCACGTAACCGGATGCTGAGAAGAACAAGGCAGTGATTTAATCCCGTCTCAGAGGGAACTCTCTTACAGACACTGCTTTACTGCACTTGGAACAATTAAATTCCATACATAAACTTACAGCTGAATGTTATATAAAACTCCTTCTCACAATAAGGGCAAACATACACAAACACAGAGAGACAAGCCTCAACAAAATTTCCTCATTTGTGAATGCTGCATAATAAAGCCTACATTTACCCTGACTAAATCAAACATTCAGTGCTTAAAATTTGCTTGAAACTTAATACTGCACCGCTAACTTGCTATCTTCCAGGCCGGATTTTCACTCACCCAAACATTTCTGTCTTGCAACCAACAAAAAAATAATTTCCAATACTATCAATTGACTTAATTGCATTCTTTTAAATTATATGCCATCTACATCATGACTTTCGAATCCAATCTACTCACACAAGCAGTTGTCATATTTGACTGAATAGAAATGTGTCAAGCTGACATGGAGCTTGTGAGAGCAACCCTGTTAGACATATCTAACAAACTCCAAAAAGACATCATCACATATCAGGAGCAGAGGTTTTATTGTGACAGAGCAATGGTGTCTAAACATCCAATACGTTCTAGCCATTGGGCAAAAACAATAAATCAGACTTTTAATAATAAATCTGCCTTATTCTCTGTGGGGAAAAAATATAAAGACAAAGCATAACTAAATCATTTCCTATATGTGGTCTATACAGATTTGCAAGATGATAACTGCTGATAACACAGTTATGCATATGAAATGACATTTCCTACAGTATATACAATACAGAGTAGTGCCATATGTTTGCTCACCAAAGGGGCTGGTAAAAAGTTCCAAATATTGATACTGTTGACAGGTTGGCAAACATTTCATGCCCTGCACGATATACAGTATATTCATCTACACAGAATGTTTTCTCCTGATTAAATTTGTCATCTGCCATCACCACTGTGCAATCAGTGCCACATGATTAGTCTCATGAGCTGGAAATACTTACATGCCACACAGTGGGATCCAGAGGATAGCACTCCCAGTCCCCTACAACACAGTGAAAGATAGGAAACAGAGTCAATTGGAGCACAGAGAGCAACACAAACACATAGCTTTCCCCTGACTGGTGAGCTGCGGCTTTATGCTAGCCAGGATACACACTCTCCAACCCTGCTGTTTACACTCGCAGAACTCTGTTTATTGAAGATTAGGACTCTAGAGTGGCACTCTCTGCCAAGCTGTCACCCTAAAACACGCCCCACTCTGTTCCCCCTGCAGGACGACAGTGAGTGTGGGGATTTAATGGATCTTCTGCGCTGGTCAACTTGTGTTTGAACAGTGCCTAAGAGCTGCATTTAGTGTCTTGACAGTGGAAACGTGATGACATGCAATGATGCTTACAGAGACACAGTGGCAGTTGCAGGTCTTTCCATGACGTTGGCCTCGTATTTACTCTTGGCATGTTTTATGGAGGGGAACGAGTGTGTGTATCTATCTCTAAAGTGACCATTTTATGCTGAATTTTGTGCACATGGGGCATCTTTTATTGTCCAGTGTGAGGTGGAGAAACAGCAATAATAGCAAAGTGAGGATAAGTTCATGGTTCAGCCCGATAGAATTAGGCAAAACTGTATATACAATAACAAAAAATCAAAATTAATAATAATAAAAAAACAGCATCAAACCTAGTGTATTAGTTTCTCAGCATGTACATCTATGACAAACTGAATATCTTTTAATGGTAGTTTAGCAGTGTTGCTATTTGTACAAATGCCATTCATATTTTCTTAAGCTCCTGTAAGACCATCAAGTATTTGTTGCTAACTTGGGCCTCACACCAGACTAAAAAAGGAACCCATACTGAAGAGGACATTGGTTTGTTTGAAATGTTTGACTAACCACTCACGGTTTCATCCCCCAAGTTCCCCAAGCAAGGCTGCATAGCTCTTTGAATTAAAATCCAAGTTCAGTTGATGTGTATGACCTGAAAGGAAGAAAACGTGCTATGGAAAAGATAAGGTCTATGTGGATTGCATACAAGTATGTCAGATGCTGGATTCTACACAGAATGCATCTTTCCTTAAAAAGACTCCTCTTTTTCTAACCCAGATCTGTTATGAAAAGTGCTGTCCTATAAAAGTTTCTCTAAAATAAAGAACAAACTCACACACACTCACATTAAATGTTAATGCCATCAGCTGGATTTCTAAACTCCCAGACAACCCGGACACAAAAAAGTCAACAGTAATAATAATGACATTATTATAAGACCATTTCAATGTAGAATATACATACTCAACAGTATTACATTAAAATAAATATTCATATCATGAATAACCGATTTTAAAAACACAATTTGTCATGTAAGTAGTTCTTTAGCTTCATTTCACAGCTGTTACATTCCTATGACCCAGATGCCCTCTCATCTGCACATCTGCCAGGAGGCAGAATCAGATGAAGATTTACAGCTAGTGCTTGAGTGTCCCAATTACTCACTGCATTGTTATAGAAAGAGACAAAGGCAAAAACACTGATTTGATTCTAAAAATTGATGTTTACATGCATCTATAATAAATCTTTCTGCATGCAGTTTCTACACAGATCTACTACACATGCATAGCATATACTGTCTAAAACACCATTTCAAAACTCCAACCTTCAGTGGCAAATGATAAACATCTGTATTTTACATCATAGTACTATGAGTCAAAACATACCACTCAGACAAGTTATATATTAATTACGATAATACTATAGGTGAATAAAGTCTCAGAAGGCTCGTTCGACATATTTCGGAAACAACACGGATCATATAAAACAAGACACATTCATATCAACAAACATTAATCATCAGTCCAGCTCTGTTCATATCCTCTGTATGGAACTATCAGACTTCATACTTACTGTGTAAATGAAATCTCTGAATCTGATTAAGTCCTGCTACAACGATAACCCAATAACCATGAGTTCACTGTACTGTTCATTCTGTTTCTCTCCCTCCCTCTCTCTCTCTCTCTCTCTCTCTCTGCAGTTTACATTTCATCTCTGGCTTGTGTTAATATGCTGACCTTTTATGTCTGTATGCAACCACTTTGTCTGACAAGCAGCATGCTACCACGAGCACACCCTTCCCTGCCCTACAGCCCTTATTAGTTTAGCTCATCCGATCCATCAAATAAATTATTGACTGTACATTAAATATATATATAAGAAATTAAGAAATACTGATTTCTTAATGTTATTTAGCTAAAGCATTAACACAATTTGTTTACAAATTATTTGCATTTTGTTTTATTTGAGTTATTAAAGCTCTGCAAATACTGCATGATCTTGGGTTATTTTGATGTGTTGTCCTTTCCTTTAAATATACACCCTAAATAACAATAGTTATATTTTGAATTTAGGAGAAATATTATCAGCAGTTCACAAAAAATGAAACAAAACTGTTCATCTCACCAATACATGCATATATATATATATATATAAACGACATGATTATTCTGTATCCTTGCTTGGCTAAGAGTGAAATCAAAAGCAGTATCCCATTTACAGATATGGCATTTAATATTCTGAGCTTCCTGTCTTGAGTCAGATAGAAGTTAAAGTGATTAAATTTCATATTCATATTATAGATTTTTTCAGACCAGGGATGTATGTCAGAGGCCAGTCCATTTTTTAAGAATATTGATAGATTGGGGAAATTTAATTTATAAGAACAAGATATTTATTGTGTTAGGTTACATAAAAATAGATAACTGAAGTTTGGGACAACTTCCATTATTCTATCTTTAAATTTCCATTTCTGCCTTTTATTCCTCATGAGAGTTTTCCCACCCACCACCTCCCTGTGTCCTCCCTACTATTCAACAACTCCTACCCAAAACTGTTCACTCAGGGTCTGGCTGTCTAGTGCAAAGCAGAAGCCGCCCAATACTCCCGCACAAGTTCTCAAAGTTCTCGGTCCAATAAAGTTTCATGATCCTTACCACACAACTGATTTGCAAATGTTTTTCATTTTCACAATTTAAAAAAACAATCCAGAAGAGTATGATAAGTTATTATTATTATTATTATTATTATTATTATTATTATTATTATGTATTTCCCTTTCAGGATATGATATAAATATTCTGTAAGCAACCATTATTTCGATGACAAAATTTGTTTTCAGAAATGTTGTTAATTAAATGATTGTAAATATGTTTTGGCATATACTCACACTTGTTTCTTTTAGATTTTATAATTGCGCCTTTTACAATTTTTAAAAAATCATAATTCTGAGATTTTTTAAAAATCTTTTACACCTGAGACTTTTACACCTTTCTGTATTTTTAGCTAAAAAATTCAGACTGAATATAAATTTAACAATAAAGAAAATGGAGCTTCTGAACACAGCTCACCTCTCTCACTGATGCTCTCAATCTCTCCATCCTCACAGCTAGTGTACTCAGGCGTAGAGCCACCTTCCTCCTCGGAGCTACTGACTGACATTTGCCGCTTGTTCCCTCCACGCTTTGACTTGTAGGGGCGGGGTGGGGGAGGCCGCAGGCATTCTGATTGGTCGGAGCTGAGGGAGTCATTACGCAGCATGCTCTCAGCTTTTTCCCGCTTGGCCTTACGTGCCACACCAGCCGAGCTTGGCTCCAGGTGGCTCGGCTGAAGCTTCCTGTCCCTTTCAGGAGGCTCCCTGAGTTCAGGGGTTCCGGTGGGAGCAGCAGGACCCACGCGGAACCCTGGGGCAGGTGGCTGAAAGGCGTGGTTAGGTTTAGGAGCTTGCACCGCAGATCCTATTGTGCCCCCCACGGTCCTCTCCCCCATAACCCCTTGCTGCTTGCTCTCCAGAGATGTTTGGCGCTCGTCTGCCCACCTACGTCCTGTTCTATTCTCTGTGCCCGTCTCGCCAGCTTGCCTCTCAGGCCCGCTCGTCTCCCCCTGTCTGAGCCGTGGTGCTTTTGGATGCGCACGTTTCTCCTGCTCTGTCGGCTGGACCTTGACAGGATGATGTGGAGGGTTAGCTTCACTTCGTTGTTCTTCTCGAGGTGGCCTCTGCTCACCCTCTGTCCTTCTCAGCTCCCCCACACTTCCCTCCAGGTCAGCATAGCTCCGTTCCTGTGATCGGGCCTTAACCAGACGGCGCACCTCTCGACGAGCGTCCCCAGGATCCCACTCCTGTGAAGGCTGCGACTGGAGTTTGGGCAGTCCCCGGCGCCTCTCCGCTCTCGGCCCAGGCTTGCCATTCTGGTCTGAGGTTAACGATTGCTTTTTCCTGGTAAAGCAACAAATATGGAGGATCAGAGAGACTGAAAATAGAAGAGGGAGACATTGTGCATTACAAAGAGCACATAAAAGGATTACTACTCATGAATTATACATATTATTCAGATCTATGCACAACGTGATTCAAATGCATGTATGACAAGGCAACAACCATAATAAGTGAATAGCACCCTGAGAAAAATGGACGGAATCTCATATCTTATAATTCCCAGCAAATAAACATCAACTGTGTTGATGTCAAAGCTTTGTCAATGTCAAAGCTTTAAAAGGCTGTAAATATATATATATATATATATATATATATATATATATATATATTTTTATTTTTTTTTTGTTAATTTTTACATCACTATAACCTTTCTCGAGGAGGTTCACTGCGGGATCGGGATGAAGGCATGTCGGCCTGTCCAGCAGCAGGGCCTTTGTTTGTGTTGGTGGGCAGCTGGTTGTCCTGGGCAGTGGAAGCAGAGGAACCAAGTGGAATCTGAGACCTAGAGCGCACTTTCTTGTCTCCTGCAGGATCTGTACATGTGGCTGGCAAACTCAGGGCTGTCTGCAAGGGCACTGGCTTTGCTTTTGGCCCCTGTTCCGCAAACCATTCCCCTGAATTAGTGAGGATGTCCTGCTGCTTACGGCACTTGTTACATACCCACATCACCTGCAGAGAGCAGAGCACTGTAAACATGCTGAACTTAAAAAAAATGTTTCACCTAGATAGCACTGTCTAGACACTGTCCAGAGCAGGAGCGTAACAAGATCAGCACTCACATTATTAGAAAAGCGTGTTTTAGGACAAACCTGAAGTTTTTATTAAAGAAAGTGAACAGAGGCAATAAGGTATGATTACATTTATAAATGTACAGAAAAACCTACACATTATAGCAATGTTGGCATGCCTTTATTTTACCGTGTACCATCTACATTTGACTGTAATAACACAGTTATTAAAAACACACCTATTGATCCAGACCAAAGATAAAAAAATTCTGTAAAAAATGTATTAAATGACGTTTTCAGGCATATATAAACTATTATTTTACCTATTAGGAATTGTATTTTTCTCAATCAGCTGCATATAAGAGCATTCACATTAAAACATATATGAAACAGCACAATATAGTTTTCTTATAACTTACATAAATAATAAAAACAAACATATTTTATATTACTACGACGACTACTAAAACCACTACTACTAACAATAATAATATGTAAATGAAGCTGTATTGAAATGTGAACCAAATTCATCAATCCTCCAGCCCTGAATTTTAAAAGATGCTTAAAAAATGCTTATGAATGTGTTAATAGAACCAAAAATGGGCGGTCCCAGCTAAGCTGAAACTGTGTGTAAATACACAGTATAATAATATCACTAAAACACTGAAGACAAGGTGTTCATTTTTACAGACTCAATTTTAAAATCGGGATCAAGTTGTTGAGCCTGTGGGATGGATTTATATGTGCCCATAAAGTGTGGACATTGTCCATATTCTCTGTGGGGAGACCTGATGAGAGTCATGGCAGGCCAGGTCTTGTTTTCCTAGGAATTAGCAGATCTCTCCATCTCCCTCCCCCATATCCACTCTCAGTCCCTGCTGATTCCTTCAGGAGAAAGCGACACAAAAAGACCTTGGCACATCCCATATTTTCCCTCTTTTTTTTCCACTCCTCTCCTCCTCCAGATTGCTTTTGATTAAAGTGTTAGGGAGATGGGGAGGGGGCATAAACATGACTATATTTATCCAGGCAGCTACGCAGCCAGCACCATCAGGAGCTGCAAACAATTCCCCAGCTCACTACATATCTATGGTGGGTAAAGACATCCTCTGTCCCCCACGAACACAATGCCCAACAACCGTTCTTACATGCGCACACCTACACATACACAAACACATGCAGCCTTCTGGTGCTGCTGCCTTGCCAAACCAAACACACTCTGTGGTTATAGCGGGATAACAGAGTGTTCACATATGCCACCTGCTACCATAACTCCTGTCCTACTTTCTTCTTTCTCACTCTTGGAACACAGAAACTCACCTCAGGTATACAAGATCACCTTTAACTCTATTAAAACATGGCTTTAATCATTGGCGTAACAGAAAACCAAAAAAAACCAAAACAACAACCTTAAACTACAGCAAAAAGTCATCTAGCTCTGAAGCCTCTGAAGCCGGTAGGTGAAGGGATGTATAGATGATATTGACATGGTGTGCTAGCGAACAGGAAGCTTAGGACGAAAGAGATAGGTCATTGCCATGGACTGAGGAAAAGCATTATGCCCTGATTGAACAGGCTTGGAGTGGCTCCAAACTAATCTAAAGTAAATCAGCAGCAGAATCTCCAGCTGTCAGATACGGACCCAGACTCTTCCTGCACGGATTAGACCAGTAACCTACTAACGGTCCCACACCCAGCATACTGCGGAGCAGTGTGTGATTGTAAATCTACATTATACCCTATAACATCCCATATCTATTTGTTCACATTAACATACTACATTGCATCACCTTTACATTATCATTTAAATTTGATAAATAACATGACATTAGCTTATTCAAGTAACTAATCCAGGTCTGACACAAGGCCAAAATAAGTCTTGTTTTAATCTGGCACACTAGTGTGGATATTACTTCAAAGGACTTTAACTAACCTCTAAAGGCAATTTGTTATATGCTTTCAAGCCATCTCAGGGGAGAAAAGACAGCACCATTAGCCATTTCTAGGTGCAAAATCTAGGACACACTCTACTGTGTGTGTTTTTGTGTATGTATATGTGTGACGTTGTAGTACCCAAAGGAAAATAATGATTAATCTTTGTCCATTTCAATATATATGTCCATTTCAGTATGTATATATACTATATGTGTTTACTATAATTCACTGAGGCTTTAATGCATTCTATGGCTGGAACATAAATTAGCCAGAATTTCATAATCAAAGCAATAAATCTCAGCAAATGTACAAATGCTGATGAGCCACAATAACTGTAGTGACAGACACAAGGGGTGGAAAAACTCATTCATGACCCACATGGCAAGCGTAAGCAAGGTAGCAGGGAAAATAAGGCATACAGCCCTGTAGGATATGCTAGTCGAATTGTAATGATGGGGAAATGAGCAGATTAATTATCTTAAAAGCTTTCTTTAAAATGCAAAGCTGGATTAATAAATCTAACTGAGTTCAGGGATATCAAGTTGTTGCATAATGCAGACCATATTTCTATTTCCTCTGTAATATATCTCTAATATATCTATATTTCATCATCTATATTTCATTCTATTTTTTATTACTGAATAATTAAATACAATTCTGAACGATGCCACTGACACAGACTTAAGGATCATCTAAAAAAATTAAATCTAAATCACTAACTGAAGTATTTTCCATTTTCTGCATCAGATCATCTAGCAATATATTCTGCAATTTGTTGTGTCTGTGCAGTAGGTATCAGTAATTTATGCTACAGACATATTCTGGATTAATTTGAGACACTTTTTTCTGTCTCTCGTTTCTTAAACAAAAAAAAAAGAAAAAAGAAAAAAAAAGATGTATTTACACATTTATTTCCAAGCCACCTTCTATGGGGAAAGGTTTCTTTTTATATTCATACTGAGTATTAAAAATAAATAAATAAATAAATAAATAAATAAATAAATAAATAAATAAATAAATAAATAAATAAATAAATAACTGATTCTGTCTGTTGTGATGCAAAAAAGCCAGAAAGTTACAGATATTTAGTGTTAAAGCAGATATTCGGAAAAAAGATAACAGAAAACCAAAAAAATCGGACTCCACTTTAGTAATTCACTCTACTGTGCGAATAGTGGTTTTAGTAGTTAAGAGGTTGAATTAGAAAAGGATTGTATTTTATTCAGTAGTGAGTTTTAGAGTACAATTAGCCCTTTTAAACAGTACAAAGAATAAAGCACAGGTAACCGACATATCTCATATCTCCAGACTTATGTCTTTAAAGACATATATCCCAGGCATAACACATAGTCTGATAAGAGGGTGGAATCTTCTAGAACGTCTTGCACATGCATCAGATGAGAGTACGACATATGTGCACACACACACACACACACACACACACACACAGGATATTAACACAGGAGATGTGTGTCTCAGACCCATCTCCCCTCATCAGGGGCATCTCTCCGTTCTAGTGTTTCAAATAGCATAAGAACAGAAGAAGATAAGGAAGAATGGAAACTCAGTACCCAGTTATATGAGAAACATTGAAACCTATGGCAGATTTCCCAACCAATTAAATAAAGAATAATTAGGTACAGTGATTTTACTGCCATACAACTGCACAAACACTCTATGAGTGGAAAAAAGTTCTAAGGTCTGTCTTCTGTTTAACCTCTGGTCCCTGGTGCTCTCTTTTCAACCCATGAGTGAGGAATGTACACTTCTTTCCTGAGCCTGGGAGATGAGAAAGATATCCAAAAATATCCTTCCACCATGGTACTGCTCTCTGTTTGTGCTTTTTCAAGAAACAGTGACGTGCTTCTCCTCTATGGTTGAGGTCTCTAAAATCTGCCCTTTTCCAGGATTGCCACTGTTTTCCTAGGCGGCCAGATCACACTGCCTCTAATGTTGCACTCCTGCGTTGATCTGGATGTAGAATTGAGAACAGTGTACAAATAGAGAGGGCAACGAAAAGCAGTTTTCCGGTGCATGATCATTATCAAAAAGCCACTGCCTCTTTCTTTAAATTAGTGGTATATATTTAAAAACACATGTGGAAAGCCATGGACAAAAAAAGAGAGTAGCGACTATTGAAGGAAAGAAAACTAGTTTCTCAAACTTAGTCTTCACCCTAACATGAGTGGTTATATTCTACACTGTTCTCTGACTTGCCGTATTTGACAAGCTCCGGCTGCAGTGAGTGATGGAGTCATGCCTGTAAGTTTGTCATATATCAGCCAGCTTCTGCAACTCTTTAATATCATTTCATTTCCATTGCTTGTTGAGATGGAGCCAGGCGGAGTTGGGCTACGCTATTGGTGTTGTCAAGTGCAGCCAAACAGGTGAGATAAATGGAGTGACTGGAAAAGTGTAGAGCGGAAGAAGAGGCTGGACGGAGGGCGCACTCGCCATCTCTGACAGCTTGACATATAGGGGCAGCAGCGGGCAGAGCTGGCTCCATAACTCAGCATGTTATAAATCCCGGATAAGGATGAAAGACTGCCACAAAAGAGATTACTGTCCATTTGCCCTAATGAGCCAGTATATCAGTGCCTGGAGATGCTCGCCCCCTGACCGCCTTCACAAACACTCACTCACTCACCCCTCATATACTGAGCATTTCAATTGTTAAATACTAGATCAATAGTATAAATAATTTATCGCAGGTCTCTGCTGATGTTACAAAACTCTGCCTCTCACTGTTTTCTCACCAAGACATGCATCTTGTACTTGACAAGGCATCTATGGATCAATATCATGATAAGTTTAGACCGGCTCCTTTTCCAAACATTGGATTTGCACTGAATTAAGCAGATCAATAGACTCTATGAATAAAGTACGCACATGCTTTATACAGTTCCTCAAACAGCCACGCATGAGCTTATGCATTTCATTGTGCTATTGCATCTCCCTGAGGACCGGGACTGACAACTAAACAATGCCTTCAGCTGCCCAAAGCCCCTTACCTGCACTGCTCAGTCTCACCACTAGTCTGCACTGTGTCACATGTTGCTCTTCTATATAAACAAGTTCACTGGACAAAAAAATTACTCACATGTGGAATTTCTTTATCTGTGTATATAATCTGTCACATTAAGGCAAGACACTACAGGAGAATGTAAAACTTTAAAAACAATAGATAGCAAAAAGGAGTCTCTGCCTGCTGATATCGCTATTTTCTTGCATGTTTTTTGTAATAAATTTAAAACATTTACATTTAGTTTGTAGTATGCTTTGTCAAATTAAATATGTATATATTTGCATACTACAAATATAAAACCAAAACTAGAGTCTTGATGGTCTGAGAGTTAAATTTGTATGTGACTTTAAAGATGCTTCCTGGCTTAACTGTACTGTTCAGAAAACATCATAAGTGTACAAAAAATATCATTGTAATTTTTCAGTTTAAAGTCTAAAATAAATCCAACAATTAACTGCCTTTGTAATATGCTTCTACTTGGGTCTGCAATGAACATGTGAAATATTGTGAACTCAGAAAATCTAGCTCTGAATAAATAAATAAAACAAATTCAATACCTAAGCCTAAGCATGTCTTTCCTCTTTAAAAGGTTTATAAAGGGGAAATAGACATTTATAGCATAACAGCAGTAACACCTCTGTAAAGTAGCATATAAACTCACTGTCTTAGGAACACCTATACATCCATGCAGTATCTAATCAGCTAATCATGTGACTGGAGCAATGCAAAACATTCAGCACATACAGTCAATAGCTTCAGACTTTGACTGTGGCATGGTTACTGGTACCAGAATGGCTGGTTTCAGTATTTCAGAAACTCCTGACCTCCTGGGATTTTCACATACGACAGCCTCTAGAGTTTACACAGAATTTCATGTAGTACAAAAAAAAAACAGTGAGTGAGTGACAGTTGTGAGAATGGAAAGCCCCTGTTGATGAGAGAGATCAGAGGAAAATGACCAGACTGGACTGAGTTGACAGGAAGTCTATAGTAACTTAAATAAGCACTCTTTACAACCATAGTGAGAAGAAAAGCCTTAAACCTCACAACAACATTAAACCTATGGACAGGCTAAAACAGTAGGAGACCACATCCACTCATGAGGAATCTGAGGCTCTAATGGGCACAGACTCACAGTAACTGGGCAGCCAAAGATAAAATAAATATACTTTTTCCAGTATTCAGCTGTCCAGTTTGGGTCAGGCACTCCTGATAAACTGGACAGTGGGTGTAAATTTGAAAACACAAACAAAAAAAACAGGGATATATGCTGTGTCAATTGGGCAGCTCTTAAATCTTTTTCAAAGATAGGTAATGCAATGGTACAGAGTGAACAAGAATATAGAAATCATGTTTTAATGTTTTAGAGTTTTCGAACTACAGTTTAAGAGAAGGTGTTATATGTCAAACAAAAAAGAAAAATGATTGACATGACTAAAATTTAAATTTCTACCTGTAATGTGTTTGCCTTAATAACAGTACCAGTCCTGTTAGGTAAGCATACCATTAGTCATTGAGAATCCTGTCCATTTTAGCCCACTCTCCACTGACTAAAGTTCATGAGTAACTATTTTGGTGTTCCAAATAATCCTGCAAGTTTTTATCGGCCAGTAAAGCATAATGTTCCATTTCAAACAAGTCACAAACAAATTTGGCCCAGTACAACCTACTGCTGTCATCCTGAAACATGGATGTGTCACTGCTGTATTCTGCTTGGACATAAAACATGAAAAGGCAAGCCTCAGAGTCTGGTCAACAACTGGCCCTCCAGTTTAATGCCTTTAAGTTTTAAATTATATTTGTCCAGGTGTGCAACCTACTGACACTGTAGAATTAGGTGCTGCTATTTGTGGATACAACACTTTTTTTTGTCTGGGGAGCTTATTATAAAAACAGCACATATCAGCAGACTCTATAAAAGGATACTGTCTTTCACAATTATTTTCCCTGCCATGTACTATGTAAGTGCAGAGGCAGAAACAGACAATCTTCCAGGTCCCAGTCAATGAAACATTCACGAAACCAGATGCAAACACAGAGGGAACAAATCAATACTAATCATTTCACGGCTTTGCCCTCAGAGGAAATGAAACATCGTCCTGTGTTTTCCCATGTCATCAATAATCTGCCATAAAAAATACACAGCACAAATCCAACCCATCTGACTGACGTGTGAAACAGATCTATGAAAAGCAAAGGACTGAAATAGCAAGAGGAGGCAGATGTACCCAAGGGTGTGAAACTGGACTTAAAAAAGAATATAGCAGCACAGAAACAGAACCACTTGCCTGAAGAAGAAAACAGATATTTGCAAGATTGCTGAGGATAATGAGAGTTAAATTGTATTTACAGGGTATTGTCTGCTGCATGGCAGAATCCAGATTAACTTATGCAGTTTCCCAGGAGTGAACAAGGTGCACATACTTTATACCAAGCCAGAAACCGGCTATGAGCTAGTGCAAAGAGGCAGTGGTATTTAAAACACTCATCAGTTGGATATTAAAAATAAAACTTTTTATATAGTCCTACACATAACCTGTGGGTGTGGAAGGGATTAGAAACATTAGACTATTTAGTGTCTATTTAACCTGGCATTCAAGATGTGAGATAAGCATAACCTGTAAGCAAAAAACATCAGAAAATTATAAACACCAAGGACGGATTTTAACAATGGACAATTAAAAGGCAATAGGACAAGGATCACTATCATAATGACAGCATAACAGCTTTGGTAATGAGTGTACACATTTCATATAGAGAATATAATGCAAGTAAGAAGTGGCTAACCACCTTATCTTCCTTCTTCTCCGGCATTGCAGACACAGCAAGTAAGGTGCAGCGGGAGAAAAGTGGGAAAGAGTAAAAAGAGAAATGAACATGAGTAGTATAAATGAACATATTTTACATAGTAAAAGTAGAAGAAGTAAAAAGAAATCCTTCACAAATTCTAAAATGCACCTGTTCCAGCTTGTTAAAAGTAAACTAGTGAAGAAATGTTTTTCATCATAAGTATATAATTACATCAATTAAAACCTAAGAGCTTTTTGACAACCTTTTGACAATCATCTTTTCATTTCTAGCAAGTCACTGATCAGAGAAATACAACTGAAGGTATGTTGCAGCTGACAGCAGACTGCAAGTGCATGCAATTTTCAAACTGAGAATTTCGCAATACATTTTACAATAAACAATTCCCAATGGTAATAAAAGACAGTTCATCAGGTGAATAAAGATGGGAATATATGGCTCTACTTAGTAAATCTCATTTCATATCCTCCTAAGACAGGGACGAATGAATGCACACACTGAAATGCAAATTACAGAGTAATACACGTCACACATAATCTGCGCTGTGCTGTCCGGTTTCAAACAAACATATGCACAAGAATGTAAAAACACACCTAGTCACACTGCTCTGTTGTTGTATGTTAGATCTCTAAGTGTCTGTGTCTGCTAACTACCAGTCTGTTGTCTATTGCAACCCCAAGCAATGGAGCTATTAAGTGCATTTCATTGCTGTTAGCTACTGTTTCCTACTATACAGTCCATCACACTGAGTAGGTGCAGCTCTCCATGTTTAACCTTCAGGCGTCCAGCAACTCCATTATCAAGCCGGCCACTCTCATTAATAGCTCATGCCAGGACGACAGAGAGAAACTGGGAATGCTCCTTTCGGCAAAGCTAACCTTCAGGCTGCTCCAATCCATAAGCAGGACGTATGCTATCATCCCAGATCACATTAAGGGCTCCTGACTCTATATCACCCACAGACAAGGACAGCTGAGCATCTAATAATCCACTGTCGCTGTACTAACACATTCATGACAAACTACCACTCGTGCAATTACTCTTTTCTTATTTTAAACTAGCTCTGACAAACACATTAAAACTTCCATTGACCATTTAGTCTGGCTTTATTAAATACATCTAACCCTTCTTGCACTCCAGCCACAGTTATTGTAAATATATATCCACTGAGCTAATCCCATAGTTCAAAGCTGTCTGTTTTGTTGACTTCCAACACTGGGCTCATTATAGAAGCACACTAATTAAGGCTTTAGATTTAGGGACTGAAGCTTTAGGGAATAAAAAGGTAAGAAGGTAAATATCATGCTCTGGGAGGGAGCCACTGTTTCTGGGGTTTCCCCTGCCAGTGGCACCGATACCCCCTGTAGAGATGACGCGTCAGCCAGGGCCTCCCAGCAAGGGCATGCAGTGACCCCCTGGTGGCCAGGCCCTCATCTCCTCTGACTAATGCCTAATTAACCTTTCCGCTTGGCTCACACTTCTTCCCTCTCCTGTGCTTAAATGTCCTCACATCAGTGGGTAACACATAGGTAGTTGATAAACCCTACACAGGTGTAAGCTGAAGCAAGCAAGCAACAAGGGCACAGCTTCTATATACAGACAGAAAGATGACATGCAGTTCGGAGATTAAAAATTTTGGACAGACAGATAGGGAGATTGCAAACAAAGCATTTGAGCTCCATCCAGCAGAAGGACCAGTAGAAACTGAAAACACTCACACTGTTGGAGCGCAGAGAGACCCTTCCTCCACAGCGGGCACAGAACTTGGTCTGGCAGTAGGAACAGAGATTCCCACAGCCGTCAGCAAACTTGGTCTTGTGGCAAATGCCACAGGTGGGTGCATCATCTTTGTGCTGGCCCTGCTGCCTCTGCTGAGGCTCCTGCGCTATCCGCCGCACCTGCTCCTTATAGCTGGCAAACTGCTGGTGCATACTGAGGAGAGGAGAGGAGAGGCGCAATGGAGAAGTAGAAAAAGAGAAAAGATTAAATGAAAATTGGGAGGAAAGAAAACAAAATAAGAGGATAGGTGTGCAGGAAATAGAAAAGGCAAAAGTAGATAAGAAGAGACAAGATGAAAATGAAAGAGAAAGAGAAAAGGAAGGCAAAATTTGAGACTCAAAATTCAGCAGTTAAATGAAAAATATACAATTCCCCATAGAAATACTCAACTCAACATAATACTATTGAAGCTTTAGAATCAATACTATAAAATACTGAAGTACTTGATCTACACTTCAGCATTTGTTCATTAAACAAATAGTTAAGCCAACCATTGACTTAATTTTATTACTAGGAAGCAAATTTCTTACTATCTTCTTCAAGGGAAGCTCTGAGTTAAATATGTTCCGGTCAAAGGGATGTGATCCAGTTGTCATGCTGGAAAAAAGAAGCTGCTAATGCTCGTACATTAGTGCTGATGGAGCTGATGAGCTGCCAGATTGGTGCTGAGGTTGAAGGAAATGTGAGATTTTAGAGGACAGGCCCGATACAACAATCTCCAGTGAAAAATCAATAGAACATGGTGATGCCACTGAACCGTGTTCCTCACAGTGCTTTTCCTTCCTCTTTTCACCACAAAGTCCTGTGCCTTTCTGCCTCTCACACACGCATGCACACACACACACACACACACACACTCTAAAACCGCACATTTGACAAGACATGAAAATAAAACTAGTGTCAATTTAAATAAAAGAATCTTGTAAATCACTAAAAAAATCCACCAATATTGACAATACTGACAACCAAAATGCAACTTTTATCAGCTTAACAAAGTCCAACTTTGCTTACTCTGAGTCTTTATCACAGGTTCCTCATTATCTTACATAATCCATAAGGAGCCTTTACTAAAAGTAACACGAACATCTGACAAAACCGCAGTACTGCCCCAGATAGAGGACGAAAGATCCTTCACATCAACCCCCCAGCACTTAACTCCTCCTTTAGACCTCACACTGCTTTTCCTCCCCATCCATACACCCAGCCAGCACTGCCTGCAGGTCAGGGGTCAGGAAAAGGGCAACTAACAGTGACCTCACTTGCTCACTGTCGGGTGCTGCTTAGGTGTTGAAAGACTAGGAACCATGCTGATGAATGAGAGATATTTAACCTGTAGTTAACAGCAGCATTCGGGATTGAGTTACAAAAAAATGCATTCAAGCTAGCACAAATTTTAACAGAACAGTACAGTTTAACAATACTAAGGAGGACACAGGAAAGCTCTGTTTACTCGCTACAAGAAATGATTTTCAGGAACCAAAGCCAGGCACACAATTAAGACTGCACAGACAACGCAGGGTTTCCTAAATGAAACTGCAGGTTATTGTGTGTACACACAATATCCATTGCCCCATTACACTTAACTCTGTCTATATTCTGTCTCTCACATTCTTTATTCCCTTTCTGTCTCTATCTCTGTCTGCCCCCCTCCCTTTCAACCAAGAATAAAAATATCCCTTTTGTGAAATGCAAATCAGGCCCAGTGTCTACAAGACCTGGCACGCAAATCGCACAGGAATACTGCATTAGCATAGAACTTGGCGTAATTAAGGTATGCAGAAGGCCTAATTAGCGTGGCAAAGAGGAGGAACGTGAAGGAGAGTCGGCCTGGAGATGAGCGACATAAGACAGGTCTTTTACTCCCTGCCTTAACAGTAGGTGATACCTGAGGCAACTAAAGCCCAAGCAACTAAACTAATTGTTGTACATTAAAGGGCATTCTGATAATTATACAATTTCAGGTTAGTTAGGTTTTTAAATATTTTAGGCAACATCAAAATAAATACAGTGAAACAGTGTATGTGTGAATCTATATCTGGTTCTTCCCCAAACCGTTGCTACAAATGTCTTTGTGTGCTGTGCCAATAAAATTTCTCTTTGCTGGAACAAGGTGTGCCAAGTTTTTATTCCAAATCAAGCAGAAGCCACACCTGACTCCACCTGTGTAAATCAAGTGTTCTTTGCTTTCAGCACACTGAGGTGTAGCTTCTGCTTGGTTGAAATGAAAACCTGCACCCACACCAGCCCTTTGCGTATAAGATTGGACACCGCTGACCCAACTGCTCTTATAAGCAGTGGTCTGCCAGTGCAGGTGTAAATGCATACAGAGACTGGATCATAAGGTATAACCTACATGGCATACACATTGCTCATACACAGAAGCGGGCTTAGATTTGACCTACATGCAGGAACATACATCAGACTCCCTCTGTTCTCAACACAGGTGTAAATTCACCCTTTCTGTTCTACATCCCTTGAGAATACAAGAACTACGGCTAGATTGTATGAGGAAGACGGTGAGGCATAACATAAATTCAGCATGGTTTACGTTTGATGCTAAGAAATAAGATACTGATGGACTTTCTAGGTTAAGCGGGAGTCATCGCTCTATTCCACAAGCCATTCTTAATATACCCAGACACATAGAGTACAGCAACCCATTTCATAAAGCCACTTTCTACTCAGTTATTTCCACTCCATGCTGTAGCAGCCAACTAATGATAAAGTCTTGCCCTGCTTGCAGGAGGTTGACCTATATAACTAAGTGCTCCTCTGGGGTGAATACTTCATCTGCTCACGGAAAAGCAACAGGTCTAAACTACAGCAAGCCTAGGCTCATCCCACACTGTCTAACAAATCCACTGGGCCAGGCCAATCTAGTTATAACTGAAGAGCTCAAGTGCACTTCCTTCTGCAGTGTTCAGGTCTCCTAGCAATATTGAGAATATGAAAATAAATGATTTCTTCGATAACTGTATTGCTGAATAAGAGATTTACAATGTCCTCTCTCTTCTTACCCCAAAATAGAAATAACCCTTTAGAGGAATGCAATCAAATATGACAAAAATCTTACACACCTAATTTACACAGAATTTCCTCAAGATCGTTTTCACACTGAACTGGAGGATTTAAACCATTTTCTGTTTACATCAGTGTACCTCTTTCCATGCAGTGCCATTTCTGTCCCTGAACAAATCCAGCCAAATGTTCCCAGGCAGTACTTTGCTTAACTGAAACTACATCACATGGGCATTCAACTAAAATTACAATTGGTGCAGTTACATAAAATTATTTGCTTACAAAACTCTAGATAACAGACAACAGTTACGTTAGTGTACGGAGGTATAGCAACAGGACAGCAAAGGCTTTTAAGGGAATTCAAGTCAGTCACTTATGCTGCATTCATGGTACGTTGTAAGTGCCATTTTGTAATAAGTTAAAACGGAAAAAAGACTTTGACAGTGACAGGTATTAGTGTTCTACTGTCCTGAACATTCATGCAATTTGCCACACAGCAGCAAGCTAGCCAGAAGACTACAGTGAGTAGTGTTAGTAACAATCTAGCCAGCTAATGCTGGTGATAACTCTACACAAAACCATACTTAATTAACTGTACTCAAATGATTGAGTAAGCAACTCCCTTAATTTTACTGTATAATAGATCTCCCAAAATTTGCATATTTAAATTCACTTAACTTGGTGTTCACACTGTGCCCTTAAAAATTAATTTCACTTACCAGTGAGTTCATTTGTGTTCAAGTGTACTTAAATATTTAAGTTAACTCAATTGATTTGTTTCATTTACTGGAGAAATTACATTTAATTGTTTACACGCATATAAAACATAGTGAACAGCATCCTGACTGTCTTTGTTGACCAACATTTCACTGTTTTAATGACATTACAGTAGTAATTAAAACAACAATAATACAATAAATACTGTAAATTCACAGTTTTAATGAAATTACAGTATTAATTAATTGGGTTATAACCACACTGTACATGTGATAACAATATGTCCCACATTAACTGCAGCACTGCATAAAAGGTAGAACTCCACATTGTATAATCCTTCAAAACGTTACACTTTTTTACTGTATGCTTCATTAATGGATAACGGAGCAAACCTGACATTCTTGAATTCATGAAAAACATCAACAAAAACAGTCTCACAGTGATATAAATTAGACCTAACCTAACCAGACCTAACCATTTTTCTTAACCATAAAAATCTCTTTCACCAAAGACTTTAGGTTTGAGGTCATTCTGCACCACTGACATCAGTACATGTTGTATGAAAATCAACTGTGTTGTGAGTAATTTGGGGTAATTTAAGTCCTGTGCATAAATGAGGCCAAAGAGAAGACATATTGCTTGTGGGAGGTCCGTCGTGTTGTCCATTACCACTTGGCCTTCAAGGAGTCAAATGTAGACACATCAAGGAAAGAGCTGAGTTCACCAGACACCTACTGAAGACACATGTATAAATAGAGTATTGTAATCATGCATCTGAAGGCTAGTGGGTGAGCGTTTATGGGTGGGTGTTTATCAGAATACTCACTAAATCCATCAAAAACACAAATCAAACGTGTTGACTAAATTGTGCATGAGCTACATGCTACAGAGGTTACTACAAATCGAAATCACCTCGACAGGAATACATGTGAATTCATGCAAATATACATGGTCCCTGTAACTTAGTACTTGCTAAACACTTTTAAAAAGGTGCAATATAAATGCTGTTTATTTATTTTAAAACTTGTACACAAAACATTGCTTAAGTGCTTTTTGTAACATATATATGTACATATACATAAAAAAATACATATACTTTCCCTTGTATGTATGTATTCTACTGCAAATCGATAGATGTACACCTAAAACATAGGAGTTTCTTCTTTTAATCAACCACAGGAGTCACATTAAATGCCTGAAACAACATTTAGCACCTCTGTCACAAGAAACCCATCAACATCTGGATAACACTTCCTCAGGACACTTGTGAGAGACAGTGCATGACACCTTGAACACAACTTGCTAGAATAGAAATCTGTTCTTGGGCTTCATGCAAATTCTCATCACTATGGCTAGAAACTCTTTCTATGTGAATTAAAATTTGCAAAAAGTTTGCAACCTTTGAAGACTCTTTCGATTTACACTCAAATTTTCACTAAACATGTGCTTTGGAAAAGGTGCCTCTGTGCAGGGCTCTGAAAATTCACAATGCTGACAATTGTATGCAGGTGGTGCTATTTCTCAGACTAGTACAACATGCTCTTTTTTGCATGAGTTTATGACACACTTTCATGAGTTTATGATACACTTTGAAACTACTGAAGGAGTTAAGTGTGCAAAGACAGCTGTGGTGTAGAAAGTCTTAATGTTAAAAAAGTAAACAAAGCTAATACCAAAACATAATCATGGTAATTATAATAGAATTGTAATCTGACAATATTATTCACTCACTAACAAAACACACCTAAACCAGTAAATAAAGGTCTCTAGCTTCATTTCAAAATTGCTGGAAGGTAGATCCACGAGGTCTAGCTAATAAATAATGGCTAAACCTCTCTATAGCCAATTAATGGAGGTGATTGTGAAAAGTTCCCATCACTAATTGGTCTCTAAAATAGCTACTTTTTCATCAAAACATACATTAACACGCATATCACTATCATCCTACCATTACAAAATCGTCATGAAAATATTGTTAATTAATGGCGATGTTGCCAGAGTTTGACCAGGAAACCAATTAGTACTAAAAGAAAATAAAAATACTACTACTATACAAAGTACTAGTACAAAATAAAAATGGTACCCGATAAAAATCTCAATTCTTAAACTTCAATAAAACGTTACCAGAAAATGCCGAGACAAAGAGGACCGCCTTTTGCAATTATCAGCCAATCAGTGCTCTAGTTCTCTTGTCTCCAGTCAAAGCACCATGCATGGTCAATCAAATCAAAGAACATAACTTGAAATATTAAGTTTAAATATTTTGTAGGTAAAAACATTAAACAACTTTAGGGATTGAAGTAATTGCAGTTAATGTTGATTGCCTACTCTAATCAGGGATTACTATGGTCAATATTATTAGATATATTAGCTTTATCCTGATACACTGTCTGTATATGAATTAATCTAAAGCCAATAATACTGCTATAAACTAATTTAAAAGTGGTTAAGGGTTATTTTACACTTCACAGAGAGTGCGTCCACGACGATTTGACCGCACCCCATAAGCCGGGAAGGAATTGGTAGTTGGGAAGACTTCCCCATGTTAATGGTTGAAATATTAAGTTGTGAGGTGTTTTTTAGTAGTATTACCAAAAAAGGAAAGCATCCCTCTAATTCAGGCCAAATTTCTGAACTCACACTGTTTGGAAATGGGTGTTGCAGAGCATGTGGAAATTAATCATATGATCATTTAAAATGTGTCAAGGAAGTGTCAGGGAAAAATATCAATCTCTGGCAATTTAGAAATTAAGCTTTTCTCCAGGAGAGGTAGCCAAATCTGATCTGTGATGAAGGTGGGGATTTTACAATAATAATAATAAAAGAATGAGATTTGTTGTTGTTGCTTCTCTTGAAATAAGAAGCTTGAAAAAAAATGCATTTGAGTGAAGCCGAGGAAGAGAGGCGCATCAGACACAGTCCTGTCTGAGTAGGAAGACCTCAGAAAACCTGCTCTTCCTTCACAACCAACAAAACTGAGGAACAGTAACTAATGATAAACATACATTTGTTTTATCCAACAGTCTGCAATAGAATGGTAGTTTTCATAAGGTACACTCAACATTAAAGCATCCTAACCTGAATTTTATTTTACCACTTTTTACAAAATATACATAACTAAAGCTAATACAAGCCTATATGTTCAAAAATTTCAACTCATACTCATTACTGAGTTAAAGAAGCCCCCTGTCCATCGTTCATGGTTAATACTATCTGGTTTCTAACAGGTGTCTAGCGGATCCAGGACCTGCAAGTGACCCAGGGTCTGCCCTCAACCGGTGTACTTGATCTAGTTCAGCTTGCTTCACTTTGCCAGTGTATTATTTCTGCTCCCTCAGACCAGGCAATCAGGCATGAGAGTAAGTGGATGTATCATGTGGTTCCATATGGCACCAGCAGCACATAGATGAACTGGCTTGACTGTGTCTCTCCTCCACCGGAACTCCCCCACTGAGGGTAACATTCACTGCCCCAACCCCCCACTAATCTCACACATCAACCAAAGCCAATAAACTGCTCTATTTTTGTTATGTGTAATGCATAATTAATCTATAATTATAAAAATTCTCTCTGTTTATAGAAATAACATGATGTTTTTTTCTGTTTAATATGTTCTGGGTCATTGTCCTAGTTTTATGCTTTCTTTCTGTACCTTTTTCACTGTCTCTCTTAAAAAATCACAAACCATAATCTTTTATAACAGTGCTATTCAACCGTAGCCATTTCAGAGTCAAGCCAAGATATAAAAGGACAAATAATAAAATAACACAAAAACGTTAAGTAACACATAACCTACTGATGATTATAATTGCTAAAAATAGGTACATAACAATAGATACATAAAATAGATACATAATAATGATTATTACAGTCCATTAAGCCTTAACTGATTATCACAAAGTCCATAAATGTGAAAGCTACAAGCAGCCTTCTGCTGATAACAAATTTAAACTATGACTCAGTTTTTCAGATTTTATTTCTAATCACTTAGAACTTGGCACTTATCCCAATAATATTATTAAACCCATGTAGATTCTCTGAGCATATGTGAACACGTACATTCGTAAATAAAAATCTTTGGCAACCTTGTTTATAGTTATAACTTGTGATTTTTCTGAAGGCTTACTGTTGAAAATTACAATCCAGATAAAAACAAATAGAGCAAATGTTTTTATTCAGATTTTGGTATTTATTTGGTATATAGTTATGTAAAGTCTTGTCATACACAGTAAAGTGAATGGAACATTTCCTGATTCTTTGAAATGATATTGGTTGCCAGCATGAAAACAGTGCAAAATAAGGATTATTTAAATTTTATTATTTAATGATTAAGGTAAAATATATATCTATAATGGAATATACATGTACATGTCTTCTGAGTACAAGAGAATGTAGAGTATTGGGCACTGAGTCCACAACATACGTCATCACTGACAATATTAAGCAATATAGAAATGCTAGAGAGGTCATCACATGATCAGTATGGAGGGCAGAAGATATGGGATGTTGTGCATGTCACATGATGAAGGGAGACTCCCACAGGACAGGTAGGGAGGAGCGAGTGTGCAGCAGTGCCCTCATTATGCCAAGCTGGAGCATCCATGCAGTGCCGAGGGAGTGATGCTCCTTTCTCCCTTAAACTAAGGAGGGTCTCTCTTAAAGCTGTACTAACACTGTCCAATAAACACCTCCGGCACAGTTCAACACCAAGCTGACACAGAGTTTCTTAAAAACTCTCTAGCTCTAATTTGCTCAGTTAGATCTTATAGAAGTGACAGAACGTAATGTTAACCTTCTGATGATTGGTTTAACACTCACCAGTGAAAGACAAGTAACTAAAATTTGTCTGTTATCTCTATATTTGCTGACTTTGCTCAAATGTGCTACTTAGAAGGTTGGCCTGAATAATTCCTGCAATATTTTTTCTCATGACTTCTGATGTGTTTCTGGCTCCGTGGAAGCATGTACCTATTATAATCATATTTCCCAACAATCTTCCATTGTTGTCAACAACACTACATAAATGCCTTGAGAATTCATCTTTGTTCTGGAAGATTTTCCTGTTTTGTCTGTGTTCTGGTAACCACTGCAATTATATATAACTCGCAAATATTTCCTTGATAATTTTTCATTATTTCATTATGTGAAGAGATTCACACTAGCTTGCTACGGCTTTATTTATGTTCAACTGTGTTTGCTACTGCAGATGCATGTATGTGAGATGTGTGTGAGATAAACAGGATAGAGCTAATATCGTTGACCAGGGCTGCCAGATGCATTTTACAATTTTTTTTGTAAAGGTCACAACAGTGCACACACATTTCTGTACCAACATTATTTACTCCATAATCCCCCTTTCTGTCTCCCATTGCAATATATCTTACAATAGACTTTACATGGCTCTGTACATCATAGTCATACTGTCTGCACTTTATTAGATTTAATTCTGATTATTTGATATGAAACAAGATCTTAGTGGCTGCAGAGTATTTTTAAACTAGCCCAGCCTGGCATTAACTTTTCCATCTGCTTCTCCTCCTGTTAGCATGGGATAGCATGAATTCCCATTTTTGCAATAATAATATTAAGCAGGATAATTGTACAACCACTAGAAAGCTGAATAAACTTTTGGTCACCCAAAAAAAGGCCATTATTATTTCAACAGAATTTAAAATGTATGGAGTTGTGAATGAGGACTTGTATTAGTGACTGTTATATATTGTGCACTTCTGGGCCGTTCCATAATGTCTTTTGTACTCATATTTGACACCCATGAATGGAAGAGGGTTTTGGCTCATTGTATGTTGTGATCATGTCACAGCATGCATCTTGACCCAAATCTGCAAGAATTTTAAAAATTGCCTGGTACTATGAATATCACAGAGTTTGCTTGATTTTGTTCTTGATTTCTGTGATTGCAAAATCCTGAAGGGACTGGCCTACATAAAGTTAACTGGAGAAAAAGGGACAACAGGCTCAGACCCTATATTGATGCTTTAATGCAAAGATTTTTGGGATTAGTGAACTTTTACTTGTTTATGTGAGGCTTTAGCTCATTGGCTACTCCTCTAACCTCAGTTCACAAGGATAAGCCAAACTTGAATGAGATGACTAAGCATCAGAAGCTCTCCCAAATCTATAATGTTCCCATTGAATCTCTGCCTGAACAAACCATTCTTCCACCAGCCTACAACATAGCACCTATTCACTAGGAGATTATGGATATTGTTATGGCTCAGAACAATGAGTCCATGCCTCAGAAATGCTCTCCTTACAATTTGTCCCTTAAATCATGTGGGAACAACTAAATGGGTAAAAAACAGATTCTCACATAATAATGACTCAAGAACATCTCATCATCAGCCCACAGGTCTACTGACCATACCTCACCACCCTGGCTATATAATGCAATCAATTTGATCACTGAATCACCAAAAAAACACCTCAACCACACACTTTTTGAAGGCCTATCATCCATAGCCATGGGCAAAATATATAGGTAAAAATATCTAAAGGGAGGGCTTTTGTTAATACTGTATCATGGACAATATTGTTTCAGGTAGGGGGTGTAATTTAGCCCCCACTGTTTAGACAGGCTTTACCAATAACTAAAAATAAATGTCAGCCTTTTTTAGGATATGATCACAGATGAACATAGTGTGGGAACAATCAGCAGGACAGGATCCTTCTATCTGCACTGGGAGGAATACACACAAACCTCCAACATTTGCTCCATTAGTCTCACCACATTTCAGTGTGTTCCTGAGTATCAGTTTCCACTATTTCCATGGTCTGAAGAGCTATCTGAGGTACTCACTGAAGATGAATAGATGAGGAGAAGCAGACAAACATGAGAGACAGCACACATTTGGTTGCAACATGCAGTATGACCTCTAAAATTCTCCAAGCAGACTGATGGCAACAACCCATCCAGTTACATGGTTTGCCAAAGCAGGCAAACAGCTTGAGTGTAAAATAACTCATTATCTTTGCTATCTTGTTATATATGATAATGTGCTTGTGTGTGGTTACAATTTTTTTTTCACTCTTAGTTCAACAGTGTACTACTGCATACTATGAAAGGCTGGAAATCTCAAGCAAATAAGCCTGAAGGAAACTCACTGAACTGATCATTGATTAAGATAGGTGTGAATCTCAGCTATAAAACAAAAGATTCACTGCCTCAAAAAAATGACCAGCTGAACAAGAGAAGAGTGAAAATCTTTGACTCGAGGAGTATGGAGCAGGTTCAACATAAATGCAGCTGCAAATACAACTTCATCCGAAAGACCATCAGCAACCAATGAATGACTGGAATTGCTCCTATCATAGCAAGGCAAAAACCAATACTAATTTTTACCAATTCATTCAAAAATATTGACTTACTCATGCAGGAAACATGTCTATAATGGATTGTGTTTGCAACTCTGCACGAATTATGTAAATAAAACTGCTCTCTGCATGGATGCTCACCCTCCTGCTAAGCCTTGTGTGTTACAGCTGGACAAGCACAGTCATGCGTATACTACAACATATAATATCTCTTTTATTACCTAAGTCTGTGATTCCTAAGACCAAAGATCTGAATTTTGAAAACACGCTACACGTCAGTTTAGAGTTCACTCACCCTACATGGACATAAACAAAACAACCTTCAGCATGATTAGACAGTTCTCCATTAATAATGAATTGAGCTAGCTTTTAAAATCTGAGTGAGAAATAATGATGAAGCGTTATTAAATGTACAGGGTTTGCACTTAAAGGACTGCTATTATCGTTGAAAGCAGGCGAATGAGTGCAAGAGAAAGAAGAAGAGATAGTGAGCATGAGCAGAAGATAAGTGTGTGAGGAAACAAGAGCGAGAATGATCAGAGTCCAGCTTTTACAGAGCCATCCACTTGAGTGGCCACTTGGCTCTGTCAATAGCACAACTCATTACTCTTCCTTTTAAACAGTGTCAGTGACACACAAGCTTTAGTCGGCCAAGGCTTCAGTTAACAAACCCAATGAAAACATTCAACCTAATACACCTGCCTGCCTTTACACCCACTAGCAGAAGCAGTGTGATGCATTCATTAGGAATATACAGTATGTAGATGTAAAAACATAGTGGTCCTTTTTAAACACACAAATTTCCGTTTCCGAAGAGCAGAATGGAGCAGTGTGGTAGAGTGAGCGAGGAAGAGGGGTGGAAAGAGACAGATGGAGTGTGTGAGCAGTGGTGGCAGCAGCAGAGCTACAGTAAATGGGTACCAGCCTCCCAAGACAATGCTGTCCATATGGTCTGGCAGTGCATTTATACACCTCAACCATCAGAAACCAGCAGAGCCCAGCAGAGGCTTCAACCTGACTCTCAGAACTAAAACACACTCTGCTATCCTACACGGTGCTTGCTATGCATACACACACCATGCCATACAGTTCACAGAGGAAACAATACACAAATTACACATACAAGATACCTAGCCAGGTACAGGCACAATTATAAAGAAAAGAAAATGGAATGAATTATCAATACAGACATTTTTTTTTAATGCAGAACAGCAATTTAACCAACACACCAGGGCTTGAAATGTGCTTAGTAGTAGCTCAACAGCCATGAAGGCTAGATGTTTAACATGTTTAGTAGTCAGTCAATATTTCAACTAGCCAGGATGTAATGGTATACATATGAAATTTATAAAAAGCAACTTAATTCATTAAATTATAGCATGCTACTGAAACAAACATAAACTAACCAGTTCCTGCAATGACATTGTGTATAAGGGTGTGTAGTTTTCAAACCCTGCTGAGTTGAATGCTAAATTACATAATAGCTAGCATACTTATTTACACTACCAGCCTAGTTGATGCAACATAGTTGGACAATGCTGTTAAATAATGCTAGTTTTCTTTTAGCATTTTCTATCTATTTTAATATAGTGTTGTATCTTGTTACTGAATAAACTGCTGTAACACAAGGATTTCCCTCATGGGATCAATAAGATCTATCTATCTATCTATCTATCTATCTATCTATCTATCTATCTGTCTGTCTGTCTGTCTGTCTGTCTGTGTCTCTGTCTATGTCTCTATCTATCTATCTATCTATCTATCTATCTATCTATCTATCTATCTATCTATCTATCTGTCTGTCTGTCTGTCTGTCTGTCTGTCTGTCTGTCTATCTATCTATCTATCTATCTATCTATCTATCTATCTATCTATCTTTTTTTTCATGCAGTTTTTAGCATATTTTCATGGTTTATTAAGAAGTTGCAGTAAATTTATACAGTAAATTAAAAATATCATAAAGCCCATCTTATTAACATCCACTGATTGAATTGTCAAATAACTGACTCTTTTTCTTGGGTGGGGAATATAGACAATGTCTAACATTTTGTATACAAATTTGAGGTCTATTTATACAAATTTAATCACACATCCTATGCACATGCAATATGTGGAAGCTGGCCAATACAAAACACATAATATCTCAAATACCTCTAAACTCATGATACCACGAACTTCAAGTGAAGTTTTACTGTCATGGGCCTTACATTATTGCATATAACCCAATTGGACAAACTGACATCAAGCTCACAATAATACACTAAGCTTACAAATACCTCTTATAACTGCCTGAGTTTTTACATTGCATTGCTGACACAAGATTGGCTGATTATAACGGAATGAATATTCAGTTGTACAGGTGTTCCTAATAAAGTAAACCGTCAGTGTATAATCCTGATTATGTCCATTTTTATTCCAGGTTTTAACACTACAAAATGTGAAAAAGTTCTTGGGGTGTGAATACTTATGGTCTTAGTTCAGCCTACCTCCCTTATCAGTCTGGATCTGATCAAGACAAACAAGCTTGTGTATCTACAGGAGCGGGATTCTACAGCAGAGAAGACTAAACACATCTAGCAAGCACTAAAAATACTCTGTGAGAAAGAGGCGTTGTAGGTGGAAAGCAAAAGCGAAAAATGACGAAGATTTCAGCTCTGTTGGGCCGGGCTTTGCTATCCTCCACTGAGTGTGTGTGTGTGTGTGTGTGTGCGTGTGTGTGTGCGACTGTGAGCTGAGATTATTTTGTGATGTGTTTCTTTAAACTGTTAGTTTTGCAGTTCTCCATTTCTGTGATGACCTTTTATTTATTTTTTTTTTTTTGCTTGTTTGTTATCTTCCCAAGTATCTACTGTATGCGTCAAACACACATATTGCTCGCTTGCATGTCAGTCTGTATGACTCTATAAGCAATTAAAAATAAAAACCTGTGCTTTTTAACATCCCACATATACAACAATGATTACTTTCGTGTTGTTCCTTACACCCTTTAATAATAAGTTATTAATAACCTCCAAAGAAAGAATAAAATAATGCAGAAATGAAAAACAAAAGCATCAACCCAAAGAAAGACAAATCCCATCGGGAATTATAAAACATGCCATACAGACATGGGCTTTGGGAGCTCTTCCTCGGTTGAGGGCACCATGGATACAGCCCTTAAGCACACTCTGCTTCCCATCTCCTCCAACCAGTGTGTGGTTGTCACCCAAGCCTTCCCAGGAGGCAATATGCCAATCCACAGGAGCAGACAGGTCATGAAATACATGCAAGGCGTGCAGAGAGAGTCTCCAAACCTCAAAGCTAGTGTTTCCCATTGCTTGTGCAGAAGTGTACAGGAAACACAAATATCACTTTTTTTCCCTCCTCAAAGAGCCTGTAATATACAATTTCCATGCATATTGTGAGTGTGTACAAGACCTGGCATTCCAGTCTGACAAACTGAGTACATCTTCAAAATGAAAATCCCTGGGATGTGAGTGCAAAACGTCTGATCATTAAACAATCATGCTGGAAGGCTCTGGGAGTACCTCTGACACGCATAATATCTCCCACAACCCTCCCTCTGTGTGCATCTCTCTACCTTTCAGTTCTGTGAAGGTCTCTCTCACATTCATCAACTCAAATCTAATCAGTTCAAACTGACTGTGATGCTCCACACTGCCAGAATTACACAATTGTCAGAATCCAGCAAAAGTGCAAAAGTGAATCTAAAATGTACTCATGAGAAAGGATGCATTACTGCTTCAACATATGTGCTTGTGTTAAAGTAACTCCTAAATTTAATTCAATTTCTTAGATTTAGTTAAACAGTAAAATTACAACATAAATACATTCAGTTTGATTCAATTCCATTTTTATTTGTATTGCGCTTTTAACAATGGACATTGCCACAAAGCAGCTTTACAGAAATATAAGAATTCTGAATAAAAATGACAAAGTTTAAAATGACATTTATATTTATCCCTAATGCACAAGCCAGAGACAACGGTGGAAAAGAGAAAACTCCCTGAGACGATATGAATAAGAAACTTTGAGAGGAACCAGACTCAAAAGGCAACTCATCTTCATCCAGGTGACACCAGATAGACAAATATTTCTATAACTATAACTTTCACAAATACAGTATATTAGTATGGAACAGTATAGTGTATTAAAGTGCATAGAAAATGGCTACGAAGAGATTCTTCCATTTTTCCCGTTTATTAATGATGTGACTTAAAGATAAACCACACTTAAATACATTAACAAAGTTGCAGACTACATTATCGTTGTGTTAAATCTGTGTCAAAACGGTGTCAGGTAGTTATATTATACAATTTAGTAATCTTGGTCTTCAGGTGTTTACGAGTTTGTCTGTTCACAAGCACTTGTCTGTTGATCAGGTGAATGTGGGCTACAACTACAAATACAGTGGAGTAGAAGAGTTATGGGAGGGTAGTTCAGGACACTCATCAATACTGAAACAGCTCTGACTGCCTGTAAATCTTTGCTCGTCTGACACAATCCCCTGCCTCAGTGAAGGATCTTCCTCGAGATAGAGAGGACTCAGGGGAACAAGGGAAACACGTAAAAGAAAAATGAAGAAGTAGGTTGCACATCGATCTAGAAGAGCGGACTAAAGCCAAGCCGTTTGGACATGCTGTAAATGTGTGTTTATCACACTTAGCACTGTGCACTGTACAAAACATCCATAAATAGACGTGATAGACCTGTGGTCTCTCCATCTCTCTAACTCATCTACGTCTTTGCTAAATGTAACTCTTTACTAACTACTGAGCTGCCTCACTCATACCACAGCATCAAGTTACATGTTAAAGCCTATTACACTCATTTGTTTGGGCTTCTTTTATACCGTCTCTTGTACATACACGCTTTACACTTTATGTCGTGTTGGAGAGATATAATAAGCACTAGCCTTGAGAGACAAGAACTTTTCAAAGCTTTCCAGAATTACAAAATGGGCTCAAAGCCCAGAATGTCCAGCTTTTAGTCTAGCTTATGACGCATGACTCTGCTTAAGTAAAATGACACCATTTGGGAGAAAAGAGGAGACGTGAAGGAACACTACCTACTGAACAATCTGAAACGCTCGCTTACACACACACATACACCGTTCCCACACACAAAGACACCATTTAGCGATAGAGAAAAAGAGGGAGTGTGTGAAGCAGCAGGTGCTGATACCACACTTCGGTGGTTGACTGTTTCACTGACTAAAGTCTTTGCTAATTAAAATCATGGAACTTCAAGTGAGGTAAATATTGGTCCGATATTGTATCGAATATTTACCATGATTATCCGTGCATAATTCCATAATACCATGAACATTTAGTGTGCCAGTGTGTGTTGGTGTGTGGGTGTGTTTTCCTTTTTTTGTCTGTTTTCTTTCTCCCTCCTGTTTAAGAGTACATGTCTCATTTACATTATTCCTATTCATTATATCAATAAAATAGACCCAAATTTTACAATATATATGCAGTTTGATCAATAGTGTGAGCTGCACCACACATTCCATATTACACACCATCAACCTATAGAGCTTCTACTTATACTCTTATACTTTTAAACTTTTCTGAAAGGTGAAAACCCTGTGTAGTGATCAAGGTACCAAGGTTGTATATATATACATATATATATATATATATATATATATATATATATATATATATATATATATCTATATATATATACTTATATATATACATATATATATATATATATATATATATATATATATATACTTATATATACTTATATATATATATATATATATAAAAGCATGTTAAAGCATTAGTAGCATGAAAAAAATGCAGAAATGAGTCATATAATACTGTATATCAGTATAAAGTGTAACACACCCTGGGCATGCATGCACACATTCACAGACTAATTAGCTACAAGGTAGGAATTCTTCCTATTATACCACAATCCTAATATTTCTGAAATGTTTACAACAAGTGACAGGAGAGGCCATGTTTAATAGGAATATTTAAACATCCTAACATTATTCGAAACATTGCATAATCATTGCAATATGCCAGGCCATGCCACCCACTGCATATGTTGTCCACCACCAGCAGAGTGACAGGAGGACGGAGGACTCTTCAGAATGGCAGCGGGTTCTGTCCAGCTAACAAAACTAACATCTTCAAGATACCAAGGATCAATTTTTACTTTGTAGATACAAAAGATATCTTTATAGAAACCTACTGAATGATTCAAGAGTTTCTGCTACTATAGAATGTTTAAATACAAAACATGACTAAATGTAGAATGTACATTGTTGAATGCCCTGCAAATACTGTGATCTCAAAACATGTAAAAAAGACTCATCCAGAACATGCATAATTAATAGATTAGATTTAGGTGCAGGCATAGAAGCTGTATTAATAATTTTCAATAGATCCACCTCACAAGGATAGTAAGTAGTAAATAGTAAATTTATTGTGTGTGTTTGTGTGTGTGTGTGTGTGTGCTGTTATAATAGCTAACTAACTGCAGGAACAGATGGATTCTTATCTCTTCTTGCTGTGAAGAAACATGGGTCTTACATGCAAACACACACACACAGACACACACACACATAGACACCTCCAAACAGCACATTTTATTGGCTCTATATGCATAATAACCACTTTTTTTACAGCCACTAATAAGACCTTTATTATTAAAGTGAAACAGAGATAGTGGCCATGCAGTGACAAGTGTGGTTGCCTTTAAGGTAGAAAGAGGAGTGATTTTGCACTGCTCATTTTCATACTTTTGTTTTTTCCCCTTAAAGCTATACCTGTTTTCTGAGCATATCATTTCATCTCAGACATTTGTCAGCACACTGATAGATTCTAATGTTTTGCCTCGCATGTGTGTATACAGTACATATATATATATATATATATACACTGTTGTCTAATCTTGAACTGTATCTTTTTCATTTTTTACATAATCGTTTTTTTTTGGGCAAGTGTGCTTGTGGTATCTTTCTTTTAAAATAAATGCCACTTGGTTTAAAATGTTAATGTCTGTTGCAGTGAAATCCATACATTTGTAAATGTGGCTGAAGTGTCCAAATACTTTTCAGGCCTACTGTATCTTTTAGAAATTAATAACAAGTTCAAACAGTTTTATAGACTTCTGATGTTGACTCTGCACTGTAGCTAATAGGAACCTGACCTACAACAAGAAGGAAACGGCTGTTACCTGTACTGACTGCTCCTTTAGTAGTGGAGTGTTTTGTGCATTTCGTGTAACTCAGCATCTCTGCACTTACAAGGCTTTTATAAAAATGTAGAGGAGCATGCAATAGCTCCTGTTCCCCATTCACCGGTTTACAGAAGGACTGTTATTATATAGCCAGTTTCCTTCCCTGTTCTCAGTTATATCTTTAAATTAGAGACACTTACATTAGCAACATTGTGAACACTTTCTCTGATTTATATGACATGCTCCAGCAATATTCTGAACCACTACTCAGTGGGAATGTGGCCAAATGCAATGCACTCTATGCAGTGGTTTAGCAAAGACCCACCTAAAATGGTTGATGTCTTGAGCTGCATTATATGGTGTAATCTGACTTTTTCTCCATCCAAGTTAGAGCTTTCCTGATGTATCTATGCACAACACAGAGCCAGAGAGTAAGCCTTTGCAGCTGGAGCACTAGGACTCTGACTGTAGCACATGCCAAACCAAGAGCTCACACTCAGAGCTGTAGGCCCTGTTGGTGTGTGGGAACAAATGGCTTCCTGAGGCTCATCCTCCAGTGGGTGCTAATGTATGGAGTGTGAAGCTATTGAAAGCCTCCACTGCATGATTTGCTTGTTGCTTTATCTATTTCTCTATTCATGTATTCCTCCTTTTTTGCAGGATTTGTGTCAGTGCTGCTCTGGCACACACCGGAAGAAGAACAGAGATCTGAGATGTGGATTATATTAAGCCCAGCTCTATGGCCTGATCTTTGACAGAAAGCAACTGACTCACTCAGGATCTAAACACCAAATGGTCAGAAAAATGTCTACATCTACAGAGAACACATCATAGTCAAAGAACTCTGTATTCAGCAAGACTCTTAACTGGAGTAACAGCTCAGGTGTCTGTCCTTTCAGCCATCTGTATTGACGGCTACATTGACGCTAATCCTGGGACTGAATTACATTATTTACAAAGATATATAAGTAAACAGCCCTCAAACACACAGTGATGTAGCTCTGGTTGTTGATTAGTGACACTAGATATAACCACATCCAGGAGCTCCATGTGCATGCAATTTGTCCTGTGATCCTAAACCACAACAATCCTATGACCCTCACACTTCCAGACACACAGAACGATGTTGATGATCTTTATCTGAACTGTGCTGCAGCTCTCGCAATCTGGTGAACAGAAAACCAGGGCAATGCTGGCACACATAAATATTTTAATGTGGCATAAATATTACTCTCATGGGCTTCTATAGCACAGCTGCAGGAGCCTGTAATCGTTTTCTGTGTTTGCAGGACAGAAGAATGTAAATGTGACAAGCTTCTTAATCACAGCACAGACCCTATGTAGGCAAGATTCTAGCAGGACAGAGGAGACTTCAACTTTAAAAACAAAGGCAAAAAGTGGAAGTACACGCAAGCTGAGTCACTTTCAGTGATGAATAATATCTGAAGTAGATCTTGAGAGGGATTCCAGCAGGCATGACGCATAAGAGCGTTGACACTCCATACCCAGCCATTCTAGCTGGCACAAGATTGCAAATTAAGATGGCAACCTCATCTCAAAATTTCACAGCTTATTTAGATTTCTTCCAATTGGAACAAAATAAACTGTAGCTATACAGATATCATGGAGACGAGCCAGAATAGTTTACCCAGATTATGACAAGGACATAAAGAATGCACTTGGAAAAAATTTGAAGCAAGTTAAGCAAGTTTTGGTGACATTTTTACAATGAATATCAGCTGATAAAGCCAACAAAATAACTTCAGCATGTGAAAAAAAAAACTTCTTGAACAAGAGCACACATAGCAGAGGAGAGATCACTGCTCGATGGAACTGAGAAACTTAACCAGCTTTTTATAAGTGCATCAAACTCTTTCAGTCTGAAAGCTTGATTTGCCACAAAATAAATCAAGGTACAATTTTTACCTGATGTCATTCTGCTGTGGAGGTTTCTTGTTCCCAACCAGGTTCACTGTTTTCGCTTGTATGGGCTTCTCCTCTCTGAAAAATAGGAAAGAGTGTACATACAGTGACAAAAGCTTTTCTATACATACCCAAACATTAATGCTGTAATGTTCTTTAGACTTATTTGGACAGATCTTACCTTACTAAATAGTACAAGTTCATTAACTTTTACAGCTAGATTATTATAAGACATGTAACATGAAACATTCCAAATGTTTCATTTTAGTAACTTTTTAGAAAAGTGCTCTGCTCCAGCAAAGTCTTTTGCTTTTCAGGAGCTGGATGGATATTCATTCATACATTTCCAAATCTTTGCACAGCCTCTAGAAGTAGAGAGGAGCACTTTTCATGAATGGGAACATGCCACTTGTATTGTAATTTATAAAAGATATAAATGTCTGAACAAAAGTAACTTATTTATATCAGAATAAAGGGCTCTGAAGTATTGCCACTGTTTTGCTAGCACTGCTAAAAGGGACCGTTCACTGAATGGGTTAAAAACAGACCGACCGTCACGATGACGAGGCACGGGGAGTTTAGTCGTGACAAAACGAGGAGACATAAATCTTTCACACCTTTCAGGCGTTTCATCACGTCTGGATGTGATAATGTTGATTAGTTAAAAAAAAAACGGAAGTCATTTCCAACACACACTTTAACAACCCTTGGCTCTGTTCATTCATTCATGTCCTGTAAAGGGCCTGTAGTGTGACAAGAACACACAGATGAACTCTAAGCTATACTGTGTACAGTCTGTACCTCAAATTACTCTATTCTCATTTAAGGATTTGGTGAACATATTTAGTCCAGGGAAGCCTTTAAGCACGAGATCACTAGTATGTTGCAGTCTGTTACAGACTCTAGTATCCGACACAGTGTTACACTGAGATTGTTGTGGGCTGAGGGTGCGGTAATATCACCTCAGTGAGAGGCGAGTTAAACACCGTTTTCTCACACTGGTGATGATTCCGTCTTTGAACCGTGGTGCACATGTAAGCGCATTCAAAGAGAGCCAAAAGAGCCATCATTTGTGTTTCCTGTCAGAGCTTTATACCTGCACACTATTTACAATCAGAAGTATGGTGAAGACACGTCAATGATACAGATGATTGAGTATTATTTTGTAGTTATAAGTATTGCTTAGGTGTTACAGCTACTGAGTCCGAGAGGAATACTGTGAGGTTCCAGGCTTCCATAACACACACACACATAGAGAGAGAGAGAGAGAGAGAGAGAGAGAGAGAAAGAGAGGGCTATGCTTAAAGAGGGACGGCAAAGCAAACAGCGGCTCTCCTCAAGCGCGCGCGCACACACACTCATCCACCCACACACCCGTACACACACGGTGCAGCGCAGGTGCATGTGTCTTTTATCGGGTGTGTATGGCAAACGATAAACACACAGGGTCCCGTTTCCATCCTTGTACTAAACCTATGAGAGCCCGTAGGTTTCTCCCTGCAGTGGATGGAAACAAATGATCACGCTGTCTTACTTGATCATGGCCTGCTGCTCCTTGGCCTCCTCCTCCCGTTGCCGAACCATCACAGCCATGATAATCTTCCTCTCCTCCTCTGTGAGGTGGCTGAGGTCCGGCAGCTCGGGCATCGAGGGCGGCGCAGTGGGTGGGCGAGGGCCGCCGCGGGGCCCCACCGAGGCCGACATGTTTTCCCCGTTCCTTGGCGGACTCGTGTTTCCGTTGCGAAAGCTTCTAAAGCCCGTGAATCACGACATGGTCCACGGGTGCATCGGCGGCTCACGCAAGCGTTGCAACCCTTTCATGGTGGCGGGGCGGCCGCCGTTGGTGCTTCCCTTCCTAAAACAGTTGATTCTCTCCTCTCGGTCTCCCACCACCCTCTGCCCGCCCTCCCGCCTCTACCCCCTCTTTCCAGTTATCGGTAGCCCATATCTACTCCGGAGGATGCTACTCGATAACGGGATCGTTGTGTTTATTGTCCGGCTCGAGATGATGCTGATGCCGGGCTGACGGTGAGTCGTCGAATCCGCGCGGCTCTCTCGGTTGGCTGAGGCACCAGTGCCGCCGATGCCGCCGCTGTCAGGGAGACGGAACAGTCAATGGGACCGCAGCCCCTCGGGCGCGCGCATCCTCCGCACGGAGACGCGCGCACACTCATTTGAGAATGGGGCTCGCCGCGCGCGCGCCGCCTCTCATCTCCGATCTCCAATCAGAGCGCACAGGTGACGCGCCTCCTATCCGCCAGCCTCCGCTCCCCTCAGCCCGCGTGCACGAGAGGGACGCCGGACTATAAGTAGCGACAAGCGTCATCTGTGAACGTAAAAACGCTCGCGTGGACAAATTCACACGGACAAAAAAAGCGCTGGTGTCTCACGTTAGTGAGAACAGCACATTGGACGTTTTATTTCCACTGAACAAGGTAGAAGACAGTGGTAAATTTATCAACTTTTTTGACATATATATGTTTAATAGAATGCTATATCTAGATTTTAATTAGATCTGAAAAGAGCATTTTCGGCAAATGAAAGTATCCTAATCAATAAATATGTGCCGAATGAAGGGATAATAAACATTAATAATGAATAAATCAACATTCATTTAATTATACGGATGCAGTCCTCTTCGCAAACGATGAATTGCTTCATTTATTAAAACGTTTGGCTCAAGGTTGCACTTCAAAACACTCAATTAGCTTTAATTCTGCATTTGCATTTAAATGCCATGTGCCTTTTCCTTGTCATTCGGGGTAGGAGAAACCTGAGATACAAAATACAAGTTCTTCCTCATTTTTCTCATTTTAAATAGCGCTAAATACTTGATATCGTGAAAATCAGGCCACAGTATTCGCAGGATGTTTCAAAAGCAGTGCTACATTCAGCTCTGTAGCGCTTTTCCCGCCGCTTTTTATTTTGTGCTTTAGACATTGTCTTTCTAGATTGTATACTTCACAAAATGAATGATGCATATTTAAAGCAAAATCATAATTGCAGTAAATATTGATTATGTAGCTTAAGTTTATTTTGAAAGCCACAAGCTTTTAATTTGTCGCCTGACGTCGTGATGTGACGCAGTCTTGGACTGCTGGTCAAGTGATACCTGAGTAAAAAGCTTCTCCATCCTCCATAAATGTTTATATTTATTTCCGCCTCCAACAAAAACAGTAAGAGCTCGCTGCGTTTTAATGTCGTAACCTAAACTGATCGTCTATGACTGATGTGCTTACTGTGCCATGTTATGACTAGAATTTACTGGCCGTTGTGCTGAGAGCGCATGTAAGGGATCCGTGATTAGTTCACTGGAGCGTGCAGTTAATCCTTACTGTCAGACCCAGTCTAACCTGTTAAAGCTCCGTGAAAGGAAATAGCCGCGTGGTTGTTTGAGTCACTGAGGCATACCGATCAGCCATAGTGTAGGTCCTCATTATGCCACCAAAACAACTCTGACCAGTCCTGGCATGGATTCCTCCTCTGAAGGTGTGTCGAAATTAGATGGCACCAAACCATTAGCAGCAGATTATTTATGTACTTTACGTTGTCAAGTGGGTGAAGTTGCCCTCCATGGATCAGACTTATTTGTCTAGCACATCCCACAGGTGCTTGTTCAGATTGAGATCTAGGGAATTTGGAAACCAGATCAACACCTTACACTTAAGCTTGCCAATTTTTCCTGCTTCCAAAACATCAACTTTCACATGCTGTCTAATGTATCCCACTCTTTAACACAGGTGCAATTGTAACAAGATAATCAATATTATTCACTTCACCTGTCAGTGGTTTTAATTTTATGGCTGATGGGTGCAAGTCTTTTATTGATTGATGGGATGATGCAATGTTTTACTTAATTTGTTTAGTTGTTTTTCTTCTTACGGCTGCTCACGTTAGGGGTCACCACAGTGGATCATTGATTTGATTTGGCACAAGGGTCACTCCTTATTCCCTTCCTGATGCAACCCGTAAATTTCTTCGGAGTTTAGGACCAACTTGTTTCCCTGTCCCTGGGGTAATTGAACCCTGGTCACTAGACCACCAGAGAAGTGAGCATAATTCCCTAATAAATATTTAAAATAAAATCCTTCAGTGAGCATCTTGTATTCACTATTAAATGGCATGCAGCTTGTTTAATTCATAAGCGCTATACTTTTCATTTCTGTTGCTGGTGATTTATAGCAACTTGAAAAACATGCTACAAATATTGTTATATTTATTATATTGAAAATGTTTTAGGCAGGTGTGAATAAATGCTGTAAAGTAAGAATGCTTTCAAAAATATAGAGTATTTTAATTGTTTTTTTGTTTTTACTACTAATATTATTTACATCATACTATTTTTCTTTTCCTTAAGTGTATATACATTTTTTGACTGACACTCGCAGTAGTCATGTCTGTGTGATTAGCTTGCTTCTCTTAACATAAAGTTGAGGTTTGATGTACATGACACAATATACACCGAAGTTATTAGCCACTTCCTGTTTCCTTTTATTCTTCATAAGTTTAAGGGCTCCTCCGTTTGAGATATCAAAAATCCCTTATCAACTTCAGATCCTCAATGTCTTCCGATCATATTGGAACCTATTTGGTCAAAATCATACAAATCCCCTAGGATCAAATTCCATTGGGTGCATTTTTCAAACATCCCAAAATAACTGACTTCCTGTTAAGCAGATCCCATGACAGGTGGATGAACGTCATTTAGCTCAATGAGATCTAAATGTATACCAGGTCTCATGCATATATGTGCAAGGGAAGATGAGCTGTGCAGCTATATTTCTGACTAATTTTGAACCAAATCAGGTGAAAGTAAGGGAGAAAATATTAGAGATTTCAAAAAGTGACACTTCCTGCTGCCAGTTGGTGGCGCTATGACTGAGACTCACAGTTGTCATATCAGTGTGATTAGCTTTCAATGCTTAACATAATCCTAAGGTTTCATGTAGATCATGTAATGTACACAAGTTATTAGCCACTTCCTGTTTCGTTTTATTCACCATAAGTTTAAGGGCTTCTCACGGCTGAACCGTTTGAGATATCAAAAATCCCTCATCAATTCTGCATTATCAATGTCTTGATCATTTTAGCCTGGGTTTGGTGGCGGTTGTATCAATTCCCTAGGAGGAGTATTTCAAATTCCATTGGGTGCGTTTTGCAAACAACTCAAAATAACTCACTTCCTGTGGATTAGACTTAATGACATGCAGTGGGAAAGTTGTTCAGTTCAATAAGATCTAAGTGTGTACCAAGTTGTACATGGATACGTGCAAGTGTGTATCAGCTATGCAGCAAGATGTTCCAGGGGGCGCTGTAACGGGTGTGTGCCACGCCCAGGGCTGAGCCAAGGTGACGTCCTAATGGCCGCAGATTCCAACCTGTCTGCTGATTTTCAAGAGTTTTTGAGTGTGTTAAGGGGTCCAAAATGCCCCGAAAGGTTGAGGAAAAAAAAAAAATAAATTATAAAATTCTAACGAAAACAATAGGGCTTCCGCACCTGCAGTGCAAGGCCTCTGGCCTTGCTCCTTCGGTGCTCGGGCCCTAATAAGCAGCAAAGCTCCATGTTTGGGTTGCAGAATGTAAACTGCCCTGTTCCAAATGTTGTATGCTGTTTCTCTCCCAACATTTCAGATCCAGACTGAAGTTCCTCCTAGGGTAAAATTCTTCAGTTGACAAACGGCTAATGATGTTAAATATCTATTGACTGGGTAGACTGCAATCTGAATGCACAAATATTAATTAAATTTTGGTCTTTTTTAAGGATGCTGATTTCATTAACAAAACAATTAAGCTGTTATTTACTTTGTTACTAAGTCAATTGTGATTCTATCACTGTCAAAATGGCTGAGCATTCTCCTTTGCTTAAGGCAATACCAAAGCAAGTCAGAATGAGATTATTTTATTGAAATATGTGAAATCCTTAAAACATTCCAAGAGTTTTGCTTTAGTGATTATCTGGTTTATTTATGCAGCTCTGAAGAACACTTGCATTTTAGAAAGAGAGTAAAATACTACATAATTCAACACTCACTTCACTAATAAAACTTATTACATGATTAAATAATTTAAATGTAATAGTGTGTGGTGTATTTTTGTCTCTGACAGATTTTGAGGAGCTCCTCTTACAATGTTGCCTGTTGTGGTAGTCCATGGTGGTGCAGGTCACACTCCCAAGGGAAGGGCTGAGCTCTCCACTGCTGGGGTGCGGGAAGCCACAAAGAAGGGATATGCCATTCTGAAGTCTGGAGGCAGTGCCATGGATGCTGTGGTAGAAACTGTGGCCATACTGGAAAATAATCCAGTATATAATGCAGGTAGAACTATCATACCAGAAGAGAAAGAAATTAAGCCATGACCATGTTACTTAATTTAGCTGAAATATACTATTTATAATCAGCTATGGAAAGTATTTAATTTCTGTGCAAAATGCTGAATTTCAATCTTCCTTTTATTCAGTAATAATAATACTTAAACAATAATAAAACTAACTAAGCAAATCAAACATTTTGAAAAGGCCCTACAGTTATCCTTAAAACAGGGTTGAATACACACTCACTGGAAAGTGCTGTTTGCCCTCTTATGCACCATTGTGCACCATTAGCTAATATCACATTGATTGATGGGGAGAGGGTAATAATAACACGCACAGAGAACATGGACTTCTGGTGGCAATATCACCAGGATTCAAACTCGCCATCTTCCAGCAGTGGTGTTAACACTTCTGTTGAGCCACTGCTCTGATGAGCTCTGGTGATCAGGGTCAATCCCAGAACAATGTGACTGTGTTTGTATTTGTGTGATTTCAGGGCGAGGCTCAGTATTGACTGTGAAGGGAGAAGTGCAGATGGATGCTCTGGTGATGGATGGGCGCACGCTGGCCTGTGGTGCCGTGTCTGCTGTCAGGAGAGTGGCTAACCCAATTCATCTGGCCAGGCTGGTCATGGACAAGGTACACTTATGAGAGTTTGTGTACGGTTATACACATACACCGCCCACCCCTTCTGAATATCTAGACAGTACAAAAACTCTTTCCAGAATAGTGGAGGTTGGTTTGACAGCATAAGGGGGATAAATCTGGAACAGGAAGTTCAACAAACACATATGGGTGTGATGGTCAGGTGTCCACATACTTTAGACCACATGGTGTATGTGTCAACAGAATTACTTGTTTTGTGGATATTGTACAATATTGAATAAAAATACAGCATGTCCCAAATGTCTCCATACATAGGATTTTTTTTAAAGCAAAATGTCTTACAAAAAACACTTTTTAGTGAAATCTCTTATACTTAGTTTTTATTTGTTTTTGTTTATAGATTTTGTTTATGTAACAACAACAAATTCAAAAACCCTGAAAGTGTTGCAGACAAGCTAAAAAGTAGACATCCATGAACATGCACTAATAATTTACTGAAGTGATGCTGGCAAACATAGTCCTCTGTGTGTTGATTTTGGAACACCCTTTAAAAAGCACATATTCATTAATAAATTAAAAAAAAAAAAAAAAAAGCAGTTGCTGGCAATTGATTTGGTAAAAGAGGCGCAGAGCACTTTGGGAACACTTTGGGATGCTATTACAGGAAAATAATCTGCTTCAGGCTAGTAACTGCAAAAAAGGTAACTGTAAATTGTAAAAAGATGGAACCATCTGTTGTATGGGTCTGTCCTGTGCAAAATCTTCCAGGCCTAGGCATCAACATCAGAAACTCCTGAAGAAGCTGTGTTTCAAATTAAAGTTACCCGATCTCTAGTGCGCTAATTATAAATGCCCAAGCCGAAGTGAAAGTTGTGACTAAAAACGTTCATGACTGCTCATTGTCTCCAGATTTTTAAAAATATTTTAAGAAAATGCTTAATGCTGAAATGTTGAATATGGCAGTCAAATCAAGTGTTACAGATGTAACTTGTAACTGTTTAGTTGACCTGTATCAAGACCGAATACTGGGACAAAAGGCTTATTGTCTCTAAGCACATGGGCGAAGAAGATGATGCAAATCCATATCATGTCATTTCAAGAATCCACTTTGGAACATACCAATAAAATTAAGAATTGTAAGAGGGGGGAAAAAAAGGCTAATTTGTTAATTGCTGTTATGGCAGTTAGAGAAAATCAACAACAAGGTAATTGCAATTTGCAGACACTACCAATTTATTTCAATAAAGAACTGCACATTACTTGTTTTTGATCGTTATGTGATTGGTAACTTTCATGTTGTTATTTGCCTGACACTTACTTGGTGTTCAAAACAACCCATAAAATAATCGAGCAGTTCGGATCTCACGGATATGAACTGGTTCACAGTGTACTTGTTTGGAATGCAGAAGAACATGTGGATTAAAAAAGGTTGGTATGATTACAAAGTTACCCTCGGGCAAAATAAGTTGGTGGGGCAAAATAAGTTCTTTTGTTTTTTTTTTGTTTTTTTTTTGGTTAAAATATTTGCATTCATAAGTCCATTCATTTTGTATAAATTCAAAACTTATGCAAACTTGAAGAGGATATACAGTTGCATCATAAGTATTTAGATTTTGTCCTCTATATCCCACCACAATTGATATGAAATGAAACAATCGAGATGTGATTAAGAGTGTAAACTATCAGCTTCTTTTCAACATAAATATTGCATTAACCATTTAGGAATTACATCCATTTTTTCCAGAGCCCCCTCTATTTTCACAGGCTCAAAAGTCATTGGACAAGCTAAAATAAATATAAGGATTTAAAAAAAAAAAAAAAGAAAAATCATTAAATGCAAATCCTTTGTGATCAAAGACTGAAGTCTGGCACCCATGGACATAACCACCTACCGAGGATCCTCCCTTGAAATGCTTTGCCAAGCCTTTACTGCAGCCGCCTTCTGTTGCTGTTCATTTGTGGGTCTTTCTGCCTTAAATAACAAAAACAAGTGTTATTTTCCCTCAATGCATTGTTATATCCAATTGCTTAACTTTAGAAAGCAGATACTTTTTTAGACATTAAATGAGGAACTGACATTTAAGTTTTCCTTAACACTTGATACAGTATCACCTTAGATTTATCTTTTGCAGACTAGTCACGTGTGTCTGACGGCTGAAGGGGCTTCCCAGTTTGCCAGGGCTATGGGAATCCCTGAAGTGACTGAGGAGTCTCTGATCACAGACTATGCCAGGAAGCGCTGGAGGGACAACCTGAATCCAGGAGCCAACCCTGTGGAGTGCCAGATGTAATGGTTGTTTTTATTTAATTTTTTTCTCCACCAACCATGCCTAAGAATTGTGAAAGTTAATTGCTGTTATGGCAGTAAACAATTAATAGCAATTCAAGATGGCAACTTTCCTAGTCAAGACATTTTGCTGCTACTCCGCTTGTTTCTAATTGATTAGCAGTGTGTGAGTGTAGCTAAAAGGTATTTAAAACCATGTGTACGACATCAAGCTACATAGTTGAATGCTTTGTGTTTTATATGAATCTTACAGGGGTAAGATGGGCACAGTCGGAGCAGTAGCTGTGGATTTGCAGGGAAACCTTGCTTCTGCTACCTCTACAGGTGGCATGATAAACAAGATGGAGGGTCGTGTGGGAGACACCCCATGCGTTGGTGAGTTAGAAACATCCACTGACAATGGCCTAGCACAATAGTGTAACCCCTGATTATGACTGCACCTAACAAACGGTACCTTGTTAGCAAACTGTCAATTTTAGTGGTAATTTTTTCTTTTTGTGCAAACTTGAAATTGTGATGTGCCTGTCAAGCTAACCATCTGTCAGCTGCACATTGTGACTATGTCTTATGGAGTTTGAGAACCAACTGTTCTCTATTTGAGGAAAGCTTTCTTTGCTCTTGCTCTCAGAAACTCGTTAGGAAATGCAGATCACCACAGACACGGTATAATGAATATACAAGATGAGATGTTTCATTTATTAATAATCTTATGAACCACATTATCAGTAGATGATTTATTTTATATAGTAGTAACTATAAGTATCTTATGTGCTTAATAGTGTGATGTAAATTTTGGATTTTTTCTTGTTTTTTCTTTTTTTGTAAAATTTCTTTTTAAACATTTTGTTTTTTGGGGTAGGTCAACAGCCTAATAAGGTAGGTATAGTCCAGAGCTAACTTTCTCAATCTCAGTTCACTTGTATAGGTTCACAGCATGTTCAGTAAGAAGGATACTGAGAACTCCTGTGTGAGTCAAAGTACAGAATAGTGAAATATAATATTATCACTGTTGATCTTTTACCTTTGGACATGCAAGAGTGTCTGACCTGCCCCTGAAGAGCTTGCTGAGTTAATCCTTAACTTTGACGATTGCATCCCTTAAATCAACATCTCCATTCAGTTGTTTTAGATGTTTTAAAACAACAGTCTATATAGCACAATTTTGGGTAGACAGTGGTCCTCCATCCTGGATACATGTCCTGACCAGAGCAGGTGTGTCTTCAGTAACATGGCGTCGATGCAGATTACCTCCGCCTTTTCGAGAACTTCGGTGTTGGTGACGAAGTCCTTCCAGTGGATGTTAAAAATGGTGTGGAGGCAGCATTCATGGAAGTGTTCGAGGAGATGCAGGTGATGCCGGTAGCTGCCCCGGACTCGGAGCCGTGGAGGAGAGTGCTCAGTACAACGGCCTTGTACACATTGATCTTTGTGCCTTTCTTCAAATGCCTGTTCCATACTCGCTTATATAGCCGTCTGAATGCACGATTAGCCTTTGACAGCCTGTTGTCAATCTCATCAACCATGGCATCCAATGAGATGGTGCATCCCAAGTAGTTGAACTGATTAACCGTCTTCAGCTCTAAGTCACAATGGAGATTCGAGGAGAGTAATAATCTTCCCTGGGTGCAGGCTGATGGAGAACTTCCAGCTGACCTCTAGTCCGAAGATTTGAGCCACTTCTACGAAGCTTGATGTCACACACTGCAGTGCCATCTCCGTATGAGACACAAGGGCAGCGTCGTCAGCGAATAGCAGTTCTCCAGTTAGTTGTTTCGATGGTTTAGTGTGGGCTGTGACTTGAACAGACTGCCATCAGTACGGTATTTTATGTAAATACCGTCTTCATCGTCACACACATGGAAAACCCATAATGGTCACTGAAATAACCTGAAACTTACAGAAGTTTCATTTTTGCATCTGTGAACATAGAGCTGATGTGACTTGCCAAAAAGCTCCAGTTTTCTCATCTGTCCAAAGGGCATTCTCCCAGAAGCTTTGTGGCTTGTCCTTTGGACAGTTGAGACTAAACTGGAGCTTTTTGGCAAAAAAACATACAAAGAAAGAACACTGTATTTACTGTGAAACATGGAGGAGACTTGGTTATGTTCTGGGGCTGCTTTGCTGCATCTGTCACATGGTGTCTTGAATCTGTGCAGGGTACAATAAAATCTCAAGACTATCAATGCATTCTGGAGTGAAATGTGCTGCCCAGTGTCAGAAAGCTTGGTCTCGGTCGCCGGTCATGGGTCCTCCAACAGGATAATGTCCCAAAACACACAGCTAAAAATACCCAAGAATGGCTAAGAACAAAACATTTGACTATACTTACGTGGCCTTCTATGAGCCCTGATCTAAATCCTAATGAACATCTGTGGAAAGATCTGAAACATGCAGTCTGGAGAGGGCATCCTTCAAACCTGAGACAGTTGGAGTAGTTTGCTTGCAAGGAGTGGGCCAAAATAGGTGCAAAGGTCTAACTGAGAGTTACAGAAATTGCTTGATTGCCTCAAAAGGTTGTGTAACAAGTTATTTTTGTCCATGCCAGTTTCATTAGTTTTTTTTTTAATGTTTGAACCACAAATCAAAAGCAATGTCTGACTTTCATTAGTCAGTTTTCAGTACATTTTTATTTATTATTACTTTTGTCAGTTTCAAGTTATTTCAGTGGCCATTGTGGGTTTTTCTTTCTTTAATGGAAAGGTACCAAATATTTTGTCCAGGTGTGTATATCTACATAAGTGTGCTTCCGCCACCTAGTGGACAAAGTAAAAATGACTAAATTGATTACATTGACTAAATGATTGTTTGTAGTAGTTAGGTTAAATGTATGGATGCAGTTTTACTTTGGAATTTATATAGTCCAAATTACATGACTGGTAATATTTCACAATATCCTTTATATTATATCCCAATATCCTCTGCTAGTATTTCACTGGCAGAGCTATCAGCAAAACAAAGTGTTTAATTTGGCCACATACTGTCAACAGTAATTCCTGTTTTGTGTGTGTGTGTGCCAGGGTGTGGAGGCTATGCAGATAACAATATTGGGGCAGTATCACCTACTGGTCATGGAGAAGCAATCATGAAAGTCACTCTGTCCAGGCTTATACTTTTCCACATGGAGCAAGGTATTGCATCACTGTAACTCCAGTACTACATTAACATGAAATCAGTAGTTATCTTCTGATAAAATACGACCATCATAGGACCACACTTAACACTTCTTCATGCTTGGATTCCATAGTTAAGTGAGGCCAGTAAAGAGGTATGTACAAAGCAAAGGTTTATGTAGAATTTTTGTGTTCTTTACATGTTTTTATAGTAGGTTTTTTTTTTTAATACTGTGCTGTTTAATTCTGTTCAACTCTGAAATCTTTTAGATAATTTAGAATTTCTGTAGCAGCACATGGCTCATGCTTTTATTTTATGCAACTCACAGGTTTATATCAATGCACTTTGTTCTAATATGCACTTGTTCTAATATAACGCTTCACATAAACTAAGTAAAAAAGGATATGGTTGATATTTAGGAGACCTTTATTTAGCGTATTTGGACAGAGTCTCTGGTGTGTGTGTGTGAGAGAGAGAGCGTGCAGACATACATGGTGTAAAGCATAGTCAAATATTTAAAACAACGCCCAAAATTAATTATGTATATGTAGCACATTATGTTTACACTCAGATCAGTACAATGTAATGTTAAGAAAAACTGTTTTGCAGGAAAAAGCCCTGAGGAGGCAAGTGACCTGGCCCTGGCCTATATGTGGGAGCGTGTCAATGGTCTGGCTGGAGTGGTGGTTGTGGACCCTAAAGGGACCTGGGCAGCTCGCTTCAACAGCAGTCAGATGTCCTGGGCTGCAGCACAGCAAGATCAGCTCCACTATGGTCTGTACAAAGGAGAGGACTTTACTGAGCCTGTGTAGTTGGCCTGCATGCTCACTAAGCAAGCTAGTCTCAGTGACACATTTTTACACTAGATAAAAATGCCCTCTGCTGGCAGTAGTGATTTCTTTCCTACTTCACAGAAACGGTTGCTTGTTTGCACATACAAATAATTAGCAAATTATATTTAAAAGACAAAGGGTGTGTCATTTAAATTCAATATTGAGTTCATTCTAATTTAATCCTAAAAATGTTCCTGAATATGCTAGATAATTTAATACTTCTCCAAAAAGCCTGATGCTTTATTACTGATCCTTTAGAACAGAGTACAGTTATCCACTAGATGGAGATAACGCGCATTTCAAGAGAAAATACACCCATCAGCCATAACATTAAAACCACTTGCCTAATATTGTGTAGCTCCTCCTTGTGCCACCAAAACAGCTCTGACCCATTGAGGCTTGGACTCATCAAGACATGAGTATCTGGAATCAAGACATTAACAACAGATCCTGTAAATACTGTAAGTTGCAAGGTGGGGCCTCCATGGGTCAGACTTGTTTGGGCACATCCCATAGATGATTGTTCAGATTGAGATCTGGCAAATTACATTCATGGCATTTGTTAGATGCCCTTATCCAGAACAACGGACAGAGGTGCTTTGACGTGAGTCTATAAATAAATGAATCCTGACTATGGTTCACTAGGTCTTGACTTAATGCACTACTAGGGAGGTAATATAGTAAGAAAAGCACACAGACAACAGTTTTTATGCTAATCTTAAATACTTGAAGGGTATTCAATACTTGAAGTTTTTATCATTTGAAGACTGACTATGTTGAACAGAGGAGAGTCTTGCCATGTTCCTTAGGCCATTCCTGAATAATAATATTTACACTATGGTAGGGAGCATAGGGAATGCGTTTGCCATGAAATGGTTTACTTGGTCTACAACAATGTTTTTGTTGATTGTGTGTGTGTTACGTGTAAGTAACATCCACTTGAATGCCATGCCCCAAAGTTCCCCAACAGAACACCGAACCAGAGCCTGGAGCAGTCAAGCTAGCCCTCACTCACCATGCACATCAATGAGCCTTGGGCACCCATGATTTTGTCGTTGGTTTATGGTTTGTCCTTTCTTTGATTACTTTTAGTTGGTAATGACCACTGCACACTGGAAACAACCAACAAGACCTGCTGTCTTGGAGATGCTCTGACTCTGTTTTCTAGCCATCACATTTTAACCCTTGTTAGTCACTCAGATCCTTACACTTGCACATTTTTTCTGCTTCCAACCCACAACTCTAAGAACTGACTATTCATGGATGCCTGATATATACCACCCAATTGACCAAATTAACCATGTTATTCACCTCACGTCAGTGATTTTAATATTATGGTTGATCTAATATGTATGCTCACTCCCTGTATTTACTTTATACTGTACATGTTTAACAAATATTGATCTGTATGCATCGCCTTATAAAATGTCTCAGCAAACCTACAAAAGATAATCCATTGTTATTCACAAAACTCGCATCTGGTATTTTTAATTTAAACGTTTCTAAAAAAAAATTTGCACTGTAATTGTTCTTTGTCTGTGCAATAAATACAAATAATTTTTTTCTTTATTGTCTGCGTAATCACAGCTGTTTTGAAATTAACTGCCATTTGTGATGGGGCAAGGGGTAGAACTGGAGTTTAATACTAATACAACAATACCAGTGAATGTCTTTACTCCTTGGCACATACCTCCCTCATGACTTGCGGAGTTCATCCACAATTGTGATATAGCTAACTTTCCATCTACAAGCTAACAAGTTTCAATCTTATATTCTAGCTTTCATTTACACGAGATCGCAAGCTGTAGTTCCAGTCCACACCTGTGATGTTTATTGTCTTCATTAGCATAGTTAATGCCATATCCTTGTTATATCACCTTGTGTAGTTAGCCTTTGTTATAGGAGTTAATTAATCCTGCTACCTTAACCATGTAAAGACACGTGGGACAGTATAATCATAATGGTTTCACCCTTCTACACACTGCCACTTTAGCAACTTGCAAAGCTGCTTTAAAAGCACTTTCCAATAGACTTTGATTTTAATTCAGTTTTGTCTCCCCTCCATAAAGTAGTAGCAGTCTACTGTTTTCATCAGGAAACATAGTCAAGGACTTTCATATGACAAATCAGTTTTTACACAAAGTTATCACATTTTACAGACAAGGTGCCATACATTTTTTATAACCTATCTTTTCAAAATGCTTGTTTATTGTCTGTGTGTGTAAAGTATTGTTTTTTTTTGTCATTGTTTCAACATTCTGAACCTTGTGGCCTGAGAGGTGTACATCAGATGTTCTACAGCTGTGGGTGGATTTTCTGAGATGTAAATTAAATTTCTATAGGCTTTTACACCAACCCATACTGCATTAATTACACATTTCTTATCTGAAACTCAGACTTCATAAGACGCAAGTTCATAACGAGTCCTTCAGGTTGTGTTAGTGAGTCTGCAAGTGGAAAGCGGTGAATAAAGGCTAAAGGATTAGAGATCATTTGATTAGGCAAGAGTAATGTGATATCTATTATGGAAAGAAAAGTCTTGGTGACTTGTCCAGGTAATAGAATAGTGGAGTCCAAACATATTAACTAGACATGGACATTAAAGAGTTTATTTTCGAAGGTAAACATTTTTATTCTAACTATCCAGCCTTAGAGATAGGCAGATTCATCTAATGATAGAGAGCCAATGTGGTTAGGTTGGAACCCAAAATTGAAAACCAACATATCAATACTTTTTTATAGACTTAAATGTGTAAGTCAGTGTGTAGGGTTTGTAATGTGTTGGGCTGCACTGTTCAAGCCATTTGTGGATTTGCATGTGGAATGTTTGCTGTATAAATACCTTTTGATATTTATATTTTTGATGGATTGCTAGGGGTAACGCTTCTCTAATGATGGTAATTATGGATAGAGTGAGCACCTACATGAAGCAAGACATTTATTTTTTTAGCTTTAATTCACTATATCAGAATTCCAGTCAAGGTCAATCCTTTACATTACCAAGTTTACTGTCTCTCTAAACAGTTTGGAAGACTCCAGAAATTGATTTAATGACTTTTGTTAAAGCTTCAGTGGCATCATTATGAGTTAATTGGTAGTGCACCAATAGTTGTATTTAAGGGCCTACATTTAGAGCTTAGATTTTACATTGATATCATAGAAATATCCAAACAACTCGGAGAAAATGATAGATCTCCACAAGTCAGGTTAAGTTGTCTTTATTTGTCACATTACAGCACAGTGAAATTCTTTCTTCACAAATCTCATCCTTGGGGTCAAAGCACAGGCTCAGCCATGATGCAGCACACCTGAAGCAGGGTGGGTTGGGAACCTTGCTTAAGAGCCCAACAGTGGCAGCTTGGCAGTACTAGGGCTTGAACCCCAATCTTCCAGGCAACCACCCAGAGCCTTAACCACTTGAGCTACCACTGCCCCCATAGGAACACTTTCCAAACAACTGGAGGTACCATGAGTATCTGTACAAACAATTATATGCAAATGCCACATAGACACATCATTTAGGAAGAAAGTCACAAATTAACTGCTAGGGATGAATGAAATTTGGTGCTAAGGATTCAACTGAACCCCAGACAACAAACTGAATGTACACATCCACCATTAAGTGGGAGTTCCTCAGGATAGAAGCTGCTATTCTAAGACCAGCATAAAAAAGATCCTAAACATACCTCCAAAGTTGTAACAAAAGGGCTTAAAGACAGTTATGTGAACATATTAAAGTGGAAGAAATTGAATAGCCTACATAGAGCCCTGAACTCAACCCCACTGAACACCTTTGGAATGAATCGGCACGCTGACACTCTCTGGGCCTCTTCGCTGAACATCAGTGCCTGACCTCACTAATGCTCTTGTGGCTGATTGAAGACAAATCCCCACAGGCACACTTCAAAATCTACTGGAAAGCATTTGCAGAAAACTGTTTACTTTTCAAAAGCATTCTCTACATTGAGTGAGCTGATAATCTAATGCTTGTTGTCTAACTTGAGATGAGTAATGTATTACATTGAGCTGAATATCGGCATGTTAGTGGATGTGTTTATCCTTGATGAAGCCAGTTTGATCAGGATGTAAGTTCTGTCAGCTAGTGTTTTACTTTTTAAAATATTTATACCTGTGTTAATTAGTGACAACATGCGGTAATTGGATGGTAGCATCATGATTTCTGTGGCATTAAGTAAAGTGAAATATTAATGTACATAGGAAGTCTTGCAATTTCATTGATTTTAACTGTTTACCTGTTAAAGACAGCTATTAAAATTCAAAAAGCTTGTGAAATTCAGCAGGGTAGCCAACAAAACCTGCAGTGTTTTCATCTGGTATATGATTAAGGGCATCCTGAAGTTTTTTTTTAATGTTAATGGGAACTCGTGTGTTTGTTAATCATTATTAATCAGCTTGGAATAATTATTAATCAGCTTGGATCACATTCTAAAATGTGAAATTTCAAAGTCTTATTACTCTCATCAGATGACTCTATAATGTTTCCAACTGCATATTTGATAGCTATGATTATTGCAGCTGCATATTTCATACAGTAGTTATGATTATTCATATCACCTATAATGTTTCCAAATTTAGAACTACACTATATTGCCAAAAGTTTTGGGACACCACTCCAAATCATTGAATTCAGGTGTTGTTTTTCATGAATTTCATGATCCCAACTTTGTGGGAACAGTTTGGGGATGGCCCCTCCCTGTTCCAACATGACTGCACACGAGTGCACAAAGTAAGGTCCATGAAGACACGGATGAGCGAGTTTGGTGTGGAGGAACTTGACTGGCCTGTAGAACAAATTTGGGATGAATTACAGCAGAGACTGTGAGCCAGGCCTTCTCATCCAACATCAGTGCCTGACCTCACAAATGCGCTTCTAGAGGAATGGTCAAAAATTCCCATAAACACACTCCTAAACCTTGTGGAAAGCCTTCCCAGAAGACTTGAAGCAGTTATAGCTGCAAAGGGCAGATCAACTCCATATAAAATTCATGTGCATGTAAAGGCAGACGTCACAGTTTTGGAATGGCTCGCAGTCTCCACACTGTTTCTGTAGTAGAAGCTAAATCTTTTTTACTTATACATTCTTTTAATTTGAATTTGTATTTTCTTAATTCATTGAGGTTTGTTCTGAGAGATTGTTGGAAAGATGTTTACAACGTTTTACAAATGTTTACAAGCTTGTAGGTCACTTTCTTTTCTTTTTTGTACATTTCTTACATGTAGTGAAAAAATAAAACAAAGACCATGACCATGGGTGCTCTGCACTTGATCACGTCATGTTCAGCTTTCAGAGTGAACAGGCTGTGCAGGATTGTCTGTAACAACTGATGAAAGGAACTCGTAAACACAACCAAAAGACTTTGTCACAGACCTCCGTTTGTCCAAACAGTTTTCCCCAGGCTTCTGGTACTCTTGCTTTGATCACATTACCTAAACAACTATTTTCCATGATTCCATCATGCTCTCATTATAATGTCACTTTATTTATAATTAGAAGACTATGATGTAGTAAATCAAGCGTAAGTATACAGTGCTTCATTCAGTAATGTAATGAAAATCAGTACTATATAACAACAAATTGTCTTTCATATTGAACAGTCAACCTAATGATATAGCTGCCTAATGATTTCATTGCTTAAGTATGTTCTTAAATGTCTGTTCACTTGTTCCTGCTAATAACCCCAAATCTTTTTTTATCCATTTAATATTCCAATAAAGCAAGCAAGCAAGTTAAAATAAATACAAAACATCGACGGATAAGATATTTCACTTGTGTTCTATCAGTCCCAGGCAGCACAGTAAGTCAGAGGACCCTCATCGGACCTGTATAGCAGTGTAGTAATACAGGCTCATGCTTGTTGTGTCAACAACAACCAGCTTGGTTGGTGCTTTCAGATGTGATATATGACACAGTTAAGACGCCAAAAACCAGTCTCTCTACCTCTGCCCTTGCTTTCAGTTTGTGTTCAAAATATTACACTGCTTATGAGGGTGGCTGAAACACACTTTACTATTGCTTTTCACAAAGGCACAGAACTCACTTCTAAGGTCATGCCTTTTTTCCCCCTTCATGTGCCCTTTTTAAAATACAGCTCTGACTTCTGGTTCAAGGGCAGCACAGAGGTGGGTTTTGTCTTTTTTTGTTTTTTTCTTAAAGCCTAAGGACATGATGCTGAAGGATGTTACAGTAGGCTACCATGTGTGTACAGCCTCTGTACAGAGAGAGGTTCGGAATCAGCGTGTAGAATTTGTATATTGATGCAATGATAATGCAATTACTTTGCTGTAAAGTGGACTGTAAAAATGGATGAAAGAGTAACGTGCTGAAATGGAAAAAAAAAAAAAAAAAAGAGTTGACGGAAGGATGCAGGTTGCTTCTGAGGTCACAGAGTGCATGAAAGTGAAGGCCGTAGAGTACAGATGAGAGCGCCTCGCCCCCTTATTGGTCAGCTCGGACAGAAAAGGGGCGGGTCCAAGCGCGTGAGTCCGCCTAGAAAAAGTGGGGACAGAGACAGTGTCCAGAGCGGGAGGGTGTGATGTCCGTCTTGTCCTCAGCTACAGCTCGGACGGAGCGAGATGAGCTGAAGAGATCCACCTCACTTTGAGTTGCCATATTTTTCCAGCGCTTTGCATACTAACATCGTTACGTAATTATACAGTTATCTAGTACAACTGACCGGGCTACGACAAAAAAAAATAACCCAGCGTACTAGCGCACTAAATAGGGTATGTGGAGTGGTACATTACACACTGTGTAGTAGAGTAGTGTGCAGTGGTAGACTCCGAGATTTAACACTCGCATGAAGTTGGAGTCCGGTCAAAAAAAAAAACAAAAAACGGAGGCGTTAAAAAGGGGAAGCGCGTCGGTACTGAAAGTTGGAGACCGAAAACAGTGAAGAAGACTGAAGATCATGGCGAGTTTCGGTTTAGAAAACGGCGTCTTAGTGACCTGCTCGAAAAAGGGCACTTAAAACTCCTAGTCGAGCCGGCAAACACCGCGGTGTGAACAGGAAAGAGGCAGCGAGCGGAAAAAGCCACTGACGACCGACTTCAAGTCTTCAGAGAAGTTGTCTGAAAGCGACGCCGACAGCGATGCTCGAACCCCGGTGAGTGTGTAATATTTATTGTACAATGCTGCACAGTGACAATGACGGATTATCTGTGGATTCGTCCAAGCGGAAAATTCAGTTTAAAAGTGTTTTCAAGTGTGCGCCGGGTTACCCGGAAATGACCTCATTATAACGACCGGACTATTTCACTATTTCTTGTAATGTTTAGTGCTTCTATCACTTAGCTTTTCAATGATATCTGCAGTGTCTGGGCGATCCGGTGAGTTCTTTGTGAGTATGGAGAATGTAAATATATCACATTTAATCATATATATATTTATATGAGAATAAATTTGCATAATCATTCATTTCTTCCTTCATTTAGGGAACGCTTACTAATGAGTTCATTTTGTGGCTTCTGCTACCTCACTTCAGAATGTAACCGGAAGTCAGTAATGTCTGTAAGGCCTGCAGATGTTCTGCAGTTGCATTATGTGCTTCGCTATGTGCCCTTCTGCCTCAGAGGACAGGGTGTTCTTCATTTACAAGCGTAGCAGTTCATCTTAAGTTGTACCAAGCAGAGTGAGAAATCTGTTGGATAGTCTGCTGCAGATGAAAGGAAGACATGCTGTTATAAGCATGTTGATTTACAGTATTCTGCATGTGTAACATAGACAGTGTTACAATAGTATAGGCTTTTTTTTTCTTCTTCCAATGCCGTGTGAGAACAGGCGGAGTGGGTCTGTATGTCATTTGTTATTGTAAGTCAAATAGTGGGCTCCCTTGGAGTATGGAAAATTGACTTACTTGGGAGTGTTCCCATGGAGATAGGCACACTTCCTGTCTCGGCTAAGGAATGAGGGAGTCTAGCTTTTCAGAACTGCTTACTCTAACTCTTTTCTCTTTAATTATTTTAGTTGAGGCTACATATGGGGGAGTGATCCATTAACACCACAATCAGGAGTTAGAGGGTGCTCATTTTGGTCACTTATGATGAAAGCTTATGTTGTCACAGCACCAGAAATGGACCTTCCACTTACAGCGTATCAAGTGGGCAGTTGAGACTCCAAAATTAAACACTTTGCCCAGTTTTCCTGTGCGTCTCTTCTGCCATGGTACAAAGTGCTCCTCAATGAATACAGCAAATGACCTCTGAGAGTTAGTTAGCTCGGTTAATCAGTGTACGGGTGACATGGATGACTTGTTCTGTTACTGCGTTTCGTGCCTGGAATATGGCCTCTGTGCTCAAGTGAGAGAACGAGAGCCCGAAAATGTGACCTCTCACAAGGTCAGGGAGCTTTTCGCTCATCTGATCTTCGCTTAAGGCATGTATTTGTTCTTGTGGCAAGGAGATGAAGCGGAGAGAACAAATAAGTCAATAGAAATTGTGCGTGTGTGTGTGTGTTATATAAGAGAAAGTGAAAAATTCAGCATTTGTGTTTATTCATTAACATACTTGGTGGTTAGTTGGTACTTGGACGAAGCTACAGATTAAACTCAGCCTGTTGTCAAAAAAGTGTAATTTATAACCTTTGCCTTTTAATGGGTAATACCAGAACGGTCGAAACTTGCAGGAAATTACAGTGGAGAAATGCCGAAATGTGGTTTGAGAGTGATTTAAAGAAGAATGCTTTGATGATGAGGCAAGAATCAATAAAAACGGTCCACACAAATCAGAAAACACAGGGAGATCACAGGAGTCAAAGCATCGGCCCTCATAACACGGCACTATTTATGGTTCTTCACTTTTACAACACGCTCATCGCTTTCTCTGATCTGTGCATCTGTTTGATATTGCTAAGGTTATAGGGATAAAAAAAAAGAAACGGACAAAAGGAGTAAGAAAAGAAGATTCAGGTCAGAAGGTGTTGCTATTGCACACATAGAGTTGGATCTCTGTGACCTTGATTTGACTTTGTTTTCAGTTGAGGAAGCGTTGTACATTACATCATCGCCATCTTTTAATCCAGTGTCAAAAAGCTTAGTGTTTGAATGACCTTAATAAAGTGTTCTTTCGGAAACTGTGACTTGTGATGGACAGCGAGCCAGGACAGCCAAGGAATGAAGAAGAGCAATGAAGCAAGAATACAGTAGAATTAGTCTGAAACATTAAAGTCAGTTAACTGTGGGACCAATCAGAGTAAAAGCACACTTGAGGAAACCGTGGGTCTCTGGGCTCTGCTTCCTCCTCTTTCTCTCCTTCACCCCTCCCCCTCTGCTGTACTGTGTGCTATACGGTTGCCAAGTGCTAAGAATCTGCGGAATGTGGGATTGCAGTGTTCTGATAAAGTTTGCTTTGTTCCCGCCGTGCCCTGAACACTGGGAGGGATATGAGACCCTGGGAGTTTCACTGAAGCACTGTAACACACACACACATCCCTACAGCATATATCCAACAAGCCTTCTCATGTGTGTCTCGTTCACTTGACTCGTACACCGGAGACATGGCACACAGCTGGAATTCGGTCAGGCGTACAGTATATAAGGTCCTATAACAAATGACCTGTAACTTTAGGTATAAGGTCCTTTTTTTAACACTGCGTGGGACCTAACTATTTCCCCTGTCAAAAATAGCTTAATTACCTCTACAAGTTTTCACACAGGCTCATTATCTACACTATTGTGAATAGGTTCTTTATCAGAATTTCTATATCGAAGTAATTGTAGGAGTTTATTTCCTCTTCTACAGGAATTTGAAGTTTCATCTATAAGCAAAGGCTTGATGACAAAGAAAATACTCAGGGAATATGAGAAGCCACAGACCTCCCGAGAGTCTCCGATTACTATGTTGAAATGCACACATGACCAGAGTGATGGGTTTCCTGCGTGTACAGAGGACAAGATGGAGGTCAGAGGTTGCTGGATGGTCTGCCATGACCTTACAGAAGTCACATTCACAGCATCAAACTCACCCTCAAAAAAAAAAAAAAGTAGGGAGTCTGAAAATGCAAGCTAAGCTCTTAGGGCATAGGGGACATAACAGTGTCATTTAAAGGGTAAACAAGAAGATTTGCACTTTATGCTTGTGACACGCAATGGTGTGTGTTTGTTTGAGATGGTGAAGTTTCTGAACTGGAGGGACATTTTGCCTGTGAAGCTTCAGCAGATTTGACCCCTCTGGGAGTGTCATGGCAAAACAAACGGCTTCCACTGACTCCTTCTTTTATGTTTTTAATGTAAATACAGCATTTGTGCTCCCCATGGCAAACAGCCCTCACAATGTCTGATGGAAAAACAGCATCAGATATGCAGGTGCACTAAACTCTGCTGCAAGGACAGTCTCTGACCCAAGCACTGCCTACCTTCACACTATAACTGTCTGACTAATCATTGTGCATGCTGCTCTGGTTCGAGTTACTTACTAGGTTTTACCACTGAAGTTATGTGGACTGTAAGGACAAGCAGTGCCCCACTGGCAGTATGGGCTACTGTAAACATCCTTGACTGGAAGCTGGTGCTTAAGATGGAGCTTTCAGTCGGATGTTTGCAGCAGCCAACTGCCATTACCTCTTCTCATGATGCTCGATAAAGAGTGGAACGAGTGATGTGTAAAACAAAGACTCACTAGTGAGATATAAACCTTCTCACTATCTTCAGGTGATGAGAGACAATGTCTAATTTTAAACCATCAAATGCTGATTTCAGGACATGTATTTATGCCTGTGATGATTTTATGCTATATGTGAATGAGGAGGGATTTTACTTATTTGGACTCTTAAGCTTTTGCAAAATGATTACTTTTGTATTTTCATTTGAATACAAGGGAAATACCTTGTATACCTGGGAAATACTGAATAAGATTTCGAGCCGTTCTTTTGACACAACACGTAGATCTTCAGATTGTGAGCTGTGTTAGGTGTGATAGCACAGAGTGGTGTGGCCTCAGGCAATGCTGAAATGGAAAAATAGGGGCAGCAGGCCACAACCTTCGGTCCTGGATATAGCTGTAGTGCTCACTCCAGAGGCTGACCATGAACCTCATGGGCCTAGGAACACCATTTGTGTCATATTAGCACCTCAAGGCCTATAAAACACATTCCATCTTGGCACCTGTGGAGAGCTAAAACCCAGATTAGTACTGTTGCCTCTGTTCTTACTCTCCCACTCTCACTATTTCAAAGGCCTGTAACATAGAGTTGAGTATCACAGTCGCCTTTTTCCCACCTCCTGCATGAAGTCTCCCACAGGGAGCATGATGACGCTCACAGAAACGTGATCCTGTAGCACAGCTCTGCTTGGCAATGGGAAATTGCTCGTAGAGAAAAAGGTTACACTGGGGTAGTGTCTCAGTTCTCTTTCATGCAGTTTTGTCAATGTGGCCTTATTGGTTAGGCTTAAATGTAGTGTATAATTTGCAGTTGTGGGTTACTGATAACTTAGTAAAGCTAGTAGTTCACACTGGTTTTTTTTTTTGTTTGTTTGTTTGTTTTTTGTTTTTTTTTAAAGTTTAAATTGCAGTACATGAAGTCACTTGGTTTTGTTCTCATTTCCTGTTTCTCCCAGTACTACAATTAAGTTAATGATTTCCTAGCATAGTTACATATAGTGCTAATTTGGATAAACTGCCCCATTGTACTCTACATCCTACAACTAAATTAAATTATTATTAATTTTTTTAATGAGCATCCAGTTTCAGCACTCTGGACAGCTCTTTCAGGGTATGGCTATGGAGTCACCCAGTCCCAAGGGAGAGAGAGACAGTCCCCAGGGATGCCGGCTGACGACTGTCCATCACTCCCCATTCATTCTCTCATCGGGAACTTCTCAGCTTTTTTTACTGATTTGTAACTTTCTCATGTAATTCATCAACTGAACTCTGAATACTGAATGTATTTCAACAACCGTAACTGACTCAAACATTTACAAAGTGATAAGAAGGAAAGGTACCATTGAGAGAACTGATAAAATGTTTGTACAGTTCAACAAACTCGCTTAAAAGCAGACTATTGATAAGCAAAGCTGTATGATTTAATTTGCCATAATGTAATGTACCAGAAGTTCCTGTTTGCAATGGGAAGGGTGTTAAAAGTTAAAGGGAGCACTTCAAAATAACTAACCGTCAGTGAAAGTTGGGTAAATGGGAGCTGAAGCACAGCAGTGGAGATTTCTCATATTCAAATCATTACACTGTTGTGGACTAGTGTTTCATTTCTCTAGACATTATGTTGTCAGTCATAAAAGCACTGGAACACTTCTGAACAATAAAATCAACTGCCATATTGCTGTTACTATTTTTCCATTGCTCTTGAGCTCTGGTTCTATGTCTACATCCTTTTCCCTTAATTAATGTCGCTTCCTTACAAATGAATTTCCTTACAATGAATTTTACAAATTCATTCCAACCTCTCTCTATATTTTCTCATTTACAGTTTACAATATAGTGCCTCTCAATATGACCTTCCTTTCCTGTCCATGCCCATAGGCCTATTCCATGCTTGATGACTTTTTTTCCCACAACAGTCATTGCATACATCAAGAGAGGAGACAGAAAGTAAGAGAATGCTCTTGTCCAGTAAGAGGAAATAGGCCATAAGAATGTGGAAAAGCTCCAAATCAGGCGGGTTCACAGGGTCTGGGAGTGGCCACATCCTCAAGAGAGAGGGGGGTATTCTTGGACTGGAGCCATGAGAGCTGCACAGGCCAGGCAGATGACGTAGGTCTGTGTGAACACCCATAGCCCCTGTCTTCCTATCTCTACAGTGACCTTGCTCTTTATGTTCACCCCCACCCCCTCTACAAAAAAATATATGCAGCTTGTGCCTCCCTCAGGCCCCCAAGTACAGAGCTCAGGTGGTCAGTCTGCTGATGAATGCAGCTCTATTAATAGAAAGTGCTGTTTATCTGGTGAATGACAAACATTGAGCAAATTTCTCACAGGTCTGAAAATGACTCGCTTTAGTTTGACTTCTTACGTTTCAGCAAATAGCTTCCATTTGATGGCCTGAACCATCGAAATCGTCTTAGTTATTTCAGAACTGTCTCATTATAGTATGACCACGAAGGAGACAGGTAAACTTGGTCTGTAGGTGTCTCTAAGTTTTCTTGGCCAGGCCAGGCCAGGTCATCTCAGCTTAACCCAGGAGCCCTGTGAGCCTCAGAGAATGTAAACATCCTACACTCTCAGCTGGAGCCAAGACAAGGCCGGGAGTGGGGTGTTTGCGCTCTCTGGCTCACGGATGCCGTGGCCGCACAAAGGAAACGGAAACGGCACCACAGAGGAAACTGGCTTCACTGCCATCATATCAGTTCGGCTCACTGGACACATCCGGAGGCTTTCAACGTCTGGAACATTGGCGCAGTGACCTGTTGTAATCTTGATGATCCTCTGTTTCTGTGTGGCTTCATGGCTTGTGAATTGTGAAACCTTCTAAATCTTCAAGAATTATAACATTGGCTTGAGATACTTCTCCTAGACATTCAAAGTAACCTTGATGGCTGAAAACCTTCATAGTCAACAAGAGTCTTCTGTTCTCTCTGTGTGTCTAGAGGCCAGTGAGTGTAGGTGGGTGTGGTTTGTAGAACTCTGAGGAAGTGGAGCTCCATTGTGAGAATTACTGCAGGGTCAGGAGGTGAGGCTGAAGGCTCTTTTTGAAGCTCTCTAACCCAGCAGGGTGGGACAACCCGAAATGCTTCCAAGCCCTCCTGTCCAGACTAAGCTGTTGTCACGGAGACAGAGTGGCCCAAGAGGAAATGGCTATTTATACCCACCAAGTACAGAAAGAGAGGCACCCTTCCAATGGGTGGCATTTGATTCTCATCCTCTAGCAGGATCAGGGTTTTGGTCTTCATATGGAACCACTTTCTCATCTGTCATTCAGTTAAAAAAAAAAAAGTACTTCTGCTACTATTTCTCAGTGATTTTATGTATTGATGTTTTAGGAAACCGTGCTAGGATTCATATTTTGTGACCTGACACATAGATACACCAACACTCAAGCAACTTCTGAACCCTGAGTTATAACTGGACTGACTCTTCCTGTACAGTGTTGTATATGTTGTCCTGTTGATTTGTTTCCTTTGGCTCTTCTGTCCCACAGTGTCACTAAGGATGTGTGCTTGGTGGTTTGTGGTTCCCACCCTCTCCCACTGCAATTATTCCCGTACTTTTATTCTGTTACATCATTACAGCAGCTGCTCCATCTTAGTCCACAAGGTGGCAGACTGTCTCTAAAGATGGCCAGGGAAATGCATTTATAGCACAAACACTTGACAGAATTTTTTCCTTACATGGGTGGATTTGAGCTTTAGTCAAAAACACACTACAAGAACTCAGCAATTATTTTGCTGTTTGAGTTTAGCTGCATTTCTATAGTATACCATACTAACTTTTATTTATTTATTTAAATAAAATTATTAATATTTATTTATTTTCAAAAGTTATTTGAATCAAAGTCTTTAATTACATATATATATATATATATATATATATATATATATATATATATATATATATATATAAAATATATATATATATATATATATATATATATATATATATATATATATATATATATAATATATAATTAGTGTAAAGTGGAAAACCGGAGTTGATCTTAATGTTGTGGCACTTGAGTCAGGATTGCAGTATGTTTTTCTGACATTTATATCTGTCCTCTGCAGATGAGCAGCATTCTGGGAATTGGAGTGATGAAGTAATGTTTACATGGATAGCTAGGAGAAAAGAAGAACAAGAGGAGTTACATTTAAGACACACTAAGCATCCCTGAAGTTAAGTGGCATCACTATTGTGTATTGAATTATAAGATTTTTTTTTCATTCCTAACCCTACATGTAATGAAGCATGATATTAGTTTGTAAATTCCTGTAACATCAGTGAAGATCCTGGGCAGTGTATTTGATACACGTAGTTCAGCATTATACATTGGTAAGCAATTTGAAATTACATGAAATTGTAATGCTAATTCCAAAAGGTAAATTTTCTATTCTTTTTGACAGTTATTTACTGTTCATTGTTTTTTTGTGGGAGCATTTTACAGATATTACATTTACAGATGCTAAAGCAAAGGTTAATAGTACCACTGCATTGTACCACTCTGTCCCTAGTATGAAATGTAAATACCATGTGTTGTAATGCATATATTTTATTTAATAAATTATTCTTTTATTTTTTGTTTAACCTTACTGCTTGTTGTGTGGTAATTCAGATCCTACTGCTGTGTACTAATCACATGTTGATTACAGCTGTGTTTAGTTTCAGGGGATGTCCACACTTGCCACCACATGAGGAACTGAAAGCATACTTTGCAAAGCACTGTGCATCTGTTTTGAGCTGCTGCTGGAACACGTGCATCAATACATGTGCTTACAAGTATGTAATACGAACATGTGCTAAGGTATCACAGGTTACTCAGACCATTAGGCTAAAATTTACTGGACCTCTGGTCTTCTATTCTAACTCATTCTCATGGACTCATCTTCACTGGCTGTAAACAGAGACGTCCGCACCAAGGGTATTCTTATGTAGCCTGAACAGTAGAAAGTATACATTTCAGCATGATTAGGTACAGCATACATTAAACAGCTGTGTCAAACCGCTGCAGGTAACTTTAAATACCCAAAAGACATACAAGATATTTGCATATTGTACAAAAACTTTAAACTGAAGGATATTAGTCACAGCTCTAGGACCCTGGTTAGATTCTACACGGTCTCCCTGTGAATGCAATGGTTTCCTCTGGGTTCTCCACCCACTTCCCAAAAACATGGTAGGTGAATGTTTGTGTGCACGGTCCACTGTGATGGACATCCTCGGTGTGTTCCTGCCTCTCACCCAGTCTAACTGAGAGCCTCTGTGACCCCGGACCACCGTAAAGACGTTATTGAAGGTGAATTAATAAATAAATGTATGTTGATACAAACCTCTTTTCTGAATTTCTGTTGTCCTTGGAACATTTTGCAACCGGTTATTAATATTTTACATATTCACAATGCTGAATTATATATTTCTGATGTTTATTTATTTATTTATTTATTTATTTTTTTATATATATATATATATATATATATATATATATATATATATATATATATATATATATATATAATGTGTGTGTGTGTATATATAAATAAAAAATCAGATGCATTAAAATGAGACCTTCATGGACGCTCATATGTATTAGGCCATTATTGGCTCATTCCCACAATAGAGCTTTGTAAACACCTTACACTGAACACTTTCTTTGCCACCAAAAAAACAAACAGCACCTTTTCCTTTATCAAGCAGCAGGGGTGCCAGAGCACTGAGTGTACTGTGGAAATTAAACTGCTGTTCACTATCTTCTCCAAACACTCTCTCTATCATGTTCCGTTTCTGGAACATTCCTCTCCTGTGCTGTGACTGGCACTCCATAACAGCCTGCCAGGAAAACGTTTGAACTGCTGCTCCCAGTTGAGGGTAAAGATGGGATGACGTTGATCGTGTCAGAATGAAAGAGATGAAAGGAAGCAAAAAAAGAAAGAAAAAGATCGTTTCCATCTCCTTTAGAAAGATTGGAGTGATAGGTTTGTTTTGAGTGATGGGCCCTAGGGCCTGCCCTGTGCATATCCTGCACCTGCACTGGGCTTCTAACTCTAGTCAGTAGGCCAGAGTCTAACCGCTCAAGCGGAGAACAGTGTTAAAACTGGCCTGCTCTGCTCTGTGTGTCAGTGCACCACCATGACATTTCTGTGTTCAGTACGCTTGTATTTAGATGTAAAATTATATATATATTTATATATATATATATATATATAATGTATAATTTTACATCAGAAGATCGCTACGGACTCTCTTATGGCAGCATCCCAGACATTACTTCTATAACCTCCAGTAGACAAGCAAGGCAACTTGACAAGGAAATCCTCTCTCAGATGAAGCAAAGGAAGAAGACTCAAGTCAACCAGAGGAGGACTCCATTCTTTAGATGGTAGATGGTTTGTACAATGGTAAGAATCGTATTCAAAAGGGAGTAGGATCTTGTAGACCCCAGACTGGTAGAAGTAGTATCCAGAAAGGGCATACAGATATGGATATAATTTGTAATAATAATAATTATTACTATTATTACCTCACATTGGTTGGATTTGGATTTAGAAGGCACATACACCTCATTATGGTAAGAGTAGGATCCAGAAAGGAACAGGAGCTTGTCAACCAAAAGATTGGAGCTAGAGCTTTTTAGATGAAGCAGAAGCCCTAGGGCTTTTGGATGAGAGACCAGAAGTGAGATCCAGAGAGGAGCACTGACATCAGGATAGGAAAAGGGCTTGTATACCACAGGATGGTAAGAGCTTATATGCCTCAGAATAACCTTTTATATATGCAGAATCAATAAAAGTCAAAACTGTTTAGTATAGTGAAATGACAACTGCTTTAATATAGCCTCAGTATGCGAGTAGACCTGAGAATACATCATAAGACTTTTAAAAAGGGAGGGGATAGGGGCACTTGACACATCAGCAACCTTCTGTTCCATTTTCAACATACACTATATGGCCAAGTGTTTCCGCTAGATTTTGGAACATAGCTGTGGGGATTTGTTCAATCAGCCACAAGAGCATTAGGTCAGGCACAGATGTCAGGTGAGTAAGCCTGGGGAACAGTTGGGATTCTGGTTTAACCCAAAGGTCTACAATGGGTCTGAGGTCATGTACATTTGAATGGATACATTTAATAGACAAATCTAATGTTATGGCCACTTTTGCAAGAGGTGCAGTTTTTATGTATCTATATTTCCTTTTATGATAATAAAGAATAAGGAAATATTCATTATCTGTCAGAAAACAACAATAAAGTAGGTCCTTCATGGGTTTTTGCTCCACACCAGAGTGCTGTTTTTTCACACCTATTGGTCTCTCATGATGTCATTAAAATATGGTATGTTTATGTGTGCAGTCTGGTGGTCTGACACTTTAAACCACAGAGCTGTAATTCTGCATTCTCACCTCAGGTTGTCAGCTTAGTGGTGTAATGTGGTAGGAGATTCCTGTGGGCTTAAGTGAAAGAGACTACCACACAGTGAGTTTCATAAACACACATACACCTGGTCAGCGAGTCTACAGCAATCGGAGTATCCCTTCTACACCCACGACCATTAGAATGAAAGGCCGCCGCCTCATTCTGTCACTCCCAATCAGCTCATTTTATTGCTTAGCACACCCAAGTGCACACTCTACTCAGCAGGAGCACTTGGGTTTACCTAATTCACTTAATACTTCACTGACTGTGCTTACTGTAGAGAACTGTACCTCTCCCAAAGAATTCTCAACTACCTCAGATAAATTTCAGGCAGTAGTCCCATTAGGTTATATTAACAAGATTTCCACAATCCTACCATGTAGGAAAGAGTCAGGAATAAAAAAACATACAGTACACAACAGTCATGAGGAGATATTTGGTCACAATTAGGCAAATCTTAGGGTTTTTTTTTGACTGCTGTCTGATCATAATGACTGAATTTTGAATAAAACACCAACTTCATGAGTATCATACAAAAAAAACAAGGACTTGTTTAAAATATAAAGGATTGGTATGTTATGTAAATTAGAGCAAGGTATTCCCAGTTAGATGATAATGGTCCAAGAAATAAGAGAAAATAATTCATGAGAAATGGGCCAAAAGATAAAAGGCTATTTTCAGTGCAGGCCTCCTCACAATAGGGAGCATTAGTGAAACGACTGCAACTGCTAAATTGTATTATTTTTGTCCTAATATGTTTCAGCAGTAATCCAGATTGATAAAACAATACTGTTCTCAAAGTATTTGGACCGCAAGTACAAAAGCTTCATACATCAGCTTTTAATATGCTGTATTTAAACCTAAATGGCATCATCAAATAAAACATACTATACACATAATTTCCAGAAATAGCTGCAACTTTAATACAATGTCACAAGAAGAGCCCTCCAAAATCTCACATTATCTTGTACAAAACATTATAAAACACATGTATAGTGCCTCACATAAACAGAGACAAATCAGCACTGAATCCACATTAGTAACTTACAGAAAACATTAAAAATAGGAATCCTAGTATTGTGTTGAGAAGTGTTTGCGCTGCTCATGCTACAGTCCTTCTGAATTTGAGTCACTGCAGAGGGAGTCCAGGAAACAGATGGCTATGTTCTCCCCGCTACCTGTGTGAGAGGATGCAGTAGGAAATATGTACAAGAAAACATGCATACACGCACAAAGAGAGAAGAGAAATGAGAAAGAGAGGAGTGCACAAATTGTAATCCTTCCTTACTCCTCCGTGTGCTTGTCATAGAAATGGTGGAAAGTGCAGGCAGAAATCCGAACATACACACATGCACATACTTTCATGTTAGCCCATAATCTGGTGTGAGTATACACTGGAGCACAGCACAGCATTTGTATGTGGAGCTAAATAAGAGAATTCATATATTCAACATTTCAGAGATCAAAGCACAATTATGTCTCTCTCAGAGGTCAGTGACCTCATTTCTGATTGTCCTTACTGACGTGGACTCAGCCACACACAGACTAAAAATTGAGGCACTTGTTATAAGATACTACACAAACTCTGGATTAAACACGCACACACACAATAGTGCTAACAAATAGTGATATTTAAATTATGCTACTCATTAAAGTGATATGTTACCTACTAGGGCTTTCAAATGAATAAAATAAATAATCACAATTAGTCACAATTTTGTAATTCAGAATCTCTGCATTTCAGCGTCAAGCATTTCTAGTTCAGCAACTAGAAGACTGTCTAGTTCTGAAGACGAATCTTTCAACAACTGGCCCAAACCAAAATGCACTGTTCTGTGCACCGTGTGTTTGTGTGGGTTTGTATATATGCGTGTGTGGTGCAGGGTAGGTGTTCAAAATGCAGATGACGCATCTGTACTAAGTGTGCTAACTTTCTCTTTAGCATCCCCCTCCTTTCCTCACACACTTCTACATATTGCTGTTTCTCTTTTTATTAGTGCTGTTGCATGTGATTCTTCCTCTTTTCCTCAACGTCAGCAATTTATCTAATTATTTTCCTAAGGCTATTATAATTATGCACTGATGTCCAGTAGTCTCTACTTCTTTCTTTTTTTTTTTAATTATGTACATCAGTATTCAATTATAACAAGGCAAAGATTAAATGGATTAAAATGATATTATAAAATGTATTGTGTTAATGCATTCTAGCCATAGTTCTTATGTTTCTATAGAAATAGACCTTACTCAGCTCTAAGACTAAGGCTCAAAAGGCTCAGTTAAAGTCTGGAGTCCATCTTAACTCCACAAATATGTCACAGAGGAAGACTGGATAGGTAAAAGTGCAACACACACACAATCAAGTTAGGTAATAATTCACATCTTCACTTCTGTGTGCTAAAGATTGTTCAAAAAGTGTAATAGACTGAGGCAGGGTTAGGAATACAGTAGAAAATCATCAGCTGATATCGTAAGCCTCAAAGTAAACAAAATGAAAATCGGTATTTAATTGCGGATTTACAAAAAACCCAAAGAGTAACAAATCTCTCATTGCTATTCATTGAAGGCCAAGACAGGAAATAATATTGCTTTGAGCCACACCCATAACTATTCCCCAGCACTGTCAGTCCTAATATCAGGCTCATTCTCTCAATTCCCCTGTCCAAAATTCTCAAAGAGGTACAGTTTCAATGTATTCCTCTGTGTCTCCCCTACTCTGCTGATGGCTCCTAGATACCTTTGTTGTTTTCCACTCCACTACTTCCCTCCCATCCACCCCTTCTATCTCTTCATCAGGCCTGGTTGGACTCCCCTGTCTCAGAGCTCTAGGTATTCTTGCACTCCTGTCCAGTGGAGACTCCATTCTGCTCGCTCTTGTCCCGGGGGAGCCTCTCCTCTTTGGAGGCCCCCAGATGAAGTTCTCAGGAGGTTGGTAATGGCGCTGGGCAAAGCGTAGCAGTGCACGTCTCTGGCTGTGATTTCGCAGAGTGTAGACAAAGTACTCGAGCGCACTGTGGCGCATGTTAGCCAGCGTGCCCTGCACCAGAGCCTCCTCTAGCAGCAAATGCACCAGAGGCAGCTTGTAGCTTTCAAAGCCTAGCTCACCCAGACTCTTCAGGATGCGTGTGATTCTCAGATAGTTGTGTTGAGACCTATGCATGAGAAACAAGAAGCCGTTGGTTGGTTGATTTTAAACTTAATAGGAACTTCGCACTGCTAAGGGCCATGATAGCAGACCGCATAACTCTTTGTAAAGTCATTGTCGAGGGAGAGGGATTCCACTCTGAGTATCTGACCCACTTCTCTGCACAGTGTGACAGTAATGAGATGGTTCAGAACCACTCTCTATAACACTGAAGATGAGTAAGAGCAAGCTGCTGATACTGACTAACTCACACCTATTCAAAGCACACAAAACACAGCGAAATACAGCAGGAGACTACATACGTACACATCCTGTAGAACGATACAGAACTAAGCTCTGTGGGACAGGAACAGCAGGAAGTCAAGGTCTGGACAGGGAAGGTCGAGTGGAGAAGTGCACACGCTGTATGCCCATTTGCATTTTCAACTCAATTAACAAAAGCAATGATCCATCTACACATGCACTTGTTTTTAAACTTGCTAATTGATATTATGCAAATACTCTTCTCGCTTTGTCAGCAAGAATAGTGAGAAAATGTGAGTGAGGCCTCAGGGGTGGGCTGGAGGTGGTACAGGATGCACAGAGTACCTTGGAGTGGTGCAGGGAAAGATAGAATAAACGAAAGGAGAGGAGCCAAGAAAATGTGGGTGAAGTAGAGTTGAAGTCTTAACACTGCACAGAAAGTGTTTCCTTCATGATACCTTTACAGAACTACATGAATGTTTTCTAAAAAAACTTTATGCACATTTCCACCAGAGGAACCAAGAATAACAATAGTGTCTTGAACCTCTTTAGCTCTGAACTGATCATTTCTGATCAAACGTGTTACAGAAGGAAAAATCATTTCATTTTGTGTTTTTTTAAAAACACAACAGTGTTTAGTTAAGCTTGTTTTTGATCAGTGTCTGTTTTTTTACATAAGCTGTGAGTCAAACACATCTGGTGCAGGCAAGCTGCATTATACACTTGGGTCCATGAGAATTGACAGTGACAGATTTTTCATAATTTTGCATCTGTACTCCAACACAATGGATTTGAAATGAAACAAGATTGAAGTGTAGACTTCAGTCCATATTCTTAAATAGCAGTCAGTCACCTGTCAAGCTGAGCATGCTTTTTATTTACTGAAGACAAAGCTGAAGGCAAAAAGAGCCACAAACAAGCAGCAACTGAAGGCGGCTGCAGTGAAGGCCTGGCAAAGTATGTCAAGGAAGGAAACTCAGCATTTGGTGATGTCCATGGGTTTTACGCACTGTATTTGATTCCAAGTATTAAAAATAATCCTTATATTTATAATTATGTTACTTTGTCCACTTACATCTGAGCCTGTGGAATTGGAGTGACTAATTCTTTGCAATATTTATGAATTAAAGCTTGAATTGAAGCTAAAAAACTACAATTCAATCACATATTGATTGCTTCATTTCAAATCCACTGTATTCAGAGAGAAGATTCACTATATATTGCATCAGCTAGATGTGGTTGAAATGACAATAAAGCTTCTTGAATCTTGAATCTTGAGATTCCAAAAAATTTTCAGTGTCCAAATACTTTGACCCAACTCTATAATGATTACTGTCCCTGCAGTGTGGAGGAACACAAAGACAAATTTGTCTAGCAAATGTTGCTCTCACTCATGAAATTTCCAGAACCTGAGAACACCCAATCCTAGTTACTGGTCATTTTTAGAAATATGTTGAGTTCCTCTAAATATTCAGGAACCTAAGAGGTTATTTTTATTCTGTACAAAAGTTTGTAGGAAAAGAGTCTAGATCTCACTCATTCAGGTGCTGGAAACGATCTTTCCAGTTTGGCGCACGGGCTACATTTCCACTCTTATCAAGGAGCTTGATTCCAAAGAAGTCCAACATGATAGCATACGCCAGCACGAAGCGCCGCTTGGCTTCTGGCGTGTTCTGGAAATCCTGTACATGATATCAGAGAATCATTTTGTGATTGATCAAATACTGTTTCATTTAATACACCAAAAACCATTACAGAGATCAAAAAGTCTGACATTTTTTCTTAAGCTTTTACCTTAATCTCATCCTGAGTGAGTTCATGGGCATAGAAATTGAGGCCTTGTTCCCTGAGTGGGAAAAGCCTGCAAAATTAGAGAGAAGTTACTGCATTATCTTCATGTGTAAAAAAGACAACAACAGAACAGTAAAAGAATTATTTTAGCAATTTTAAAAAAATTACAATCCCAGTGTACAGATCCCTCACTTTTAATCACGTTTACTCAGTAGCTGCAGGATGTATTCTATTTCTTCTGTTTCTTGGTGAGGAAAGCATTGATAAGCTCATAAATTCTGCTGGAATAGCCATGAGTGACTTTTACCAGGACAAAGGAAAATCAGAAAACGAGAGGACATAAGAAAGGGCAAACTGCCTCTCTATCAGCTATTTGATGCCCAGTGCTCCTGCCATTATAGAGAAAATTAGCACCCACAGCCCTAGGCTTGTGTCTGATCTGTCTTGCCACCTTACTACTTCTGTCACTCCTTTCTCCCAAACAGGCCAAGCAGTTCTGGCTTGTTGCCTGCTTCACCACGCTGCCATTACTTATTATTCCTACACTAGCAACTCATCTACATTTGTGTTTTTGAACTTGCTAACTGACAGTATGTGAATAATCCTTAGTTTTGTCAGTTAAAAGTGTGAGAAAGTGAAAGTGTGAGAGAGTGAGGGTAGAGGTGGTAAAGTTCCTAGCACACGTGTGAGGTCTGATTTTATTCTGCTGATTCCTGCAGGGCTACAGAGCTTACAGCCAAACACCAAACCTGTCACCCAGTAGGCCTCAGATAACACTGAACATTTATCCAAAGGTTTATTGAGAATTTTAAGTAAATCTACACAAAAGTAAGCAAAAAATAAGTAAAATGTTAACTGTGTTAAACTGTGCATCAGACAGACTGGAACACAAAGTATAATTAATTCTAAAAACAAACCCCTTTTGTCTGTTGTCTCTCTGCTCATAGGTAAACCTTCTCACCCATCTTACTTAGGGATTTATATATATATATATATATATATATATATATATATATATATATATATATATATGTATATAAATATTTATATATATAAATATTTATATTATATATATATATATAATATTATATAATTTCTAATTTGATATTCTTAAAAACAGTTAAAAAAATACTTCATCAAAAAACATCAAACATTTATTGATCCTCAGCAATACACCCTGAAAGTGACACCAGTCATCACTTTAGCGACACCATTCATCACACCATTCACCAGACATCAGTCTAGAGAAGCCAATCCACCTATTAACACATTTTTTTGGGAAGCAGGACTAAACCAGAGAACCTAGAGGAAGCCCACATGAACATGGAGAAATATCCGAAACACCACACAGAGGGTACTCTGAGCTCAGAACTAAACTGCCGCCAAAGTATCAAACAGAAAGTCACTTTAAAATGCAGTATGAGACAGATGATAGAAGCCTAACTTTACCATTGTATATATGTGTGATTGTGCTCAAGCTTGTCGTAGTCACCCTTCCACTTGGTGAGGATCTCTTCAACATAGATTCCTGCGGGGACAGATACAGACCTTTAATGTATCATGTGTCGAAGAAAATGTAAAACACAGGTAGGCATCACTAACATGAATTCATCCTTAGTGGCTGCTTTATCATGGTTAGGGTTGTGATGAATCTATGCCAGGAACACTGGGCAGAAAAATACACCCTGGATTAAGTATGAGGAAACTGGAAAACCTGAAGAAAACCCACAAACACACAAGGAGAACACGTGAAGCTCCGTACAGACAGTTACCCAACGTCAAGACTAAACCTGAAACCCTGGATGCTACCTGATGTGCTGGGCAAAGAAACACTGCCTTGATGTCAAAGCAGTCCTTCATGCATGAAATTAGATATGATGTGTAATAAAAGATGCACATAATGGCATAAACATAGCTGTCTAAAAACATAACCGATCCCATTTTTTCTGCCTATGTCTGTGAATGTGTTTGTGTCCACTCTTTTCTCCTGCTCCCATGTGGTTCATCTTCTTAACTTTTTGATCATTGGTGCCTCATCTAAAAAACACCTCGCAGAGACAATGTCTGCCTAAAGACATTGAGGAAAGAGAATGCTAAGTGCATTGTTTGTGACTGTGCATGAGATGGGCCTCCTGAGAGTGCTCAACTCTGTGCTGTTTCATCACTCACTCAGATGTGCAACTGATGTGGCTTTATGTACTGCTATATGACTGTTCGCACTGTGTGATAGATCTTTATCACAGGTTCAGGGTTTGTGATTCAACAAGGTTTTCATAGAAGCGTTACATTCTCAGTGCACTGATGCTGAATAGACATTTTTTTTTGCAGTTGTGAATGACCATAAACCAAATTTACCACAATCTTGCAAAATTCTAGGTTAATGTGCTGATTAAAGGTTACAGGTATGTCACTGGTCTAGCTCTTTTCAGTGGAATACTGGGTTGTCATTGTGGTTCATGGGTCACAATGGGAACGCCATTCAATCTCATGGGTTTTCCCACTGATCTCATGGGTTTTCCTAGATAAAAATTTCGCCTGCCATGAAAGTGTTAAGCACAGAATAGTCAAGTGACAAGGCAGATGACAAATTAGAGGAATGGTCTGGGATGAAGTGGTTTGGCATAGAGTAATTGTCTCCTGAGAGTGAAGGATCACTGCGAATCAATAAAGTTTTTCTGACTCGTCACCTTAATTCTATGGAAATTTTTTTTTATCCTGATGGGGATGGTCCCAAACGGATGGCTCTGCCCCATTCACAAGACACCAGGGCTCACTGAATCATGTGAGTATCAACAAAATGGAGATCTAATGTATGGCCTTTGCAGTCATCGTATCAAAAATCAGTTTAAGGGCTATCGAGGATTTTTGTTTTAGACAACATTACTATCATCATCAGCTTTTCTTTAAATTTGTCTATATATTTCACGATAATACCTTGCTACCTTTGATTATATTACAATGGGTACCCATAGAAACAATTAAACTGTGTGATAATAGTAATGTACTATAGTACCTATTGAACGATGAACTATCATTACCATCCCATATTCAAGTGCCAATACTCTGTGGGATATAGAACTGTTTACTAATACGATTTTCATGGCACACACAGGATTTTTCCAGGAGACTGAAATTATATATGATGCCAAAGACACCCGTAAACATATTAATCCACCTTTTAACACAGCATGCTGTATATCCTTCTTGCTAACAACAAACACATCACCTCTCCTACAGCTAACTCTTTCACATAATCTTTCTGCCTTCTGCTGCTACATATTTGGAACAGTGTATTCAATAAGATTGAAAATTCATTCACTGTACAGCACCGACTTACTATGTATATTTATTTTTAATTCTTAGATTATTTGACTCTTATTTTAGTCAGTTTGTACTGTGAGCAACTGCAACTTAACAATTTCCCTGAGGGGATCAATAAAGTATTCTGATTCTGATAATGATCCTCTCACATAATAACATAAAGCATATTTCACACATGAAGTTGTAACTTCTATAAATGCTACTTAGTATGAAATTGCCACATCAAGGCAGGATACAGCATACATGTGTAAAAATATAACACTGTGTTAAAGCTTTTTAGTAACAGGCAGTATAAAAATAGAGCATCTGATAAACTAATAATGCACAGAAAGATAAGTGCATACATTTTACATTTACAGCATTTAACAGATGTACTTATCCAGAGTGACATACAGACACACACACACACTCTTACCATCTGGGACCAGAGGGATCTTATTCAGATAGAATCTCAGATTGCGGTACTCATTTCTCAGTCGAGGCTCCTTGTAATTCTAGGTGCAGAGAAAAACACGGAAAGGTGAAGAGAAGGGAAGCGACAAAGAAAGTGTCTGCAAGTGATAAAGAAAGTGTCCTGAGGCTAAGATGAATTCATTATGATCCTTGGTTGGTGTGAAGAAGTTATGCATGTCAGGATGTACACCAAGGTTACTTCCTGTTCTTTAAACCTGACACAAAACATGCAACACAGCCAGAGCTGGATTAGAATATGTGTCAGGGTGTCACCTACGGTAATGTTCTGACGTTCACTCTAATACGTTTTAATCCATCAAACAGGTTACAGTATGTGAAAAAATATAATACTCAACAAAGCAAAAAGCCATTAAAAGAGTATCCATTTCTGAGTACAGTGCTGTGGCATGGAAAAACAGCTAGGAGAGTGGGTGAAAAAATTTTACCGGATAACTATGGCGGTACTTGTACAGGTCCTTGGCAGCATAAAAGCTTCTTTTCATCTTAGTGGATGACTCAGCCGTGTCATTAAACTGTGTAGGAGAGAAAGGGGAAAAAAACGTAAAATAGGCATAAAGAATGTATGAATGAGTCTGCTCATGAGATGAACTATTTGTGCATGATTCCACAGAGATACAGAAGTTTCCACTGATTGAAAATGAACATTTGGTTGAAGACACACATACGGATTCCTTTATATTTTTCGGTTTTCGTCCTTTTCTCTCTATCTCAAAATACAACAGATTACTGACTGTGTGTATATTGTAGATCGCAGTATATGGCCAAAAAAAGCACTGGATTATGGTTGGACTAAAATCTACACAAATGCCCAAGGGATGGACAACTATAATACACTGAAGTCTCGCTCACTTAACAGACCTTGGCCTACTTTGAATCATTTATTCAGCTTATGAATTCAATTGAGTAAAACTGAAATTAATTTTACAAATACGAACAAAGACTTATTAACTTATTACGCAGTGCTAAGTGATCTATGGCCAACAGACATTTACTCATCAGACATTTTGCTATTATTAAAATGGATTAGTCTTGCACCTGCAGATGAAACAAACGTAGTGTCTCTTTATACACTTTTGGTGGAAAATATGTCCTGTGTGAATACATTTTTTGCTGGTAGAGACTGATGGTAGAAACATTACGCATAAAAACTACAGTGTAGTCAAGAAAAGCGTTACTGGGTTAGTCTTGGAGAAAGCAGGTGAACAGCTTGGTCCTGTATGTAAAATGGAAGAAAATGAAAGACATCAAGGAGACATGAGGAGAAACTGGGTCAGATTTAATAGGTTACAATGTCACTGTTTTCTAAAACCAGGAAAAACCTCAAGCTTTTAGCATCACAACCTACCAATACAAGAAAGTGTACTGAACAGGGTCGAAATAAACAAGACTGTAGTAAATTCTATCAGATCTTGTAGATGCTATAAATAGCGCGGGTTGCTTTTAATCGCCGCAACAGCAGGACACATGGATTATATCGCAATAAAGTGTCCTGTTATTACAATCCTCTCGTTGTGATAGATTTTTTTTTTTCCCTGACGAAATGCTCTACTCTGCCCTCGCTTATAAGAGACTTCCCCCTCAAGGGGCACAGCGTGAAACGGCAAATGGCACGCGTTTTTTCTCCTGTTTCCTCTTTCATGTCGCATTTTAAAGACGGCCTGACAAAATAAGAAACGAGGCCACCGGGAACATTGAATTCGTGTAGCAGTGATCGCCTACACTTCCACACAGAGCTCAATTCCCCAGCCTGTCAGGGATGAAGGTGATGAACCCCGCTGTGCTCGCTGCTTCTTTGTTGCCTTTCGACAGTTTCTGTGTACTATTATTCTTCAGCACTTTACCTGAGGAAAGCCTTCTTGATCCTCTCCACAGTGCCCTGACTCCGGAGCACCGATGGACTCGGACACCCCGCTGTCCTGCTCTCCTCCAGGATGCTCGTCGCTCTCCGAGTCCGTCTCCCACGTCGAGTCGCATTCCTCCACGGTGCTCGGCTCCTTGTACCTCAGAGCGCCCATCAGATTTCCCATTTACACCACCGCTCCGCGTTTCTGTTCGCCGCCTCCACGTTCAAACTGCCTCCCTCGCCTCTACATTACTCCCACTGTTACCAGACAGCGCTTTATAAATAAGCCGTGCGATGCTGGAGCATTGTTTCTATTGGACAGGAAGCAGGACTTTGCATGCGACGTGAACACAAGCTTCTATAGAGCGCAATGGTGGCGGTGATCAGCATCACTGTGCCGTTAGTGAAGATCACCGCCCATTGCCAAAAATACGCTGTTCACACCAGCTGTTTTAGTTCCTCATTAAACTTTCACTGAACCCCAGTCGATCCCTGAACTCTCAAAAGTCACGAGCACTTCCAACTAAACCTGCGGTCTTATTTACAGTTATTTCATGTTATAAAAAAAAAACCTAAAAAATTCCCCAAATTCTCCAGGTACGTCAGTTCCATATGGTTTACTGGTTAACTGGTTTTCCGATTCCTGTATGTAAACCATTACATTTATTAAACACTTCGGGTAATTTGCATACTACTGTACTGACAAGGTAAAGACCATATTGTGAAGTCTCGCGATATTTGGTGACCTGTTCATAATTGTACAGTACTATACTTATACTTAAAATACATTTTGCCGTATTTATAATTTATACTTGAGAATTACTGAGATTGAAAACTACTCGTGTTTTATTTATTTATTTATTTTACAAAAATAGCAACAAAAGTACTCCAAATCACGAAGGACTTTTCTCTCATCCAGCCAATGAGTGTACTATATAATTTTTCGTTAGTTTAATGGGGGACCAGGTCAGTCTGTACCAAACAATTACGTGGGCTGGAGTGACTACTAGTATTATTGTGGAGGTTTTATTCTGATTTTTAATGTATTTATTATGCCTCCTAGTGCTAGAATAGTTTATTATATTGTTATGCACCTTATAGACAAATGATCATTACTTTTCAAAGATACATAACCTATTAAAAGAGCATTATTACTAACATAATGACATTTTTTCATATTCATTGATTGTTCATTGGTGATGTTTGTTGGTTATGTTGAATGCACCGTTCTGTTGGTGGGTGAATTTAACAAATAATTAGGCTACATTAATAACTAAGGGAAATTTTAGTTTGAAAGACAACTTTTATTATCAAATATAGATATGATATACAGTAAAACATATATTAAAAATTTTAATTTCAAAATATGTCTCTGGCATTGTTCAGAGTCTATATCAATCGAATAGGCTCAGTTTTGCATCCAAGCTAAGTTCATGTGTTAAAAACCTTTCTTAGAATCGTGTCAGTTCACCATCTGCAGTGACCTTTACACTCTACACAATGGAGTATTTGTGCATTTGTACATGGATAAGCCACCAGACTGCAGTATTGCATTTGATGGGTGTGTGCCACTGACCCTACCTCAGTACCTCAGTTTTAGTATGCAGCTGTAAGCAAAGACTCACATGCAATGAACTGTCTTCATTGCCTTCTTAGAAGACATAAAATCTAACTAATGTGAATCTAATGCACGCTGAGGAAACTTTTTCAAATCTGTTAATCCATTAACATGTTTTCTTGCTAACACCAGTTTAGACTAGCAACGAGTGGAGTAGCTATATAATTGTTTAGGCAGCAAGTCAAATTCTAACAATGGCGAATTTTGGAGTATTTTACTACTGATTAAATATAATATCAAAATATTTCAGTAGGCATTAGCCATGCATATATTTATCTAAACTCTCAATACATTAATTAAATATTATTTCTCAGTACTTTTTTCACACACTGAAGTGAACTATTGGTGATTAAGCAAGATAACTAGCTCTAGTGAGTTATTCCTATCTTATGATCCTTGCGACACTGTCTAGTCATCATAGTAATCATGGTAAATAATTGAATGTTGTATGGAACAATATTCCAGCAGCATAAGAAAAACCTTTTCCACTAGCTGAGCTCCACCTGATCCTAGGGATAAACAGTAGGCCTCTGAAACCATTCAGAGATTTAAACGTCATGAGCAGGATTGTGCCGTCAATACTGAACCTAATAGACAGCGACTGTAGCTTGAATAAGAAAAGGGTATTGTTATTTTTTTGATAAAGATTTGGGCTACTTCATTCTAAATTAACTCAGAAATATACTTAAAGACCTGACATCAGTATTTGTGTTTCACTCATATCTTTTACACAGACCTCCATTTTGCACAGCAGTGCTGATTTTAGTGAGTACCACTTTGCTTTTTTCCTATTTCTCTACCATAATCTTCCACACTGTCAGTAGATTTGCTTGAGGATGTGCAGTTGTTCATTGTACCAAGGGATGAATCTTCTAATTATTGTTTTTCTCACATGAAAGGTGCTACACAGCAAGGCGGATCTTAGGGATATATTTAACATCACAAGCTGAAATCTATCACACTGCACAGTGTATAGTGAGTGTTGCAGCTGTATGGTGTAAGTACACATTTCTTATACTGGCAGAATGTAGTGTTAGAATTTGTTTTCATCTGAAATTCAAAATAGATAGTGATCAGATACAGCCTTGTTCAGGGAAAGTATAAGTACCTTGCTAATATTAATCCCAAGATTCAGAATTACACGCACTGAACACTTTAGCCAGTTGTGTGGCAGCAGTGCATTGGATATAATCATGCAGATCTGGGCCAGCAGGTTCGGGTAATGCTCAACCAGAATGGGGAAAGTAATTAGAATGGGGAGAAAATGTGAGCTCAGTGATTTTGACCATGGCATGAATGAACATACTGCTTTGAGGATTTCTAAAACTTCTGAGTTCCAAGGATTTTCAAACACAACAGTCACTAGTCTTTACTCAGAAAGGTGCATTAAAGGAAAAAAAGAGAGAGACCAAAAGACTACTGTAACTACTAAGATAACCACTCTGTACAATTGCGGTGAGCAGAAAAGCATCTCAGAATGCACAACAACCTTTAGGCGAATGGACTAATGGATTCAGAATATTCATATAAGTGTGAAAACATTTTGTTTTCTAGAAGTAGAAAAAACTAGTAACATTCAGAATCAAGAGTTCCAAGGACCTAACCTTTCTTTTCTCTAATGCCAAATGCTATACGATAAAATGTTATAACAAGTAATATTAATTGAATTGATGAAAGATTTAACAAACAAAGAAAGAGGAACTTGGTTACTGGTGTGTGCTTTTGGAATTACAATATTAATTGTGTTGATGGAGCAGAAGATTCAGGCAGGCCCCACCAGATCACCTTTACTACCAAATTTTGCTTTTTCTTTCAATACAGCAGTGTCCAATTTAGCTGCAAAGGGCCTGTGTGGGTGCAAGTTGTTATTCTAATCAAGCAGGAGCTACACCTGATTCTATCTGTTTGATCAGTTCTTGGCTTTAAATAGATAATCAGGCACGGCATCTACTTGGTTGAAAGGAAAACCTGGAAGTGCATTGACCCATTCTCGATACAACTGGACAACATGGTTTAATATTAATTCTCCTTAATAATTTTGTCACCTGTTCAATGGAAGGTCCGAGGAAATTGTAGCTAGCAGTCTGAAAACATAACTTATCTATCCTGAATTGAATGATAGCTCAGTTACAGTTTGCTGATGTGCAAATGGTTCCGTAAGTTTGGGATCATTTCAATTCATATTAGCATTTTTTTGAAAGGCTCTTATTAAGAAATGGCCAATATCAAGGAGGCAAAATTGCACATAAGCATTGATATGAACCCATTTGTCAGGAATGTAACATAAAAATCTTCCAGCAATTAAGGAGTTACAATTGATTGAATGACGCTGATATACTACAGCCAATCAGAAGAAAACCTTTAAGCTCTCTTCCGCTCAGTTGGAGAAGGGTCTGTTCAGCTGCCCTGTTGAGGGGGCGTGGCCAGAGCAACATAGTACTCGCGCCGTTCAGTGCAGTAGTGATAGGAATTTCGGCTCTTTTCAGTGAGTCAGCTGATTCGGTTCAGTAAACCAGTAAGAGCCGACTCTTTTGGCTTCTCAAATGGCTCATTACCATTTTTGTTAAAGTTCGCGATATTTTGAGCAGTGATTCTTCTTCTTTGCCTAACTATGGATGAAATTATTTAATAAAATGCTGCACAGTATTCTAAGTAACAGAATGATATCACTTTGCAATGCATTTGTTAAAGCAAAGCATTTAACGCATGCATTCAGTGTATTGATAGTACCAGAAAATAACTAGAAATCCAGTAAGGTGCTACAAATGATCACAAATATTATTATGCGTGATGTCTGTGCCACATTACAAAAAAAAGGGGGACTTGGCATTTTAACTAAATCATACTGTTAATAGCGGCTCTCAACGTTCATTTAAAATAATAGGCTCAAAGAGTCGATTCTTTTGCAAATGAAACGTCGCTAGAGTTCAGCAGTGAGAAAAGCTGGTTAGAAAAGTGTATAAAGTGTATAAGTATCTTGAAAATATACGAAATGTCTTCAAAATAAACGTCAAGGAAGTTAAAAAATTTGGTCAGAATCAACGAATCGTTGGTAAAAAATCCATGGTGTGTGTGTGTTCATTAAATGCATAGACATAAATGTGTAATTTGATTATTTATAAAACATAATTAAAACTGTAGTGAATCATAGCACTTCATTAAACAGAAATAGAATAAGAGTTATTTCTGACTGCTTCGAATTCACCCCTCCATCCATTTTCTGTACCAATTATCCTATACATGGTCACATGGGACTCAGGACACAAGGCAGAGGACATATTGGACAAGGTGCCAACCCATCACAAGGCACAACTGCACACACACTCATGCACCCTTTCACACACTCTGGACAATTTAGAGCTGCAGCCTACAGTGCATGTCTTTTGACTGGGGAAGGAAACCAGAGTACCCAGAGAGTGAGAACATGCAAACTCTATGTTCACACTGTGGAGGCATGAGATAAACCCTGGAGGTGTGAGGCAAACATGCTAACCTCTAGCCTTAAAATAATCTGTTACAGAATTAAAGACACCATAAAGAATTGCTATAATTTATATGGCCAGTGTTTATATTCTGTTATATATTTGTTTTTCTTTTCTATTCTGCATGCTTTCTCAGTCTAAAAATTATGGTGAAGAAGTAATTTTTCTCTTCTAGGCTTCTTCCCAAACTTCCAGTTACTAAGAGAGAGAGAGAAGGAGAGAGAGAGAGAAAATTGAGGAGTGTAATTTAATTTCCTTAATGGTTGTCTTTCATCAGTGACAGTGCTTTGCTGCCTGCTGATGAAGAGAGAAAGAATGTGTTGCTCTTTCTGAGCTAAACTCGGTGTGCTTTGTGATAGCATGGTTAGTCATGGAGTGATGGCCATATTCACCTATTTTCTGACTGGCATGAAAAAAAAAATACATAAAACAATTTGTCATTGCTGTTTCAAGTGCAGGCCTGATGAAAAATGTCAGAATGAGAAGAATAACTCTGCATTTACAGTCTACATAAATAATGACAGTAGTCAGAGACTAGCACTAAGATGTTTTTAGAAGTTCATTTGCCTTGTATGTAGATCAAATGAAAATCAAGAGAGATGGCCTGGGCAGTTGACTTGAAAAGTACATGTTGTGAAAATTCTGTAACGAACAGAACAAAATGGTTAAATATTATCATAGATTGTCAAGGCAAACTATTTAGTGCAGATTTTAAAGTTTTAATCATACTAAACAAAATTAAAAACATGAATAAAAAAAAAGCATGCATTCCTTTTACAGGTAGTGCACTGTGTATCCTCTACAGCTACAAACAGTACAATTGTATGAAATGAAATCCTAAAGGAAAGCTACCAGCAGTTACACTGCAACATTTTGAGGCTTGTAAAAGCCTGCACCCCTCATGGAGTCTGGCCCAGTCTTAAGACAGATGACTCACAAAACCTGTGAGCTATTGGCAGTAAGATCTTTGAAGTCTGCTCTGCTTGGCTACTTGACAAAGTAATTAACAACGACTTTTGATTTAGATGGGAAATCAAGAAATGTTACTAAGCAACCTGATAGCTGCGGGTATCTAACAGCTCACTAAATCTTTGGGAGCAATAGAGCACATAATGGCAGTGTTCAAATAGGGAGAAGGGGTGGATGAATCAAAACCGAAGCCCTGGAAAAGGAATCAGCAGAGGAATAAAATTAGAGGCAATGAAAAAGTCCTGAAAAGGCACAGGATGAACACTAAATACTGATGAGCTGTCCTTCTGCATCACAGTCCCAGAGCTCAGTGACCAGAGCTGCCAGTAACACAATGCTCCAGAGTCTTGGTGGGTATCCAGAGCTCATTTAAACTGGGCATGATGGCATATGGCATTTCCATGGCAGTCTGCCTGGAGCCTCTGATTGATGTACTTTACTATATAGAGTGGATCTGCCCATGTGAGATACAACACAGCAATTTTATTAAACCCACCAAGTCTCTATGTATGGCTGGATACAGGATAATAATCTTAAACATATTTCTTATTAACTCTGCAGTGTTTTTGTATATGTGTTGTATTTCTTTACATTATGTTTAATTTACTTTCTGAGTTTAGTCTGTGTTGAAGTTCATTTACAGATACTAACTAGCATTAGGCTTGTAGTGCAAAAGCTGTTCTCACAGGATCTGTGACCATGAGGCACTTTCCCGATATTTTCCAGTAGTTGATGTATATAATATTTGCTGTCAAAACATTACATTCATTCCATGGGGTTCCAAAGTTTCCATTTTCCCCTGTAGCTTCATCACTTCATTACTCCAAGATAAGTATTTCTAAATTATTTATAGAGTATTGTTTTTATATACAATATATCAGATTTTGTACATGGTTAATGGGTGAGGACTGAAAGTCAGTTTTGGCCTTAAGGGTACTTGGTGTTTGCTAAGAGGGGAAAAGCCAAAAAAAAAAGTATTAGTGTGTAAGGAATCATCCACATTTCAGATTTCAGGTATGTGAAGGGTGGGAGGATGTAGCCAGTGATTTAATTTGCACAGCACTCAATGTGGTGTCATTTCTAAGTGTGATGATGCAGAGCTAAATTTGATAGAAATAACAAATGTGATAATGAATCCAATTGTGGGTATAAATAGTTAGAACAGCAGAACATTTACAACATTTATTTCTTAAATTGGCAGCAGGAGTTCATGCATTGTTGGGCCTTCTTTGTAATTGTGATGGCTCTGTTTAAGGTTCTGTAGGATTTTGGTGACTGTACTCTCCTGACTGTGAAGCTATGAATTCAAAGAAGTCCACTTCTTCTGCTGTTACGAAGACATCAGTGACTATCATTACAGGTTTTGTGTCATGAACTCCAGGTTGTGAGCTATAACATGATGTTTTGTTTCCTTCTGGCATGTGTTTGAAATGAGCAAGTTCACGTCCTCTACAAACCTACACAACTTTACAGATTTACATAGTGTGCTTCTTTCACCATTCATTATTTGTTTGTTCACTGTAATATACATCATCTCCCTCTGTTGTGCCACCTAGCACCTCTTTTTTCATTAGGGATCCGAGCAAAATCCAGATATTTACAAAAATATGCTTTGTCTTAATGTCTAAATCAATATACAAATAAAATGTAACTGAATTCTGAATGGTGAAAAAACAACTCAAACCAGCCTTCCTATGTTCCTATTGTTCACACAGAGATTTGCTAGAAGAGTAGTATGCAAAGTTTGAACTTTATGACACAGCATTTGGTCTGAGAAAAAACACATCTTACAGTCATGTTACAGTCATGACAGGGGATTATATTGAGTGAGAGAGAGAGAGAGAGAGAGAGAGAGCAGAGGCCAAGTGCTAAGGGGTCTGAGATGTGGAAATATTCAATCCTGTTGTACACAGAAGGGAGAACACTGAGCTGCTTGAGTAGGTCAAAGATCATGAGTTTGAAATCTAAAAATTGAAAAATTTCAGGGCCATGTTGATGGCATGGTTAACAAATACACTCCAGGACACTCCAGCAGACACTCCAGCAGTTTTTGCCTTAACTGCCTTCAGTCATGGATATATATATAAAAAAATTCTCACTGGTGATGCTGAGTAAAGGTCTAAATGGCAAAAATAAAGATCTTGAGGTCGAAGGTCAAATAGAACAAATAAACATCTGTATTTATAAACATTTTAACAGGTAAATATGACACGGATATTTAAATTATTCTTATAATTAAGCATCACCAATGATGCCGCTGGGTAATACTAAAAATCACCTCTAGAGAGCAGTAGGTCTCCTGTAATGGAACCATGGCCTTGTTAAACTCATATTTCGACCATGTTTTCAACACCCACACCCCCTTATGCATCAAGCTGTTTGATCATCAGGCAGTAGCAGATGGGTCATTATCTGAATGTGTATGACAAACTATGTAGAGCCAGGCCTGAGGAGCTGGCTTTCCATTACATCCAAGAAAATACCACCATGCCAGAAATCCCCCTGCTTTAACAGCAACACTATTATATAGACATTATTTTTCTTTCTCACACCCTTACAACTAAAATCAAAGCACCAACTAAACCCAAATCCACCCAATCTTTTTAATATTCCACACCTACGCTACTGACCAACTTCCTCTTGCCTCAACCACTCACACACTTATAACACACACACTTGTAGCCCTGAAGTCCAGAGAACTTTATCAATCCATTGATTGTGGATATGGATGTTAGTGGAGTGGTGAGAGTACAGTGGCCTCTGCTTCATTAATATCACATCTCTCTAAATAATGCCAAAATGCCTAATGCTCTGTGTTTGCCCATACACACAGCACACTTTACACCATGTTGCTCACCTCTGTGTCTCCTCATTTCTGTGTGCACATTTGCTCATCCGGTACCTGCTAATGAGCTCTGCAGAATGAAGCTTAGAGATCCAGCAGAGACAGATCTGCATTATGACACACACACACACACACACACACACACACAGTCTTGTTTTATTACTTTTTGTATTTGCGTTCACTCTGAATACAGTAACAGTATGCTTCCTGAGAAGAATAAACTGTTAGAATGAATTTAAAATACATGCTTAATCTCTATAGATGAAGAAGGTTGTAATAATGATTAAAAGAAGAAAGAATGAGCAGACGTATGTTCCCTGCCCACACTGCTGATTTCATATAAGAGGCTGAGCAGCTTTGTCTGTGCAATCAATAAATCTTACAACTCATATTTGTTACTCATTTACATTATTGAGCATCAGCGTCTAGAGGTGACTCTTTGCATTCCAAGCTTGTATTTGCAATTCAGCATCATCTGCAGAGAAAAATAATTTAACATGTATCTCGGGCATAACATGAAGCAGTGTTGAGCCAGACTCTGATAAGAGTTATAGAGGGCACTGGGACAACATTATTAACCTGCTGGCATGATACCGGAATATGAATTCTGTCCTTAGCAAATGTGTGCCTGGCTGTTGTGGCTGTATAACACACTGGCTTCTGCTTGGCCGTGGCTGTTAAATGACATCCTATGGTGCTCCATGTGCAGGGACACCACATGCTTTACTGCCAGCACATTGAAACAGCCAGTAGACTGCTCCCCTGCTTCTCCTTCAGCTGTCTGTCTGTCTCTTATGCTCTGTCTAGTCAGCATGATGCACAGGGGACAGGAATGCTCATGACAATGAACTGAAAACGAAACGGGAAAAAAAAAAAAGGGCATACATGCCTACAAAAGCAAATAGGCTCGTGTTCAGGAGTGCAGATTTGAGAAATGGACTAAAAATTGAGCGCAGCAAGTCATTAAAATATGCTGGCATTAGCACTCTAAAAAAATATATCACACACCCACACTTAATATGCTACGCAGACGGATGCCTGAAAGAAAGGTAAACATAGGGACGGGCTCTTTAGATGATCATCTATAGCCATATGTTTTTATGGATGGCCCCATAAGGGCTGGATGCTCTTTCCAGTGCAGCAATTTTTTTTTATTAAAGCTCACAAGCTGCACATCTAACATCTGCGCCCATAAGAGCAGCAAAGGCTACAAAAACCGGCCATTCATATTTTATTGCCCATTTTGCCGGCCATCCATAATTCAGCAAGGAGCATACTTAACAGCTCCATGCTTAGGGAATGGCCCAATTATGCAGTGTTTCTGAGGAAAGACTGATTCGGGTTTGCTGTGGTGTTTGTTCATGTACATGGTACACACCACATTATTGAAGTTATAAATGTAACAAGCTGCCAGGCGGTGCTGAGTGTTTGGGTGTGGGCTTAATTACCAACATTGAGCTAACACCCCATCAAGAGAGCCTGCAAATAACCTCTTTCCACTGAGAAACGTTCTGGAGATACGAAAGCTAAAGAGTAATGCGAGAAAATTATGGCAAGTGAAATGGATAATGATGCAGCGTTTTGGTGTCTGTCTATTTTCAGAGTCTGTTAAAGGCTTTTTAGCCATTATGTGCAAGCTATTTTTATGTAATATGGAGGAAGCTATGTGTGGAGCATAAAACAATTACATTAATTTGAAAGTCCATTTAGAGAGAATTTCAGAAGACGCAGGGTTTCAGAATCATGTGATACTAAGACAAAAAGAGAAAGATGGAACAGATATCAGCTATCATGCCAGAGATTGAAGGTTGTTCCATGATAATCAATATTAAAGATGCGTTGGAAATCCATTGTTAAAACGTTTCCTCTTACTTCCAAGTCATTCTGAAGGATCATGAACAATGTGTTAATAAAAAAAAACACGCTCGTCTGATAGTCATTTAAATGACAGTTTCAGAAAACACATGATAAATATCTGTAATTTCATAATCAGATGATTTAATCATGTGATCTTTTAATAAAAGACATTGTGAAATTGAGAGAAAGAAAAAGAGTAGGGTCTATTAGTCATGTCCTGCTTTACTCTGATGAGACTGAGAGCCTAATGAGTGTCCTTTTCCCAAGGAGAGCAGCAGAACCAAGGGCACAGGCATTCATCAGCTTTAGGGACAAGGAGTCAGGAGGCTGTGTGAACAGCAGACAGTGCAGATCAGCAGGGACAGTGTGAAACAAGCCTGTAAACTCTAAGCTCACTTTAGCTAGCCTCAGGTCCCTGTGAGCCTGCACCATCCCACAACATGGACCACAGAGACTGGCCTAATTGATCAGCCTGCCACTGCTCTTTATTGTTAACAACAACTTGTCATGCTAACAAATTAGATTGTTGTGAGATGAGGCCAATTAATTGTGATGTGCATGTGGCATGCCAAGCTTCTTGTGCCAAATGCAATGGCAAACCATTTATTTATTTATTTTTTCAGGTAGTGCTTTGAAATGCCAGGTCAATTTTTGCACGATCTCGCATACATTAGCGAATCAGGATATACACCCACTGGACACTTTATTAGGAACACTGATTCCCCTGAACATTCATGTAATTATCCAGTAAGCCAATCACGTGGTAGTTGTGCATTGCAGCACAAGAGCTCAAGTTAACGTTCACATGAGATATCAGGATTTAAGGTAAAAATATGATCTTAAATCGTTACCTGTCCTTTCATTAATCTTTGCCAGAGTTTGGTGAGACTGTGCCTGCTGTAGCCTCAGATTCCTAATCTTGGCTGACATGAGTGGAACCGAATATGGTCTTTTGCTGCCTTAATTCTGAGATGTGTGTCTTCACCATGGTTGTCGGCTGTAAATTGTGGTTCTGTGGTAAAAGCTAAAGTTAGACAATTAGTCAAACACAACCCAGCATTAAAAAAAAAGAAATATATTGCCTTGATTTTCTATGGGGAGTCTTCATTAACAATGCTTATAACAATAATTCACTCTCTCTCTCTCTCTCTCTCTCTCTCTTTCATGTGCCCATGGCAGACTAATATAATCTCTCCACAAATTCATTAAGTATGAAACTGGTCTTTTACAGCTTCTGTGGCCCAGAGCCAGATGTATGAACAAGTGCTGTTTTATAGCAACCATCCACAGCCAATACATGAATCATTACACGTGGAGTGCAATGATTCACTGGCACCAGAATAGAATTACTATGCTAGATGCATCTTTAAGGATATAGCAGATAATTGGTCAAATCAAACACAGAGAGTAACCTGGCATCGCTGCTGCTGATACATGTTTATGTGGATCTCATATCTCTTGGGTAGGCAAGGATTCTAGAAACATCGTTGTGCTGTGTTGGTGCAGTCTTAATATGCATCAGCTCTCATGTCACATCCTTTCTCCTCTGTTTACCAGAATGTGTCCTGTGAAAGACACTTACTTTTGTTATGCAAATCAATCCGGTAGCAGATATCATGCCAGGGACTCAAGGTTGTTTCGACACAATTGATCTTATAGCTGTGCTGGAAATACATGTTATTGTATTGTTGAAATGCTTCCCTCTATTAATGTGGCATCTGAGAAATGCTGCAGTAACATGTCCAATTTATTTGTGGGTGTCTTGGGGAGAAGCTTTGGCCTAAATGAATTTTTCATAAGTACTTCAGTAAATGAAAAATGTGAAATCTTGCCCTTTATTAAAAAAAAAAAAACCCTTTAAAAAGGAAGCTTGGCAATTTCCTGAAATGCAGAAATAAGCTAATATTTGATCAATATTATTTGTTTTTGTAGCCTTAAATCATTTTACTTTAGAACAGTTATTGTGGCAAACTCCACGGAAGCATTTCTATTAATAAAAAGCAATCAGGTTAAAATGGTATGAATGCTTTATCCTGAAATTAAATCAGACCGGAAACAAGAATTGAGATAAATTGCAAACGGCTGTAATTAGTTTAAAGTAGATTCTGTAGCATTACCTTGCCACAGCCTGCAAGATAGAAACCCAATCTAGTAAACTGTAAACCCATTGTCTCGATTGGGTTACACTGAGAAAATATATTAGCATGAGTCAAGTTCACACAATAAAGAAAAGAGATAAAAAGCCATTTCTATGCAAATGGTGTTGACATGCATGGTCTATATTTCCCATTCATTATGAGGATCTAAATTGCTTTGCCACACACTTATTGAATTGAGATCTAAATTATCACTTAATCTAGTTGAGCTGTGATCTATTTTCATGGGGCAGCGCTTTAATTTGTTGTTATTGCACATTGGATGCTTGACTTGCAGTATTGAAGAAATATTTCTCCATCAATAAACCACTTTCTTCAGTCTCCTCCCTGTCCCTCCTTTCTTCAACTCCTTCCTCCCTCCATCTTTCAGAAACATCACACTCCACTCCCTGCTCTGCTGTCAAAATGGATGGAGGGATAGAGTGTAAAAAGAAAATGCTATTGCTTCTTTTACGCCTGCTGCTGAATTATGATTCAGATGGGTTCATGGAACACATCCTCCTTATTCCATCAGCTTCTTCCTTCCCATTTCACACCAGTCAATCCATGTGACACTCATTTCACGCTACAAATGAAAGCTATCTAAAGCTTTCTGTGTCTTTCCTGAGCCTCTTTCATTGGCTTCAGTTCTTTTGCTATATTTTTCTTTCATTTCATTCTAGGTGACAGAGCTGTCACATTTTCACCAACTTGAACAAAAGAGTCTCCACAATGAGACAGTGGACTGTGACAGCAGCCTCCATCCTCCTCTCTCGTGCTCCACTTGATTGACATTTTCCGAGCTGACAGTGGCTTATGTATCAAGGGAAAGGGGGGCAAGACTAGATGTCACAACAGGTAGCTGTCACAGTGCTTGAGAAGGAGAGATGGGATCGTCAGACACAGCACTGCCGACATGAACAACATATTGCTTTCGGGTAAATACGCCAGCCATTTCAGCCACGTCATCTGGCTAAAATATTATGCGTATCTTAATTACCATGTTTCTTCTCAGCTGACATTAATCATGCATCAGAAGATTAGATGGTTGCCACTGGGGTTATCTATCAAACAGAAATTGGGATATGCTTTTATGTAATGAAGTCCAACAGATGGAGCTTTCAGTCTCAGCAAGACAGGGAAAAAGAAGAATGAGAGGTACAGACAGCACAGTCAATCACACCATTCATGAGGAGGCAGAAGATCTTTTTTAAAGTGGAAAATTACAGTGGCATGAAGAGCACATTGCTGTTGACTAGCAAAAAAATCATGATAGGTACAAAAATACTATACATCCTATAAATAGGCGCATCTTGATGCATCCATTCAAATTCAACGACTGATTTAACCTGGTCATGGTCATAATGGATCCAAATCTTATTCTGGAAACATCCTGTCTCATCTCAGATCTCCATTTGCCCACTCTTTTCACACCTAAAGCAATTTAGCTTCGTCAATCCACCTACTGGATTGTTTGTGTGATGTGGGAGGAAACTGGAGAACCCAGAGGAAACTTACACAGAAATGGGGAGAACATGAACAGAAGCTTTGCAACGACAGGATCAAACCAGTGGAGGCAACAATGCCCACTGTGGTACCATGCTGCCCGATCTTGATACTGATACCAATATTCTCAAAATTCCTAATTTAAATGACTAATCAAAAGAGAGATAAATTAGCTGTAAAATGCACCAGAATGACTGATGTGGTCATCTAAACTGAAAGACTGAAAAATGACAAGATACATTGAAAGTCAGAACAGTGATTCCAAATACTTAACAGATTCAGTCAGAACACCTACACTGATTTAAAAGCACATGGGATTGATGATTTATGGTCTGCATGAATTTCATAAAAAGTAATATATTTGTATTGTGATTTAGCTGGCAAGACTTACTTCCAAGGTGTACCCTGTGCCCACGCATAATGCATCCATTATCCTATGCAGCCATATTAATGATGATAATAGAAACACAGTGCAAGGTTCAAGGATTAGTTTGATGCTGTGGTTACTGTAATTAAGTCTCGTTGCTTAAAAAGCGTAGGATGCTGTCCCGAAAGACAAACTCAGGTAGCTTTGGTATCTCTGTTAATTTTCAGAAATATAGAATGAGTAACTGGCAATTTACTGGGTATTTAATCCTTTTGCGTTTCAGTGAGATTATTTAGTATTCCGGTCACTCTCTCTCTCTCTCTCTCTCTCTCTCTCTCACACACACACACACACACACACACAAATGAAGAGAGTGAAGTCTCAGTCCCTCACATGACAGCGCTGTTATTTCTGAGGCAGCAGCAGCATCAGAGCTGGACCTGCGCACTGCTTCTCTGCTCAGCTTCAGAGCTCAGAAGCGCATCTCAGAGGAGAGATGGAGGCAAAGCCAGCTATGCGTTCAGGGACTGTTTTCTGTGGATTCAATTTAATGCCTTTACCTGTTGTTTGTTATTTCTGCCGTCGCTTTCAATGCAGGAGGAATCATCATTAGATGAATCATCATCTAATTATCAGCGGAGGAATATGTCGTTTTTGTCTCGCCTTTAGCCTTGGTTAAAGGAGACTGGAAACTGACAGGATGCCTCGGAAAGCGCTGCTGTAAAAACTGCGTAAGCTGGTGGACTGTGTGAGAAGCGAAATAAGCACAAAAAAGTAAACTCATTCTATGTTTTAAAGATGTATTTCAATAGGTGTAGCTCGACTAGATTATGTTAGATTAAGTTTTTGTTTACTCCGCATCCTTTATGTACTTGTGTTAAAATATCCCGCCTGACTGAGATGGATTGGTGATCCCCGCGTCTCCGGCAGCATCATAACTTTGCCATGATGAAGTCCATTTTTTACAGTCGCTTCTTCATCCTGCTTCCGTGGGTGCTGATCGTCATCATCGTGATAGACATCGACACGAAGAGGTCCTCCGTGCGCAACACGGCGCACTCGTACCTGTCCCGGCTGAGCAGCGCGCCCCGGCGGGACGCGGTTGTCCACGCGCTCAACCGCACCGCGCCTCCACCGCCACTCATTTACGCCATCACACCGACGTACAGCCGCGCCGTGCAGAAAGCCGAGCTCACGCGCTTGGCCAACACTTTCCGCCAGGTCCCGCACTTTCACTGGATTGTGGTGGAGGATTCGGCAAGTCGCACCGAGCTCGTGTCGCGCTTCTTAGCGCGCGCGCGCGTCCCGTACACTCACCTGCACGTGCTCACTCCGCGCCGCTTTAAACGGGCCGGTATGCCGCGCGCCACAGAGCAGAGGAACGCAGCGCTCTCGTGGCTCCGCGCGCACCGCACAGCCACCGACTCCGGAGTGGTGTTCTTCGCCGACGATGATAACACTTACAGCCTGGAGCTTTTTGAAGAGGTACACTTGCATTACATTCCCAAACAGAAATAGCAAAAGTTTATTTGTGACTGCGTTAGCCTTAAGCTCGTGCTTATTTCCAGGCATCGCTTAATTTAAAATAAATAAATAAACACTCTTCCTAGTGCCTTTATTGTCCGATGATTGACTCAGCCCCTCGAATGAGTCCAAACATCATCTAAATTGTGTTCAGGAAAGAAACTTGGCATTAGGGGTTTCCATATTGTGTGGGACCAGTTTTTTTAAACAATATCATTTAACTGTGATTAAAAGAGGTTTCTTCCCTTATCCCTTATTTTCCAAGCTACAACTGCATGATCAGTAACCGATCCTTTTTCAGTCTTGCCCTATAACATTGTACCTAAATGTCTTCTGGTGAAATGTAATAAAGATGCCTGGTACAGTAAACAGTAAGACAGCCTAGCAGAATGAACATATTTTATCTTATAATAATCCTTTCCTTTGCCCACCCATAGTTCACTCAGCTCTTAACTGAAGTCTAATCTAAACTGTTTTAAAGACAATTATCTAGGTTGCACAAACTGCCTATCAATTTTAATTAAACGATCAATCCATTAAACAGGCCAACTGTATAATGATGTAAGCTTATTTGATTTAGCTGGGAAGCTCAATAGGGACAATTTCATCTGGTTATTCAAAGTAGATTAGACATTGAAAGCTTTGGAATGGCTTTAGTTATGTCAGGGAAAATAGTATGAGCTACGCAATGGCTGAGGCATTATTCACTAATTTATGTAGCAATCTGAGGTACTATAAAAAAAAAAAAGCAAGAAGGATTATGAACATCCACTGGACAAGAGGAACTTTCATTATTAACATGCAGTGCCAAACTCAGGGGAGATCCTAGTTGTGATTGGAAAGTCAGGGACATGAGTGTAGATAGTATGTATCTGTGTATGGATTGTGTGTCTGTGAGATTTGCCATGCAGTGTAGTTAAATGGATTTTATGAAAATTGTAAGATCAGAATAAAGTACTTACTAAAAATGAATGAATGAATGAATGAATGATTCAAAACAATTTAAAATATATTCTCATCCTGAAGCTGAGCTTGGCTTGACATCCTTTCACATTCCTAGTTTAACCCCAATATAAATCCCCTTCGCCTTAATACTAAATGTTCAATCAAAATGAATGTAAGCCTTTGTTGAGAAAGGTTTTTAAAAGAGCCTTTCTCACAAAGCATAGTTAAAAAAGACCATTTTATTGGATGATTGTTATCTTTTAAAATAAATCAGACTAGGGTTTGATGGACTAGAGAGACTTCAACTTGTTAGATGCATATTTGATACCTCGAAGGGAAATTGGCCAATTGTATGATCCTGGAAATAAAATCAGCTTAATTGCACTGCTAGTTCAGAAATATGAGTGAAGTGTCAGTACACTGTGGAATCGAGAAACTGAAAGTTTTGTGGGATTAGCGCTGTGAAACACGTAAAGATATATCAGGGATCTCAGAGCAGCAGAAACACTGCTGCTTGCTTTAAATGCTTTAAGGAACTTGTTGAAGCAGATTATCACTGTGAACACACTGTCTGTGAACAAGTTTGTATAAATCACATACACAATATGTGCTCATAAGAAGCTGCATCAAAGGACTCTACATTAAATAAAGTTATTGTGGCCTGAGCCCTCAGTCCCAGGGTCTAGTTCATAGCAAGCAGTAAGGTACAATAACACAATCCCTGTGCTGAGTGACATTTTAAATAACCTTGTTTGAGGAAATATTTAACCTTATCTGTGTGAACAACCACTCTTTTCTTAAAAGGAAAATAAAATAGGTACCAAAAGTTAATATGGCCATAATACTAAAAAACTTATCTAGCTTAAAATTGCTCAGTTGTTCACTATTCACACAATAGCTGTATATAATCATAAGAAGCCTTTTGTATTTTCTGTCACTTGTGTTAATGGAAGGCAGTGTGACCACACTGATAGGCAGCTTCAGTTCCAGGATAATGGAAGCGCTGCAGATTCCCTCAGTTCAGATAGTTCTGTCATGTTGCGTGAAATGTCACGGTTCATTGAGTGCCTGTGGCTGAAGGCTAGAGAACTTGCTGCTCCAAATTCCAAGCAATTAATAGACATTTAAGGTGTTTATCTGACTATAAAGTTGGACAAATGTGCAAAAAAGACAAAAGCAAAATGGAATATTCACAGAGATAACACATTTTACTGCATTTAATAAATAAGGAAAGTGTAATGAAACATTGGCATTTTTTAAAGAAAAATATATTTAATAAATTTGACACTGAAATATCTCCATACTTCAGCTGTCTGTCCTGAATTTCTGCAGAGCACAGAAGTGGAAAATACTGTGGTCCATGGAATACATAAACAGCTGATGGAGGAATTTCTCATATATTGCTTCATCTTCTCAACATCTCTTGCTCATACTCATTCTTCCTTCTGCCTTTCACTTTGATCACAGTCCTGTTTATTTGCTTCTTCCCTCCCTCCCATTCTATAACCCCACCCCACTCTAGGCTGTAGACCTTTATCTCATAACTCAAATCTGTCATATCTCTTACGTTTTAATATCTCAATATCAACCACGCATTCCTCTGTTCCTGCTTTAGTCGTTATTCTCTCCATTCTGCCTTCTCTTCACGTATAGCAGTGCTATATGCATTGCCTTCCAGATCAGCTGTTTTCATGCCACAGGCCTTGTAAGTGTGACAAACTCTCTTTACGCCATCAGCAGTAGCTTTGTCCTCAGAGTTCCTCTTTTTCTCCGCCGCCTCGTCTCTTTCAATTCATTTTCTCAACACAGCTGGACACGGAGTTGAGCACATGGAATAGACCATAAAGGGCAAAACATAACACTATTGTGCTGATGAATGCAGCCCTGCTCAACATGAGCGCATAAAACACCTCGGGCTTGATTTGGAGCACAGCAGTCTAAGTGCCTTATTATCACTGCTCAAATCAGTCACATTCATAACAAGAGGCAGCTCCTTCATTATGATTACCTCAGATAGCACTGGCACACTATATTATATATTTGAGTCTTTTCTGTCCTGTGGTGATGAGCATAATTTCAATTTTCAACTTGACATTTAATGGTATAATGGTGCTGCAAGTTGTATTGGTGCATTGCAGCTCAAAGGTCTGAGGTTCTGTCTGTATAGACCTTCTCATGTTCTTCCCATGTCTTTGTGGGCTTCCTCTGGGTTCTCTGATATTCCCAATGGGTGAACTGGCTACTCTAAATTAGCCTTGCAATGGACTAGCATCCCAGGGTGTACACCTCTCTGGACTCATCATGAACCTAACTAGAATAAGGCAGTTGCTGAAAATGAATACATTATACATTGCATTGCATCTTGAATGCTCACAGAGAACTGATGTTTTTTTTTTATTCCTGTTTAAAAATGTTCCTCAAGATATTAGAGATTTCTTTATCAGACTTGATTATCTGTTGCTCTTGCACTGTCAGGGTTATGCGTTCTCAAGCCTGACCTCGGAAGAGCCGTTAGGATGCTACTGCATCTTTAACCAGGCTGCCCTGCTCTCTGACAGCGATGAATCCAGCTGCATTTGATGCATGTCGGAGCTGCTGTAGTTGATGAGTCAGAGGGATGATTGTGCAGCTGCAGGCGTTGATGTCCTCACTACACTGGAGAGTTCTCCGGCTCTCTGGCTTTGATTTAGACTCCCATTTATAGAGACCCATTACAGAGGAGAAGCCTTTGAAAAGTCCCTAGGAGCAGATGGGAAGGGGGTGGTGAAGGGACAGCATTAGAGCCAAGCTGCTCAGACACGGCAACACTCCGAGCATGAGCTTCAAAGCTTCCTCCAGCCCATAGGCATCATTGTCTGACACTTCACAATGCCATGTACCATGCTTACACGAGTAGCACAGCCATTTAATATTTAATGCCTTCTCTGACTTTTTAAGTGAAAAAAAAAAAATGGCTTATTCACACACTCCTTGAATTCTATCCACACTTTATAGTTTCTTTTCTCATCTAGTGAAAAGAGCAAAAAGATCATTTAGCTTTAGGTTGTTTTAATTTGCACCAGCAGAAAGCCACCATCAAAATTATTATCTGCAGTATAAACTGTGTGCTGCGTCAGGTGTGAATGATCTTATTGCTTTTCCAGACTCACAGTGGCTGCAGATGGATGAGGTTATTCAAACTGAAAATGAGCCGATGTGCTGTAATACAATCCCACAGAAATCCTCTCTCATCTACTGAAATTCAATAAAAATAGATGGCCTCACAACAAGCACCAGTAGATCAACACAAACAGTATCCAAACATTTTCTATCTAGAAATGAATTTTGCAGTCCCTAAAGGAAAGACAGGTGGAGTATTTGCTTGCTGAAGCTTTTTATTAAACATAAATTGTGTCATAGTCTTAGCGCACATATTGTCTCTAAAGTGTATTTCATGCTTTTTCTTTTTCTCCTCTCAGATGCGTTCAACTAAAGGAGTATCTGTATGGCCTGTGGGACTCGTAGGGGGTCGCAGGTATGAGCGCCCTATTGTAGAAAAGGGCAAAGTGGTGGGCTGGTACACAGGCTGGAAGGCTGACCGACCTTTTGCCATCGACATGGCAGGTAAGACTTGTCCAGGCTTAAAAAAAGTCTTAAACAGTCTATGGCAAGATTTAACGCATTTAGTAATTTAACGTCTTTTATCGTCACTATATTGAATACATACATACACCGATCAGGCATAACATTATGAGCACTGAGAGATGAAGTGAGTAACACTGATTATCTCCTCATCATGGCACCTGTTAGTGGGTGGGATATATTAGGCAGCTAGTGAACATTTTGTCCTCAAAGTTGATGTGTTAGAAGCAGGAAAAATGGGCAAGCGTAAGGATATGAGCGAGTTTGACAAGGGCCAAATTGTGATGGCTAGACGACTGGATCAGAGCATCTCCAAAACTGCAGCTCTTGTGGGGTGTTCCCGGTCTGCAGTGGTCAGTATCTATCAAAAGTGGTCCAAAGAAGGAACAGTGGTGAATGGGGGACAGGGTCATGGACGGCCAAGGCTCAGTGATGCAAGAGAGGGAGCGAAGGCTGGCCCGTGTGATCCGATCCAACAGACGAGCTACTGCTGCTCAGATTGCTGAAGAAGTTTATGCTGGTTCTGATAGAAAGGGGGACCAACACAATATTAGGCAGGTGGTCATAATGTTATGTCTAACTGGTGTACATGAACAGACATTTGGCTAGAACATTATAGCTGTATGACATTTCATAAAAGGACATTGTGTCTCCGTCTCAAAGTGCAAGAAGTAAGAAGGTTTATGCCACTTGCACAATGATGTGTGATGGATAGCTGGACTGGTTGTACCTGCATTAATTCATATGATGGGACGCAGAATGACAAAACAAACTTCACTCAAGCCATCTGCAGAGATATTACTAAACATTATCTATATACATTATATCACTAAAACGTGATAGATATATTACTAAAACTTGACAGCAATGCATTACTAAGAGATCATGGGCTGTGTGAAATACATGGAATACAGACAGCTATAGTAACTCATTACAATCACTTACAACCTGATTTAATTCCTGTTATTAAAAAAGACACTGCTTAATGCAAAGGTTCCACAAAGTAAAAATGTTTATACACCTTTTTAAGCTGAAAAATTGTACATGCCCATCTTCTTCTCATTCTCCTGATAAACCAGTGTTGTATGGCATGTATTTGCATATTCAAACACTCAAATAATGATATTATCTTCCCCAAAGGATTATATCATAACATATAGAGTTTATAAGATTCAAGAACATATTTTAGATAAGGAGCTGATTTTGGGCAGTTTATGGAAAAAAAGACTGAGGCAGCGTTTTGTGCTCTTCAGGCTAAATGGTTGTTTAGCAGTAGTGCTTGGACACAAAGATGATCACAACATAAGTAGGTTATAGCAAGTTCTTTGCTCTGTTTTTTTTTGTATGCCGGCAACAACTAAATCTATGCTTAGAACACTATCATGTTTCATGTTGCCCTGTGCAGTTTGTCAGTTATGGTGCAGAACAATCCAAATAACTATTTATCATACCTCAAAGGATAGATTAGTCTCCGAATGCATTTGGAAATAATGGCTCTGAGACGTAGATCAATCATAGCTGACAGGATGCTGACTCCCTGAGAACTAAGGGGTGCTCTTAATTAATGTCCATAATGACTTTCCCTCCAAAAACAAATTAACCTATGACAACAGTAATAACACAGCTTCCGTTGCAGGGCATTAAAGTGTGAAGCTCCCTGTTTCTGCTCCAAGTCACAGCATTCTGCTGATTTAATGCATTTCTTTTGGAATAGCAGCAGTGAATTCTAAGGCAGTGTATTAACGTCAGTGTGGCAGGAAGGTGCTGACACGTCTGAAACATGCAGAGTGCCAGAGTTCACATACTGCAAACTGAGGAGGATAAAGAGAATGGCAGAGCTCCAGACATACAGCGAGAGCAGCAATGCAGAGCAAAGCAGAATGCAGTGAAGAACTCTCCAGGCTCCTGCAGTGCCTCTGGATGTTGTGCTGTTAATTAATGCCTGATAACAGGAGAATGCATCATTCTCGCCTTTCTTCCTGCTCGCAGTCTGCTTCACATCAGTATTGTGATCCTTTTCCTCTATCCCTCCCCAGCTTGCTCCTCTTCTTATTTCTGGATCAGCCACCTGTAACATCAGCATCAGTTTAAAATTCTGTAGAAAATTCTCAAAAACCATTTAAGCTTCATGAGCCAGATCTATTAAACCAGCCTCAGAACAAAAGCAGAGAACAATGAGGCGAATTTAGTATTCCTGCTGTCTGGGTCCTGCAAAGAACAAACACAATAGCGGGATAAGGAGGTCCCTCCTCACCTCTCACACTGCTTTCAAGTGCAGCTCTCACCTGAAGAGGGGCTCAAGTGTTTGTCCTAGCACAAAAGCCTTTCTAACTCTGCTATTTGCCATGTAGCTTTACTTATGTAAGAAAAAAAAGTCTGCATTGCAGCTACACAAGGTTTTGCCCATGTGACTCACCCCAACCTGTCTGTGTCTAAGGCAATGAGTGGGCTGCATTAGCACAATGTGATTTTTTTGATTGCTCATAGCTGCAGTCAAGCAAAAGGTGCACACAGTTCCTGTGCCTAGAACACTAAATCTGGAGAGGCCACGAACACTGCTGAGTGTATGGAGAGCAAAACAGAGCAAAGCCTTAATAAAATATAATAAATCCTTTCCCTCTGAGCTTTATCAAAGTGTCTCGGATATAACGGTGCACTTGTACAAGAGCGATATCAAAACGCTATGTAGTTAAAAAAAGGCTAAGAGCATTAGACAAAAATTGACTGACCATCATCTATTAATAAACTGTAGCAAGGCTCATGAGAAAATGTACCTCGAAGCTCTACTTATAGAGCAGGGACACAGTTGCGTAGCTCGGCTGAATCTCAGCCTTTCTGCTGCAGTGAAGTGACTGTCGCTGTGGGGGTGGCAGAAACCCAGGTGGCTTTAGCTAAAGCACAGGCGTCCTAGAAAAATCAGCCTGTACCTGGGATAAAAAACACAACCGAGGGCTATATTTCCCTCTGGATTTTTATTTCCCTATTTTAGAATGAAACTGTTTTCTATGCAACCCACCACACAATCCTTACATACGACTGTGAAGTCTTTGTAAGTGACTTAGATGGATTATTATGGAGTATTAAAATTACTCCAAAGACATATGAAGAAGGCAAATGAGCACATGCCAGGGAAATCAGCAAGGCAACAAAGACACTGTGCGGATGTGTTCGGGCTTGTGTAAAAGAACTGGCTGAAATGAAAAGGCAGGTATGTCACGGAAGAAATGGATGCATTAAATGTGCACTATAACTACCTCTAACAATAAGCAGGCATTAAAAAGCCCAGATACTCAAGTCATTTTTCACAACATAGAGTCCCAGATGTTTAGTTAAGTAGGTGTCATGAAGGATGTACAGTAAAGCACGAATAAGAAGGCAACCTTGAGAAAAAAAAAAAGAAAATTGCTGTATACTCTAAATGAATACTTATCTTTTAAAGATCAAGGAATATTGTAAAATTTGGCTGCCAGGCAGAATGTAAAGGAGGAATAAACAAAACAAAGAGTTTCCACCTTGGGAAAGGTAAGGTACAGTAAAGGCAACCATGTTAGATTCATGAGGCTGGCAGAGGATAGGATGTACCAGCACCCTGATAATTGGCAGCAGTGGGCAAGGGCTAAGTGTAAAATTAAACTGTTTAATATCTCAAATAATGCACAGGAGAGCCCCCTGAGCTTCCTGCAGGACAAGAGTGTAAGCTGAAGACTGGCTGCTTCAATGCCCAGGGTCACAGTCTTTGCGCTTTTAACCATTTTAATTTAGTAACATGAGCTCTAAGCACTGCCCTAGTGCTCACCTTTACTTTTCCCAATGCTCCCTTCCACCATACCTCAGCTCCTGTTCCCATTTAGATTTTGTGTGGCAGACTCTAAAGTGGTAAATAAGATATGAACCCTTTTCTAGGTTGCAGACAGTCTAAAAACCATTTTCTGTGAAGACTTAAAGGGGACTTCTAAATGAAGGGAAAAATCAATTGTGTGCGCGCAGTGGCAAAGCATATGGTAGGAGTGGGACAGGTTTTATTTAGAGTATAACAATACATAAGTGCAAAATAAGTCCCTATTATAATGAGCACCAAAGGACATACTGCCAGTTTTAAACATCAGCAGGAGAGGAAAGAGACATGCAATTAAATGTAAAACGATGGCAAAATGGAATCGAAATGTTAAGCACAGACAGCAAGACAGGATGTCACCTTTCACTAAACAGAGTGTCGTACTTTCGGTTTCTCATCGTGGCCAAGAAATGCTTCCTTTCACAGGAGGAGGCCATTTCACTGTTATTACAGAGGACATTACTGACATTACTCACCACTAACTGTTTATAAGTTACAAGAGAGCAAATATTTTAGAACATTTAAAAGATGGGATATGGTGAACTTTTTTTTTTATTTTCAATCAAGTGACAATATTGTACTCGGAGAAACTTTTATATCACAGAGTTTAAATGTTTATGTTCTCTGTTGAAAGCCCATGTGTGTAAGTGTGAATAGCTGATCAGCTTGCAACCTTGGAGATGCTGAAGCTTGTTAACAGATGTGTACAAAAGTGTCTGAATACCATAAGACTGTCAAATGAAGAGTGAAATTAGGGAAAATAACAGTAAACTCAATCTTCTCACACATGGCACTGCATTAATTTCTCTACTCTTGTCAATGTCTTAGGCTTTGCCGTGAACCTCCAGGTGATCCTAGCAAACCCACGAGCTCTGTTCAAGAGGAGAGGAGCCAAGCCAGGCATGCAGGAGTCTGACTTCCTTAAACAAATAACCAGGCTGGAGGATCTGGAGCCAAAGGCTCGCAACTGCACACAGGTCAGTACCATGCCCTCCAGCAGGGGTGTCCAATCTTATCAGCAAAGGGCCGATGTGGGTGCAGGTTTTCATTCCAACTGAGCAGAAGCCACACCTGAGCCTACTGAAAACCAAGATGAGTTGATTAAACAGGTGGAATCAGGTGTGACTCCTGCTTGATTGAAATGAAAACCTGCACCCACACTGCCCCTTTGCAGATAAGATTGGACACACCTGCCCTACAGCATACAACATAAAATACACTATATGACTAAACATGTGGACACATGACCATCAAACCCATATGTAGATCTTCCTCAAACTGTTGCCACAAAGTTGGAAGCACACAATTATCTAGAATGACTTTGCAGAAGGGAGACAAACTCCCCTCACCACCTTCTATAGTTCTGACCAGCTGTCTCACAGTGCAGTATTGGATCTGCACATTCTCCAATCGCAAGACTGTGAAATCAGCTGAAAAGATCATCAGGGTCTCTCTACCCATCATCACTCTCATATCAACTGCTGCATCCACAATGCTGCTGCTGCCCCTGTCACCCATCCTGTGAACATCTGGCAGAAGGTACAGGAGCATCTGTGCCACAACCAGCAGACTCTCCAACAGTTTCTTCCCTGAGGCAGTCAGATAAATCAACATCCTGCTGCCTCCTAACACTCAACTGGGCACCTAACTCAGTATGACTCAATACCATTGCACTTTATAAAGCTGCATCAGTCACTTCATAGAACACTATAGTTATTACTGCTACACTAATAGTTCACAACCCATGTACTGTCTATTTATTGTTCTGTTCAGTGTAATATTTGCCATGCAGTCATCTGACACTGTTGTGTATTTGTAAATTATGTAGTCTTGCGTACTGTTATGTGTTGCACCATGGTCCTGAAGAAATGACATTTCATTCCAGTGTATACATACTGTATAGAGGAATGGCAATAAAAACCCACTTGACTTGGCTGAAAGACATGGCTTGACAAGGTTGGGATGAAACACCGACTGCATGCTCAACCTCAGTGATGCTCTTGTGGCTGATTGGACATTCTTGTCCAATCTTTGTCTTGACATCACTCTCTGCTCTCTGTAACCAAGTTCCAAAATTTTGCACAGAGTTCCCAGAAACGTGGAAGATGTACAAGTGATAACTCAATATTAATGCCCATGGTTTTGGAGTAAAATGTTCAACAAGCACATATGGGAGTTATGATGAAGTGTCCACATACTTTTGGTCATACAGTGTACCTTTTAGTGATAACTGAATCAGTTACGGAAACATTCCTATGTGATAAATGCCAAGGGGTGGGTCACTGTTTTGTTTTTATTTTTGCCCTAATTGTACCCATAATCCAGCCTAAACCTAATCACTTAATATCAGTGAATCCTTCAGGCTTTTTTTAGTTTAGAACTTTACACGTCTTATTTGTATATAATTACAATAAATTGCTTTCTATATCTTGTTTCAGACTAAAAAGTGTGTATTGTAGGTTGGAGTATTATAGGGTCATCACGTATGTCTGAGCTGGTAATATCCCCTTACTTTGGGTGTAGGCCTCTCCCTGCACCTTGTCTCACAGTAGCTTCTCTTCCTATCCCCTGCATGTCACAGCTAGTGCCATAATCATTATCACCCAATTATCCTAATGGCAGCAGTGCTGGGGTTATTAATAGTGACTATTAGCAGAGCTGACATTACCACTAATCACCAGCGCCAGCCAGTGGAGGACGCACGTCGTACAGCAGCGTCTTACACTGCTATCATTATCAGTCATTGCATAAAGGTTCCATATTCAACCGAGCAAAGATCTAAAAGCATAATTATCCTGTTGAGCTTCATAAAGTGAACACTGGACTCAGCAGAACACCTCAAAGAATGCTGCAAGTGACGGACACAAGATTAAAGAAACACACTGGCTTTAAATGAGTATGGATTGTAACACGCTTATTTTGATAGATGACATTCAATTAAACACTCATCAAGAAAAAAAATTAAGGCAAGACGTCTTTGTCTTGACATTCAGGATTCAGCTCACTCACTGTCACAGCCGTGTACAAATCTGTGCATCCAAGCAAAGCTTTACACACATCTTAAGAAAAGGTCAAACTTCTATAAATGTTTTAAAATCATCTCCGGGGATGACAGAGAACAAGCTGTACCACAGACAGGTAGGCAGATCCCAGCATGCATCTCAACAGGAAGGGTCGTGATGCTGGACTGATTGGCTTGGTTGAGAGACTCAGCTGAGCAATCAGGAGATGGTGGATGGGGGTGGGAAAGCAGAAGAAGTGAAAGAGGGAGGCAGAGGCTGAGATTGACAGGGAAATAGAATGGGCGAATGAAGGACAGCGTGACAGATGTGGAAAGATGGAGGTTGAAGGAGGGCAGAGAGCTCGAGAGTGAACAAGCTTGTGCTCTGAGAGAAGCCCTTTTCAGTCCCGATTCAGAGACTCTCCTGCTTATTAATGTCAATATGCATCTCACTCTCTGTGTCTAGAACCTGCCAGCTTAGCACACAACACAATCAATCAGACGCTTCCTCCTCTCTGCAATGCACTCAGCCTTAAAAAATATTTCAGTCTAAAGCCTCATCAGACTCAGTAACTGCAGCTTCAGATATAGTCTATACTTATTTCTATATATAAATAAAAACTGTAGAAGACAGCTACAAAAGTACCTATAATGAACTGTTAAAGACACCCCCTGAAGCGTAGGTTATAGCTTTGCCAAGATATCAACATCCAGCTTCTGGTTAGTTGGAATAAAGTGCTGTTTGACACCCATAAAAATGAACAGCCCAACTATTTTTAACTAGAAATTTACCTCTGGAATTTCCATCACCATTTTTAAGGGCTAGCTGTTGCACAGGATTATGGCATATGCTGGACAACAAACAATAGATGTATGCCACCTTCGGTCAGATCTCAGGCGGATCTCAGAAGCATTTTATGTAAATATTCTATTCACGCATGACTTGATGCCTTCCACTTAACAAACACAGCCAGAGCAGGCAGCAATTTAAGTTTCAGACCCACCAGTAACACGAGTGCAGACGCAGTGATGGCTGACTGAGTCTCTAAAAACCTAAACGTTTTATTATGCAACTTTAAAAATGTGTAAGCTCTTTCCTCATACACATACCATAAGATGAAAAACCAGAAGAATAGAATTGTTAACTGAAAAGTTAACTGAAATAGTCAGTCGATATGAACTCCTCATCAACCTCAAGGTGTTGCATCACTGGCTGCTGAATTAGTCTTGTTAGATATGCAAAACAAGCCAATTAACAGTACCATGTGCTTGGGAAGTGACGTGTCACACCTGGACGAGGTTGCGTTAACAGTACACACACGGCTGCTTGTGCTCGACTCTCACTTATAATTAAGAGAAGCTGCTACAATAGGCCAGGGAGACTACATGCTTGACAGCATCGACCTTGAACACGAACAGCACGAAACTGCACCACTGAAGGGTTACTGCTGTAGATGCTCTATGACTCTGCCCTCATTTTCCCCCTATTTCTCACTTTATTTTCCTCCAAAGCTCCTTACTCTTACTGTGAAAAACAGCTATGTTGATGTCTCCATTGTGAACAGATGATTTTCTATTTCAGGTCCTGGTCTGGCACACCCGCACAGAGAAGGTCAACCTGGGCAACGAACCCAAGCGGCACCAGGACTCTGTTCTGATTGAGGTCTAGAGGACAGGACTGGCGTGGGAGGCATAGTCCTTATGGCATATTGCACCAAGTAGCCACTATCCCTGGTACTTTCCCCAATTAGTGTCAACCTCTGGACTGATAGCCTGCTGATTCATGCTGGAAGCCGTGTGAACTCTGATGTCTGTGTCACCTCAGCTCAACACTCTGGACCATCCAATTTTGTGACCTTATTTCTGGCTGCATAAATTGGCTGGGCTTCACTTTGTTAATAAAAAAATCCCATCACACTGAGGAAGCATACTGGGTTACTTGTAAAGAACTTTTAAACCTGTATCGTTCGGTACAGCTGTCTTCACTGGCTGCTAATAGAAACTTTTACCTTAAGACTGAAGAGAAAATCTGGAGTGTTAGCACCTGATGAAATCTTCATGATGATTCAATGTCTCTTAGATCCTGGAGAACTTAATATAAACTTGGGAGCAGTTGGAGAACGAAGCAGGAAGCATCTGAAGAAGAGCCAGTTGTTGGAGAAAGAACATGTGTCTTAAATGTACATTCAGTGGACACATGTAACTGTAACTATACAAGTTTGTTGTATTTAAGCAGTTATTGGATAAAGCTTTCTGTAAAAAGACTTTATTGCCATAATGTGTTGCTATGAGCGTGAGAAAATGGACATGAAAGATCCAGGACAGTGCCAACAACCTGAACCCAGCACTACAGGAGCAAACCTTCAGATTACAACTGTCTTTATTCCAAATGACCCTCTTTTAAAAGCAAAGTAAAGAAGAAAAAAAAAAAAACACAATAAAACAAAATGAGAACTTTACAATAAATGAGGCATTAAGAAAAAAAGGATCACACAATAGTTCATGGCTACTCACTGTTTAATGCACGGAAATAACATTTTTTTTCCTCTGTACTAGGCACCAGAAAATGTAAACACATTATAGAAATAAACCTGGATGACGAAGTGTGGATACTCACATTATTGCACAGCAGAGGGACCCTGTCTGAGTGGACTTTCACTCTGCCACAGTCATGGGACTAACATGTTCATATGTGTATATTTGTTCGATTCTATAAAAAAAAAAACCAAAAAAAAAAAACTACTAAAATTTCCTATTTGCACACAAATCCTTTCTGTAGCTACCTCCCACTTTTGTTCCCTGTAGCTCAATTAAATATTCCATCCCCTTTCTCCCATTGGCCATTTCACTGCTGCTGAGTCGTCCAGGTTTATTTGCCTGTTGCTAACTGTGCTTCTCTGTAATGCACACATTAAAACATCACAGTCAAAGATGGATGAGGGTGATGAAGCTGATGGGCTTGTACAGGGTGGGTGAGGTGATGGGGGGGATTGACTGCTTCTCTATCTTATGCTTACATACAGTACATTGGATCATACGATAGCTGCTACAGGGCTTCAGGATATGGGGCATATACAGTGGTTAAGGTAAAGGTTAGGGACGGGGGCGGGGGGGGACGGGTCAGTCACAAACATGATAGCCATATCTCTGCCATTTAAATACTATTACTCACTATTGATTTGGTAATGATATATTAGACGCTTGTATATTGGTCCAGCAGCTTTCTTCGCTGATATGTAATTTTTTTTCAACCCAAAAAATATATAGAAGAAGAAGAAGAAGAAGAAGAAGAAAAAAAACTGCAAATAAGACGGACAAAGCTGCCAGTCTCTTCAACTCTTCACACTCTCGATCACTCGGTTGACTCACAGGAGCAAGGTTGAACTGACAACCTCCAGTAAAAGAGTTATGGTTGGAAAAAAGAGGGAGGGGGAGAAAAAAAAGAGCAGTACATGGATAAAACTCTTGGTGTGCTCTGGCGGTTGGTCAAGGGTGGAGAGATGGAGGGATGGAGGGATGCTGCACCCTTTATTGTCCTCCACTCTCCCTTGTTCACTCACTTCCAGAGCTGGGTACTGAGGGTCTGACCAGAAGGAGGCCCCACCCAGCCTCCCATAGTGGTCCCGGGCTGCCCAAAGGCCATGGGAGCACCGTTGAGGTTCATCCCAGACATCTGCTGGTTCATCTAGTCAAAAAAAGAGAATGAGATCAGAGATATAATCAGCTTAAAATTACAGAATGAGAAAAATCTGGTATTACTGTTAGCAGCCAACACCCTGCAATTCTAATCCTCTCTTCTCAGTCTAGTAATCTATCTGTGATTTTATTTTCCAATAATGCTTAATCTCTAACCCATTTCTTTTTATATCTATTCCCATCCTTACTACATCTCTCTAAAATCATGACAAAGAAATTAGTCAAACATCTCAGTGTCCAAAACACAGCTTTTATTTAAAAGTGTATGCTGAAAATCTCTTTTCTTGGCTCACCTTTCATGGCCGTTAGGTTCTCAAGAGCATTGTATAACTCGGCCACAAATCTAACTGAAGTTCACACCAGGCACAAAAGACTACTGCGGTTGTCAGAGACCTGTTACCTCAGATATAATCACTCTAACCAGAACAACCAACAAAGTCTGTACTGTAGCAATGGCTTTTTGAACGTTCTGTCCAATGCCTTTAATTCCAGGACACCCACAGATGCAAAGGGACACTGCGGTGAGGGAGCTTTAATTAGAGTTGCACTTATGTGAGATGCATGCTGAAATATAATTAACCTTGTAGAATAAGAGGTTTTTTTTTAAAATGCATTGAGGACTGAGTGATGATACCTGCTATGTAGGGCTGTCATGGTCACTCTAATGCTGTCAATTATGACAGACTGTTTAACTACTTACCCATAATACAAAAAAGAGAGAATGTGGCAGAGTTTACATTTACTGTATTCTATAAATATTCTGAAGGCACTCTTCAGAAAATGGTTTCTTTCTTAGGGGACCCTTAAATAGTTTATGTAGAGCCCTACTACAAAATGTCTCCTCATTAGACAGTCCTTTAAAATGAATCTAAATGTATAATATATAAAAGAAGTTAAAATATGACGGGATACAAAAGCAAAAGTTTGCTTAATTTACCAATGAGAACAAAAAAAAAAAGAGGGCCAAATAAAATGCGCTGTTTCTTATGTTCTGCTGTAGTATCTTTGATAGCATGTCAACTATTAGCCAGTCTTAGGTATGGGATTTATCCCAGTAACTTATCAGGAGTACCTGCTGTACTGGCTTATCCCCAGGATACTTTTAAATGATGCGGCATCCTCTTTAGATGTTGGCTATGTCGTAAATGATTAAAAATCCCGCTGGATAATTTGTAGCATCAAATCCTGTAAATGTCTGAAATGAAGCTGCTTTTAAATATCTAAAAGGTTTCATTTATCCATGGATTGGTATTAGTTTTGCAAATGTTCTGCTGGATTTTAGGGGAGTGTCAATATATTTTTGAAGGAAGTTCCCCAATTCAAACCGAGTTCAACAACATCTGTGCAATTGGAAAGCTCTATACAGACTAGCTGGCATTAGAAGATCCACCCACCATGAGCACTAGCTGGACATCATATGGATTTGCTGATGTGGCTATCATTCGAGTGAAAGCTCAGCCCTCTGAGATGAGATACAATGCATTAGCTAAGACCACTGTGGGCTGACAAAAGTGCTGTGTTAAGTCTTTGGCACACTGAATCACTAGCAAATGCTTCCACATGATGCCATCAGCAGATTCAGCATCTTTGTGTTTGACAATATTATAAATACAGAAGGTTGAGTCTTTTACCTGTCCCATGCTCCACTGGGGCTGCTGGCCAGGCTGCATGGTGTACATGTTCTGTGGGGGCACAACACCTGCAGGCATTGCTCCAGCCTGCGCTCCCATCATGCCAGGTGCCACTCCCATTACTCCTGCAGGGGCGTTTCCCATAAAGCCATTGGGCATAGTCATGCCAACCATCATCCCAGTGTTCTGGCCCATCATAGCCCCGCCCTGGCCCATAACTGCACCCATCATGGTGGTGGGTGGCATGGGGCCGCCCATAGCTGGGAAGGCCTGGAAGTTACCTTGTGGCTGTGCAGGAAATGGCATCTGAGACGTACCAATGAACATAGCAGCTAGAGAGAGAGAGAGAGAGAGAGAGAGAGAGAGAGAGAGAGAGAGAGAGAGAGAGAGAGAGAGAGAACAAAAAGGAAAAACCTGAGCAACAACAAAGATCAGCATACAAACACCAAGAACTAAATAGCTGGAGAAAAAAGTATACAAAGGCCCATGGACACACCCAAAAGGAAGCGTGCACTAATATGCCAGTGCCAGACCATTTCACCTCAAGTGATCTTTGAGATGAGAGCGGAAGAAGGAGGTGCGCTGGCTGAAAGGGCTTATTAAGAGGTGACCTGACAGTAGAGAAATGGCAGAGCCTTCATTTGGAGGCTGAACTTGTGCTGTTTAAAGAGTGCTACATGGAGCCTGAGCTAAGCAAGAGCTTTAAACTGTGTTCAGCAGTATCACTGTGCTGAATCATGGAACCATTAAATGACTAAATTATTGATACTCACATTCAATCATGAGCTAAAGAATGGTTCATGGTTTTTTTTCCAATAGGTTGGAAACAGAAAGACTGCTGCTGTAGCAGGATATATAGATGTATACATGTGTATAATTTAAACAGACAAAATAATCACCCGCTTTCACACAGAAAGAATCCGGAAAGACTGCCTGGCCTGCAAACAGCTACAAAGTCCCTACTATTCTAAAAAACATTACTGTTCAAGGCTTTCAGAAGTTTTTCTTGGGTGGTCCTGACAAACCACACACACAAAACTACTGTAACAGATTGACTCAATGTTCCACTCATATACACACACAGCTAGACAGACAGGCGGGCAGACAGGCATAGAAAGACATGCACAGGGAGACTCTCACAGACAGATACTGGCTGAGACAGACAGACTGAATTTACTTAAACATTCACCAAAACCTCTTTTCATGGTCCCCCTTGTTGATTTTCTCTTCTCTAAAAACACACTAGTGGTTCATTATATGCAAAAGACCATATTTACGGTGTGGTGTGGTGTATACCTTGTGCAGGTTGTTGCGGGACAGCGCTAGATCCATACAGGGAGAGGATAGAGTCCTTGGAGAGAGGTTTCTTGGTGGAGTCCTCTGCTTTGTTGCTGCTGTTCTCACTGAACAGGTCCAGATCAGACTGGACTGGAGCGGATCCTGCTGTGCCAGCAGTGCCTGAGGTAGCTCCCACACCAGGGCCTGCAGCTATGCTCCCAGCTGCTTTAGTGGAATTGACCTGCACAGATCAGAGGACATGATCAGCTTAGAAATACCATGTAGCATACCACATAAGAAGCAACAAATTTTAAGAAGCACTTTGTATGCAATTCGATTTGTAACACCATCACTATAACTCTCGGTAATATAAGCTTAGTACCATGTTGCCACATACCAGAAAATAATAATAATAATAATAAAAAAAAGTGTTTGCCATGTCCAACAGCTACTAGAACAAAAACAAAACCCTGACTACTGCATATCCTACACTAGCTCAGAGATAATTATTCATTATTCATCATGTGGAGATACTGGTGTGTTGATTGGGACAGAATTCACACATCTCACACAATGCACCAGCAAACATAAGACTCATCAGTATAGCCTTCACTATCAGTTCTTTAGTATTCACCAAAATTGGACAGCTGAGTTTTGGGGGAAAAAAAGATCACCTGGTCTCCTTTTCCGATCTGTCTAGGTGAACTATCCAGTTTTGGTGAACCAGTGCTTCCAGTAGCCTCAAAATTGAACCGATGCTGTCTGCTGCTGTTGAAGCCCATCCAACACCCCAGGTCACCATGTATTACATTAGGAGCTGATTTTTAGCTCACCACAGTTGTAAACGGTGCTTACTGAATTTACTTTAGACATCGGGGCAGTTAAAACCAGTCTGGTCATTCTGCTCTGACCTCAACAAGGGGGATACTGCGGCTGACTGCATGATTTGTTGTTTGTTTATTTTTCACGCCATTCTGTGGAAACTCTAGAGACTGCTGTGTGTGAAAATCCCAGGAGATGAGCATTTTCTGAAATACTGAAAGCAATCTGCCACCAACAACCATGCCAAGGTCAAAGTCAGAGATCACATTCTCCCGCTGTTCTGATATTTGACCATTAAATGAAGATCTTGACCTGTTTCTGCTTGATTTCTATGCGTTTTTTTTTTTTTTGCATAATAGCAAAGAGAAGCAGTAGTTGTGAGAGGTGTTTCTAATATAGTGGATAGTGAATGTATACACTATTCTATCTGGAGCTACTGCCAGTGGTAATGTCTGTAAAAATCATTTAGTGGCTGTACTGTTCAATGACTATGCAAATGAGCTAACAATGCTGTGTACCCACATAAACATGTCTAATATAACAGTTTAATATAGTTTCAATTAGAATTTATATCACTGGACTACTCTGTTTGCAGTCTGATGGGCTGCTTTTCTATTTCAGCACCTTTTTTTTTATAAAGAGAATAATAATGGAGAGGCACAAAATCCATAATGATAGCTAGAGTAAATCAATAAAGACAGAAAAGTCAGATTTCTTTAACCAAAAGCCAAAACACCAAAGCAAAACTTCATGGAGCTGATATTACTTAATTAACATGTAAGAAAAAGGACACATCAGGATGATGAAAAAGACTTGCAGGACTTGAAATGTAATACCCAAACACTTGCTTGGCACCTTGAGGCAAAAGACCTGGACTTGCTTATTTATATTTGATGACACGTCTTGTGCACAGTGCTCACGTGTTCAAACCTGAATCTTTATAGAGGGAGCAATGTTACAATGTGATCTAGTGTGTACAGCCATTACACCCAAGTTAATTTACAAAGGTACGACTGCAGCTGCGACCTGCAGGACTGAAGCCTCTGAAGCCACATAGTGTGTGTGTGTGTGTATGTGTGTAAAATCCCTGAAGTTAAATGCGCTTAGTCGTGCTGAGACATACATTTTCGCTGATGGGATGATGCTCTTGCTTGCTATTTCTTAAAATTCCTTCTGAAGGTGGCATAACAGCCGTTTCTGTTAAATGATACCAGCACATATATATGATAAGTGCTGACTGTAAGTCATCATCAATCCCCCTTGCACAGATAAAAACTCGGAGGCAGCTTCAAGAATTTGAACGCAGCATCTACCTCAATATAACAGTCGTTACTTATATTTATACTGACATTTATTCCATCATGCCTATACAAGCTAATTACATCCCCACTCCATTTTTCTCCAAACCTTTTTTAATGTGATTGAGGCTGATTGTCACATAAGCAAATTAATAACCAGTCAGAAACCTCACAAGTCATTCTAAGCTATACACAGTATACACTAAGGCATTGCAGTCTTCTATCTCTCCTTAGCAAGAAGAGCCAGTGATGTCTTTAGCTAGAATCTAAAAAGCCTGATCAGACTTAACAGAAATGTATGGAGCCGTTTGCCTGTGTGCATACAGCCTATGGTTTCTACTCCATCTCTGTTCAGTCATTTACTTTGTAAAGACAGGTGTAAAGCAAGGCCTGTCAAGAGCTGCGCCACAGCTTTAAGGCTACACTATGTAGCTAATTACTATACTTTTCACTCTCTATCGCTTTCCCACAAGCTCATCACTCAAAGGCATGAAACCAAGAGTGATGAGGAAAGAGGGACGCTACATAACATCATTTGGATGCAAATGAACTGAGCAAAAACAAAGAAGAATGGTTTAGCTCCGTTGCTAGAGGCCCAGGGAAAGACGACTGATGAACAGAAGTAACTTGAAAAACGGGGAAAAAAAAAAAAAAAAAAAGAAAGCGTGAAAGGGCACAGACTCAGACACTCTGTCACACCTCAGCTCTCCCGCTGCCTATGTGTCAGAGCTCCAAAGCCGTGGGGCTGAACGAGCACTGTGGTGTTCAGGAGGCTGGAGAAGCAGTGATGTCTCTGGGGACAGTGAAGGAGTGTGAAGGACTGGGGTGAAAGTACAGCCAGAATATTACCACTTTTCGAGCGAACAGTGCGGCACGGCTTGATAACAAATCCAAAGCCGGGACTGTGCATGATGATCCTCATGAACTTAGAGTAGACACTTAGATCTTAAATCTGACTGGCTTAGACATGTGTAAAATCCTTTGAAACACAGTCATATACTCCTACAGGAAAATTAAAGGAGTCACAAGAATTTCTAGCAAGTATTGTTTGTTCCCTACATCTGATGTCAATATTCTGTACTCTTCACATGTCTGTGCGATGCAGTAGGATGACTAGATAGAAGATGCATATTTTGCCATATTATATATTCAATATATTCAATCACCCAAAGCAGAGGGCAAAAATGTGTTATGGTCTGTTGAGACAGACTTTGAACTTGGCCATAATTTCAGAAGGCATGTTTGGTGCAAAATGAATAAATAAACAAGAGAAAACCAAAAGAACACTGCAGTGGTGGCAGCATTTTGCTGCAAAACCTTCAGGCGTCGACACGAAAGGTGAAGATGAAAAGGATTTTCACCTGTCAGCATGACAATGATCCAGAGCACACATTCAGATCAACAAAAGCATGTTTCAGCAAAGAAAGATATTGTAGAACAGTCCAGCTACAGTCCAGTACTGAATCCAAATGAAAATCTGTGAGGTGACCTTAAGAGGTCTGTGCACAGGAGATGCTCTTGCAATTTGATAGATCCAGGATGTTTTGGCAAGTTAAATTGTCTTTATTTGTCACATATACATTACAGCACAGTGAAATTCCTTTTTCGCATATCCCATCCTTGGGGGTTGGGGTCAGAGCACGGGGTCAGCCATCATACAGCTTGAACCCTGGGGTTCACATATACATTACTGCACAGTGAAATTCTTTCTTCACATATCCATCCTTGGGGGTTGGGGTCAGAGCACAGGGTCAGCCATGATACAGCTTGAACCCTGATCTTCTGGGGAACGACCCAGAGCTTTAACCTCTTGAGCTACCACCACCCCCAAAATAAAGTGCTATAATATTGGGGAGTCAAGATGTGCCAAGCTGATAGACTTTTACCCAACAAGATTAAAACTATAAATAATTATAATCAAATCAAACAGTGCGTCAGTGTCAGTATTATGTATTTTTATCCCCCCATAAAATGTTTACTGTTTTCCATTTTTTATAGGTTGCAATATAACATTAAAGGTGGAAAGAGATTTATCTTGGTTTCCTGCTCTTGCATAAAACAAATAAATAAAAAATAAAACAGTGGTGTGCAGAAATTTTATGTCTACTCTGTACACAACTGTGACCACATAACAATAATTAAAGTCTGCCTTTAATGCAACAAGCTTTACATCAATAAAACTGGTACAATGTAGCCATTATTCTGTGTATAGAATAACAATCTTTGGCCATTATGTTGCTTAGAAACTAAAGCTTAATGAAGCTTAATGTGAATAGACTATATATTGCATGGGTAAGAATTGTTTATTGCTTTGCATCTTGTCTAAAGCTCTCTTGAGGCTGACAAAACAAAAAAAAGCATACCTTAATTGACATCTGCATTTCAGAATGAGCTAAACAGCCAAATGTGCCAGTACTTGTGCCAACAATGTAAAAAAAAGAGCTTTAAAGCAAAACATTTTCAATATTATCATTAAAATACAACAAATGCATTAAAATCTTCCAATTTTCTTTTATTTTTTAATTATTTTGTGCGTCGTCTGATATGTGCATGTACTGAGTGCTCAGGAGGGTATGACCTCCATTATCTAGTACCCTACTGTATGCAGTAAATTAGGTAAATAAATATAAATTAGGTAAATACAAAGCTATTTACGATTCAGCCTAACCTAAGGATGCTGGATGTTTCCAGGATCTCCAGTAAAAAAAAAAAAAAAAAAAAAAAATGCAAAAATGAAGCCAAGTAGAAACAACAAAACATTGTGTGTAAATAAAAATGTGTAGCAGGAAACTGCATGATAAAATTGTGATGTCCACAAGAAAATGACTAAGAAGAAGCTTTGATGGACAGTTATAAGACTACTGGGGAAAAAAAGGAATTATTATTATTATATGCTTTAGACCAAGTTTGTGCTATTTTTATGTCCAACCGTATGTCTCAGCTCGAGTAATTCAGCACAGGTACAGCAAAGCTCGACTGGTGGGTGACACTACAAGAGGTTGCCACTCTTAATCCATTAACTTGGGAGTGTAAGGCACAGTGCTGTGTTGAAGGGATGCAAGGATTCACCTCTGACTGCTGTTTGTAAGAAGAGCAGCCGTGTGTGAGAAGCCAAATATGGATTAAGGCTCTGTCAGAAGGACCACGTAAACACAAAGATGCACAAGAGGAACAACCAATATATGCACATCTTCGTGTTGTGACACGCAAGACTTGTCACCATAAAGCATGTCATTTTCTATACGATTAAAGCAGAGGTTATGAAAAGAAAAGAAAAGCCCTCCCCCACTACTCATCACGTGACGGGTGAATCACTCAAAGGCATCCACAGGGGAAGAGGGCAAAAGCTATTAGGATTAATAATGGATGAAGCTAAGACCACTGCTCAATTATTTGTATTCTTCTGCTCTCTGCTGTGTTTCTCTGTACGTCTGTGTGTATGAGGAGGCCAGTTCTGCATACGTGTACACATTACTGAAAGTTTACTTGATTACAGACTCGGTCTCAGAGGGCTATAAATATTCCTGCGCACTTAAAGCTGTGCAAGTAATGCACACACCACACACCAATGAATATTCACACACAGAGGCACTGCACAGCGCTGTGTAGTATATCTCTGACATTCAGGAAAGGCCATAAATATTCCAGTTCTATCTACCCCCAGCGAACCAAAGTTACATTAGCGTACACACACACACACACGCACACACACACACACACACACGCACACACACACACACACACAGCGGCTTCCTGTGAAACAGAGCAGGCTTTGTGTGATTAGCAGCCGTACACAGATAATTAGCACTCTGCTGGTGTACAGGACTGGGTTGGGCTAATCCAGTTCCCCTCAGCAACCTCCATCTGCCTGGGAAACCAGAGAAAGACTTGCTTGCAAGGAAAGCCAATGAAAGAAAAAAGCCAAACAAAAGAGTTCTCGAATGACAAATGTGTTAAATCTGAGTTTGTAAAGATGGTGGTTCTCATCAGCAGGCGCACAGACTGAGTGTCTGAAGAGAAATCGGCATCAACAGCTTTAATGTCAAGCCATTTTGGACAAGTGAAGAGGACGACAGCAAGAACAACAATAAAAGACAAGCATGCAAAAGTGAAGATGTAATTCTTACACCTGGTTGTGGATGGGAGTGGGTGTTTTTTACGAGTGCTCAAAAGAATATTATTTTACTAGAGGTTAAAGCCTGGATACTAAAAGTTCTGAGAAATACTTGAGAATGAAGAACCGAATCTGACCCTGAAGCCCTTGCTCCACAGAACTGCACTTCCATTAAACCTAACTTGGTACTACACAACTTCTCCTTGAACTGCCATAGCTCTCTAAATAAGTGCTTTTCCAACCTATTTTCCATCCAGTAACATGCAAGCTGTACTGAGGAATGAATGGAAAACATGTTTCCAGGAATTTTACATATATAACAGAAGTGTGAGGACCAGCTGATCAAAGACAAACAAATGCAGAGCAGATATTTTCATATTTACACTACAGTATTCACACACAATTACATGTGACTATATAGTGCACAGGTTTAGAAAGAAATTGGTTTATATTCACACTATCTGGTCTCACCCAGATGAGGATGAGTTCCTCTCAAGGTTTCTTCCTCATATCATCTTAGGGAGTTTTTCCTTGCTATTGTTGCCTGTCGCTTGCTCATTAGGGATAAATACACATTTCCTTTTTAAACTTTATAATTTTTCTTCTGAATTTTCATATTCCTGTAAAGCTGCTTTGCGACAATGTCCACTGCTAAAAGTGCTACACAAATGAAAATGTAATTGTCTATATTGGAATGAAAAAGAGATTTGAGAAAATCTTACTAAAGCAGGTTTTACATCATTTTAAGCCTTTTTCCAATAGTGGAGCCATCCTATAAAAAGAATTTCTGGCTATTACTTTCCTGAATGGCTTTTAGGGTTCATGTGCAATCAGACCCAGACAAATGCACATGAGCACAATGTCTTTTCTCTCACAAAAAGCAGTCCCATCTCTGAATAAGATGAATTCATTTTCAAATAAGTTTGAGTGCCAAAAAGTTGCGAGCTTGACTTTGCATGCTGTAGAATTACAATTTCTCTTCACTGGAACTAAGAGGGAAACATGTTTCCAGCATGGCAATGCTCCTGTGCACAAAGCGAGTTCAATGAAGACATGGTTTGCCAAAGTTGCTGTGGAAGAACTCGAGCAATCTGCATGGAGCAAATGAACTCAACCCCACCTTTGGGATGTAGTATAAGGTCTGTACTGTGTCTGTACTGGAACTGGTCAGTGCCTGACCACACTAATGCTATTCTGACTGAATGAGCACAAAACCCCAAGGCCATGCTTTCAAAATCTAGTGGTAAGCCTTCCCAGAAGAGTAGGAGTTATTATAGAAGCAAAGGGGAAATAAATCTGGAAAGGGTTCAACAAATACATATGGGTGTGATGGTAATATGGGGTACATCACAAACTTACAAACTGCCAGCAGTACAGTATGTAGCATTTAAAAAAGAACTGTAATAAAACTTGTTCAAAAACTAAAAATGTACTTAAGTGCAGAGATAAGGGAGAGAGAAAGAGAAATGTCTAGCGGTTTTTTGATAAAACTTTAAAAAAAGTAAACCATGCAATTGAGAGATGGCATACAGAGGCTAATTACATAGTCTCTCTTATTCACACTTGCCTTCCATTAATCTTTTCTGTAAAGAAAATCTACATATTCAAACTGTCCCATATAGAATCCAATTTAATAACTGATACCACAGTACCTATGACTTAATCATTCACTTTCTAGAGAACATGTACACATTATATGCAAGTGTCAATGCAGACATCAGTGAGACATGACACACTGCCATGCTCATAAATATGCATATATCAGGCCTCACCACAGCATAGCCAGCTGAAGGGTAAAAAATAAAACCTCCAGGTGACCAGATGACTTTGGATGACCAAAAATCACCAATAGCTTCTGCATTGCAGAGATGCCAAAATTGAATTTAGAGTTGATATTAACTATTGCATTTCTTACTTTCTTTTAGGTTCATGTGTTTAATCTCATCTAACATAAAATTGAGAATAAAATCATGGTTAGAAAATAATTTAAATAAATTAAATTATTAGATTAAATCAAAAGTAAAATACAACATTAAACATATCAATGTGCTTCATTAGTTAATTTATTATCCTGTTGACATAAAGCAATGCCAAAAAAATATGATGAGAGAACCGATTTGCAAATAGTGTGTGTGTGTGTGTGTTGTGTGAGAGAGAGAGAGAGAGAGAGAGAGAGAGAGAGAGAGAGAGACCCAAAATTACTGTATAATAATCTCACAGGAAGAGTAAACATTTAAGTAGAATCAATGTTAACTGTCAAGAACAGTTTGGAGCACTGCAAACACCCCTATTCTGTTGTCCAGATAAAGCAACGTTGCCTCAAACAACTTAAAACACATTCTCTAACAGAAACATGGCCAGCACTTTGCAGTAACAGTAAATGGCCCTGAGCCCAGTTCATACGTCTGCCTGTGAGTCAGTTTCCAGACAACAGTCATTACAGCAGCGGCACTATAGCACGACCCTGCCAAAGAGAAATGCGATCTGCTAGAACAAAACCAGACCATCGAAAGATCCAAGTAAAAAAGAAAAAAGAGTCAGTAATAAAACCAACAGGCAGAGAAAAGCGGGGCTATGCTAAATGAGCTGATAAATAAAACAGGGCTATGCTGCATGACAGTCAAGTGCTTAACATACTGCAGTGAAAGAGTCCGGTAGGAAGAACAGCAGTGAGTGATGGTGACAAGCGTTCTCCACAATGCCAGCTTCCATAAGAGCTGCAGTGTAGCGGAAAGAAAGCAAAACAACTCCGCTTTCATTAAGCATTATTCCTACTGAGAGACCATCTGCACAGAGAGGCAGAAAAACCATGAAAATGGGTAAGTTCAGCGTTCTGTAATGTGTGTCTGTATGGTGACCTAAATCTGTATTCGTGCATATACAATGTCAGTCCATTTCAGCATATCATGTACACAGACATTCATAAACCCATTCATTCACAGGGGTAACTTAGATCCACCAATCCACCTACCGGCATGGCTTTGGGAAATGAGAGGAAACTAGAGAACCCAGAAGAAACTTACATGTACACAGAGAAAACTGGCAGAGAAAAATATTGAGCCATCGATCAGAATTTCAGCTTTAATTCCTGATATTTCTATCTAGGCCTTGTTTTGTTTAAACCCAACCACTTTACAAGTGATTAAAAATATTGGAACATGTGACGGACAGATGAAAGACAGGTATATTGTCACCTAGGCATGCCCTGTTTAGATCTGAACATCTACTCTTGGTTTGTAACCTCTGTTTCATCTGTAAAGACTGTGTATGTTGTTAAAGGATAAAAACATGAAGACCTGTCTACTGGAGAGCAGCAAGTAATTTTGAAACTCAAAAAAGAGGAAAAATCAACAAAACACAAGCATTGTACATCACCAATACAGCAATTTGGAATGTCCAGAAAAAGAAAGAAACCACTGATCTTCTAAGAACCAGACAGTGAACAGACTGGCCAAAGAAAGCAACAGCCTTTGATGACAAAAATGGTGAAAGCTGAAAAGAAATAAGCCAAAAACAGCAGTCAGAGACATCAACAACCTTGACAGGACAGGGGTGAGGATGTCACAATCCACTATTTGAAGAAGACTTCACGAGCAGAGATATATTGAGGCCATACCACAGAAACTACTCATCAGCAGTAAGAATCAGAAAGCCAGATTAAATTTATCAAAGAAATAAACTCATGAACAAAAATGAACTTAACTACAAAAAGGATGGAAAGAACAAAAGATCTACAAAACATACAGGCTCATTGGTCAAGCATGGTGGATGTGTTATCTCAGCTTGGGCTTGCATGGCTGCTTCTGGAATATTTGCTTCCTTAATCTTTGTTGATGATTTAACTTGTGTTGGTAGAAGCAGATGAAAATAGAAATCTACAGAAACATTCTGTCTGCTGACTTTACTGAGAAATGCATTCAGTCTAATTTGGGAAGAACTTCATCAGGACAATGAGCCTAAAAACACACCGTCAACACAAAAGAGCATTAAGGGGAAAAGTGGAAGTTTTTAAAGTGGACAAGTCAATCACCAGACCTTAACCCAACTGATCAGCATTTTACCTCCTAAAGAAGAAACCCACCGTCAAAAGGAACAAAAACCTGACAGAAGCCATGGTATAAACATCCGGAAAATTAAAAGTGCCAGGAAAAAAATGACACATCATTACAGTACAGCAGCGTGAGTCTTAATATGCAGGAGTCTGTATTTACATGATGTGTTTGATTAAAAATCTCATTGTGCATGTTTTTCCCAGCAAAATGTGCTTGGTGTGAAAAAACCATAAGAAAAAAAATCCCTTAAACTAAATGTCATCTACACTGATCAAGCATTTCATTATGACCACATGCCTCTTATTGTGTTGGTGCCCCTTTTGCTGCAAAAAAGCCCTGACCCATCATGCACTGTGTATTCTGACACCTTCCTATCAGAACCAGCATTAACTTCTTCAGCAATCTGAGCAACAGTAGCTCGTCTGTAGTCAGTCATATATATATATATATATATATATATATATATATATATATATATATATATATGACTGACTACAGCTTCCAAACAGTGCTGCCAAACAGCTTCGATAAAACAGCACCACTTTGTCCTGACTGCACACCATGGTTCAGCAGAATGGCAAATGAGCCTCCATGATCTGGTCACTTTCTCCCAACCTTTGACTCCATAGAGCACAAAGCATGAAGGTTGGAATTTCAGTCCAACAATAAGTGTCTGATTTCTTTCTCCCACCAGTACATCTGTCCCTGTGTGGTTGTGTTGGAAGCATGTGCTAATATTTGTACATTCAATTCTCATGAAAGACGTATAATATAAATACGCTTTACTGACTGTACTCTGGTGAGATCTCTGCTCAGTAGTGCCAGCCAGACCATATGCTCTCTACTCAATGCTGTGTGTATATGCAGAGGCATCTGATCTGCTTATATACAATATCTCCAACTGTGCTGTGTGCACTTCCAGTGTTTAATTTGTACACACAGCTTTAAGTGGATATATACTGTTCTAGCCATATGTTGTGTGAGTACATATGGACCTTGATATAGACTGATATTTGGAACAGCAGGTGCTCAGCAATTAATCAGGGTTGGACCCTGATTGTCTTGCAACTTAGCCTTTTATAACTAATATGCAGTCTTTACTGGCATCCAGGGTTTATATTGCAATGAACTTTTTTCAGTTTGAACTACTTCAACTGACAGATTTTCACTTTCAGAGTCCAGAATTAGACACTTGCTGATAGTAAGATTGTATAACTTGGATTTATAACTTGCTTCAGCTCTCGCCGGAGACTGTTGCGGCAGCACTTTATTCCTTAAGTCTGACCCGTCCCCTCACCTCCTCATCTCACTCTGCTCAAGGTTTCAAAACCTTTAATCTCCACACTAATAACAGTGTCTGTGCCAGACTTCTTGTCATTTAAGATTGCCAAGTCTCTTCTGTATTGCTGTGTTCACGACACCTGGGAACTCCAACTCGAAACCTCCTACTTTCCATAAGAGCGTTCACATCAACTTGGCTGTCTAAAGTCGGAAATAGAATGAATACACAATGTCAGCTGTCTACAAAAAAAAAAAAAAAAAAAAAAAAGGATTCACGAGTTGTGTGGTTAGTGCATGATTTGCTTTTAAAGTGGATGTGATAATTTGCTGTTAAGAGCACCAAAAATGACATGAAAGAGCAGTTTGATCAAAACATCTTGCTGAAAGCGCACGAACATTTAAATGAAAATATCATCCTGTAGTTAGAGATTTCGTATATAAACAGAAATATAAACAGTAACTCTAAAGACTCTCGTGCTCTTATTTCTTTTTCTTACTTTATACTACGAGTACTTCCACGTTGAAGTAACGTCAAAGAATCACAACAAACAAACAATTCCCATTCCATTCAGTCACAAACAAAACTCTGTGCAAATGTATCCTTTTAGCGATGGCAGCGCAGTATAAAACCGCTAATTTCTCACAGGAATCGCAAACAATTAGCACCAGAATCATTCAATACACTCACCGTCCACTTTATTAGGAACACCTAAACACTCATGCATTTACCTAATCAGCCAATCATGTGACCATTCTGTGTAAACTCTAGAGACTGTTGTGTATTGAAATCCCAGGAGATTAGCAGTTTCTGAAATACTTAAACCAGCACATCTGGCACCAACAATCGTGCTACAGATAAAGTCACTTAGATCACAATTTCCTTCCCTCATTCTGATGTTTGATGTGAACATGAACTAAAGCTGTTGACCTGCATCCGTCGGATTTTATGCATTCTGCTGCCACATGATTGGCTGATTAGATAACTGATAAAGTAGACGATGGGTGTATATCAATATAAACAAAGTTTTTTCTTTAACTCCTATGCCAAGTTGTATATTTGAATAGTATTGTGGGTCATTTGCAAGTCGTTTTGGATAAACATGTCTTGTCAAATCAATAAATCTAATGCCAATATAACCAGGGACTCTAAGATCGATGGCTGTTTTCTTTTTTAAAAAAAGAGCTACGCTTCTCAGACGTCCTGCTGAGTACAGCACAGAATGAAGCAGACTGCAGGAATGCAACATCAGCGGCCCATACATCCTGTCTGTTGGCTTAACCTTCGCACTGTAACTAATGCACAGGAGCAGAAGGGTGACTGTGCTGAACCTACATTACCGAAAAGGGCTTGTTACTGCTAAAAGCTCCATCAGAGACCGCTTGCAAGAAGTCATCTCTGGACTGGTGAGATTGGACTGCAGTGAAAACATGATTTAAACAAAATTCTAGATGATGTCACATCATGCTATGTATTATAGGTTTAGGTTAGTATATTTTTATAACATGAAAGCTGAATAAACTAACCAGAGGGTGCCGCATTCTGGAAATCTGGGTTGAAAAACAACAGAAATGCTGTATACAGAACATACTGTAATACTGCATTTATGTATGCATTTATTATTTAGCACCAGCTCCAAGTTCACAGTGCAGGGTTGTTTAATCATTTTATGCGCACTTGCCAAAGGTTTAGGTCCATTTTGCATCAACATACACTATATTGCCAAAAGTATTCGCTCACCTGCCTTGACTCACATATGAACTTAAGTGACATCCCATTCCTAATCCATAGGGTTCAATATGACATCGGTCCACCCTTTGCAGCTATAACAGCTTCAACTCTTCTGGGAAGGCTGTCCACAAGGTTTAGGAGTGTGTTTATGGGAATTTTTGACCATTCTTCCAGAAGCGCATTTGTGAGGTCACACACTGATGTTGGACGAGAAGGCCTGGCTCTCAGTCTCCGCTCTAATTCATCCCAAAGGTGTTCTATCGGGTTGAGGTCAGGACTCTGTGCAGGCCAGTCAAGTTCATCCACACCAGACTCTGTCATCCATGTCTTTATGGACCTTGCTTTGTGCACTGGTGCACAGTCATGTTGGAAGAGGAAGGGGCCAGCTCCAAACTGTTCCCACAAAGTTGGGAGCATGGAATTGTCCAAAATGTCTTGGTATGCTGAAGCATTCAGAGTTCCTTTCACTGGAACTAAGGGGCCAAGCCCAGCTCCTGAAAAACAACCCCACACCATAATCCCCCCTCCACCAAACTTTACACTTGGCACAATGCAGTCAGACAAGTACCGTTCTCCTGGCAACCGCCAAACCCAGACTCGTCCATCAGATTGCCAGATGGAGAAGCGCGATTCGTCACTCCAGAGAACGCGTCTCCACTGCTCTAGAGTCCAGTGGCGGCGTGCTTTACACCACTGCATCCGACGCTTTGCATTGCACTTGGTGATGTATGGCTTGGATGCAGCTGCTCGGCCATGGAAACCCATTCCATGAAGCTCTCTGCGCACTGTTCTTGAGCTAATCTGAAGGCCACATGAAGTTTGGAGGTCTGTAGCATTTGAATCTGCAGAAAGTTGGCGACCTCTTCGCACTATGCGCCTCAGCATCCGCTGACCCCGCTCCGTCAGTTTACGTGGCCTACCACTTCGTGGCTGAGTTGCTGTCGTTCCCAAACACTTCCACGTTCTTATAATACAGCTGACAGTTGACTGTGGAATATTTAGGAGCGAGGAAATTTCACGACTGGATTTGTTGCACAGGTGGCATCCTATCACAGTTCCACGCTGGAATTCACTGAGCTCCTGAGAGCGACCCATTCTTTCACAAATGTTTGTAAAAACAGTCTGCATGCCTAGGTGCTTGATTTTATACACCTGTGGCCATGGAAGTGATTGGAACACCTGATTCTGATTATTTGGATGGGTGAGCGAATACTTTTGGCAATATAGAGTATTTCGACCAGTGCATGAAGACGTTTGAAAGTACGTTTCCTTCACTGCCTCATTCCACATGCTCCTTATCCACTCAGAGCTTGACTAGGCAAACAGACTAATATCTGAGAAAAACTCTAAAATCCATCATCATAACAAATGCAGCTATGTGAAAAGACTTTCATGAAAAGACAATAGACCTAACATAATTAACAGAATCATTGTTCGTTTAGAAAACCGAGCCAAAGCGGAAGTGGTTAAGATTTTTAATAATGCTGGGGGACAAAAATCCTTTGATGCTTTAATGTTAAAAGGAGTAAACAAAACGGTGCAATCAGATAGCAACATTGCAGGGCTCTAGGAAGGAAAATGCTGCATACACGTGCATGTGAGACTCTCGGGAGAGCTGAGAGAAATGGGAGCAGGAGGCAAATCAGATGTGAAAGGAAGCAAGCCAGAGACTGGATTAACATGCAGTTGTCTACAGCCACACTAAAGGAATGGAGAACGGGCACCCTGGTGGTCTCTTACGAAGGCTTGAGGAGAAGCGAATTAATGCACCTCCCCCACCCCTCTCTCACTTCATTTGAAGATGGAGAAGCTGCCAGAAGTGAGAGCTGTGATACAAACCTTGAGCCAACCAATCAGCTTTGTTCCGCATGTTCAACAATTTTGCCGTGCAATTGCTTGGTCCCCAGGAACAGTAAGGCTCAGTGGAGGGGTGGAGAGGAGGCTCATTCTCATTCCTACCCTTTCACTTCTCTCCTCAGTGTTCTCTCTGTGCCTTCTCTCCTCTACACACAATCCAAATTCACTCAAGCTGGGGACAACACAAATCCTCACTCACACAAATACAGTCCCGATGTTGCAGCTGACATCTCTTATGTTATCCATAATGACAAATCCATTTTAACAGCTTGTGTGGAGCTGACGTGTCCTTCACACACGCATTTTGAACAAATGACAAACAAGGTGAGAAAGAACAAATCTGCCACGATCCCAGAGCTCAATGAAGCTCAGCATGTAGATAATAGAATAAAGCTGAAAGTAGCAGAGGAGAGTATACTGCTGCAACTGCATACACTAACATGCATTAGCATACAACAGTGTTTAAACAGATATTGACAGATGTTTTATCTCTAGAGTTGCAGTTACACATTACATTTGAGACATAATTCTAATTCCTTCTCATGGCTTTTCAGAGGCGGTAGACTGAGTCATGTCTAATGGATGTGTGTATGTGTGTACACATTGAAAGAGCACTTGCAGCAAAGATGCAACTGTGCCTGTTTCTAAACTTCTTAATAAAATATTGGAGTATGGGGGAGAAGTTTTTGTTAGAGATGTTGGCCTGCTTTCTATTTCCTTTGTCAAGTCCAGACCTGAGGACTTGGGAGACCACAAGACTGCTCTCTCTGTTTCTTTTGCTCTCCCATAGGAGGGGACAAGGATGGGAGAGGAGGTCCCAGTAGTGCACCAGTCCTCCCAAATAAAAAATAAATTGCTCTTCATGCTAGAATCCCTTGTGCCCAGGCCAGGTGCACAAGTGTACAAAGAGAAAGCATCCTTTATATTCCAGGACCACAGCCTAAGAGGCAAACTGCACAACAAGGACATATATTTGTGGAGCTGCCTATAGGTCCCGCAACACCAAGACCAAGACTGCTGTCTGCCAGACATCATTAAGCATAGATGGCTGACCCTCATTATCAATATTTGTGGTGTCCCACACACACTTGGCACAAACTGGCCAATGCCAGTGCCTGTTGAGTGAAGAGTGAGAATTAATCCCAGGAAATCAATGCAAGAGAAGGAAATTAAGCAAAGAATACTCAAGAGGGAACAAATAGAAGACAATTTCCTGTGGTGAAAATAGCAATATTTTTTTCAACAAAATGGCTTGTGAATTTCCTTCACCGGTGTGAAAATGCTATCTAAGAGTGGCCTGTTTGGGTACATTCCAAATCACATATTATCCACCAAATATGTCAAAAACAGCAATCTACAGCAGGTAAAGATATTGTTAAATGGAGTACAAATTTGGCATACTATACTAAGTACAATAACATAAAAAATAAAACCATACCAATACTGGGGAAGGCCTCCATTTGGTCTCAGTACAGGCTCAATTCTTTGGGGCAAGGATTCCACAAGGTTTGAGAAACATTCCTTTGAGATTCTGCTCCATGTTGAGAAGATCATTGCATAATTGCTGCAGATTTGTCAGATGCCCATTCACTCTGCCAATCTGCCATTTGACCATATGCCAAAGGTGCTCTACTGGATTGAGGTCTGGTAACTGATCTCATTGTCATGTGGATGGAACCACTTTGAGAAGGTTTAGCTTGGTGACATGGAGCATTACTACACTAGGAGCGTTATCAGATGAATTAAGTGTGTCCATAAAGTGAACTAAACATGGAGTAACCCATTTGTCTCAACATTTGATGTGTAGTGCATTCTGAGATGCTTTTCTGTTCACCACACATTACAGGTTGGTTTGCTGGATGTTTTATGTTTATGTTTTTCACACCATTCTGTATAAACATCAGACAAAATCCCAGAGATGAGGAGTTTCTGAAAGTCTCAGACCAGCCCATCTGATAACAACCATGGTATAGTCAGAATCACATGGATGATATTTTCCCCAATTCTGATGTTTGCTGAGAACTTTAAAATGAAGATTTTGACCTGTATTTGCATGATTATATGCATAGTGCTGCTGCCAGATGATTGACTGATTGAATAATGGCATGAATGAGCAGATCTACAAGAGGTCCAAATAAAACGGCTCTTGGAGGTTGATTTGCTTTTCTGCACAACTGGCTAGCTCAGTTTTTTTTTTTTTTTTTTTTGAAGTACAGGCTACTGCCACCTCCTGGTGTTTAGAGTTATGTCCTCTTGCACAGCAAGAGAGGGCACGTGCCTGTATTCTTTGTAGTTTATTCAAGTGCAACTTTTCACAGAAAATGTGAATCGACAGCAGCTGATGCTCAGTCAGCCCTGGCTGGTGGCAATTCTTTGTTGTCAAGCATAAAGAGACTCTAAAGATTCTGGCCCAGGTCCAGACTAGCCACCATTAATGCATGATTAAGAAAGCATCCATTGGTTAAGGAGAACAAAGGAAAACCCTCTCCAGCACCCCAACATCAGTCTTTTCTAATAGTCTCTTTTCCCATCTCTCTGGAAGGGCAAGCTCGATGCTAATTCTTTTAAATGAGTTGCGCTGCATCCTTATGTCTGGAAGACCTTACAAATCAATCCTGTCAGCTGTGACCAGAAAGGTAAATGTAACTATTGTGTTTGGGGGGAAAATTAAAACAACCCAATCTGACCTTTTCTTTGTGTCTGTTTCAAAGTGGTTTTAAAACAATAGGAAAGGGATAGATATGCCGCAATGTTACATTACGAAAAGACTGCTTCTGCTCTCTTTGGTGTAGAAAAAGCGTCATCTATGAACCTTACTATTCAGGGTGTTCAGTGCTAACCGAGTGAAAAGAACTACAGAGCTTGAATAGAAAACAATGAATGTCATTGTCAAAAAGCATGTTTCCATGTTTGTCACCACTGGGTTCAGTTCAAATGCATAATCATCCCTTTATTGTTGGGAACTTTATATTCATTAGCATTTTTGTGAACTGTAGTTTTACACTGTTTTAACCATATATTATTATTATTATTTTTGGACAAAACAACATACTGACTGCATACCAACTACTTGCTCATTATCCGATTCTTCAAAAGATCTCACACTATTAAGCATGTATACTTGTGCATCAGTACTTTTTCCTACATCAATACATTTCCTTCTTTTTTCTAACACAATACAAGCCAAAAAAACAGCAACAAAAAAACAAAAACCCCTCACCTCTGATTTCAGATATAAGGACAAATGGAAGAATTGTCAATACTAGAGTTTTTACACTATTCTGACTTTATAAAACAAAGCAGGAGAACAGGATTGGGTGGGTAAAAGAAGTATGGCTATTAAAATAATTCACAAGGTACCTGGTTTGTGTTGGTGCTTGATGGCAGAGGGTTGGACACCATTGGTCCAAAAATGTCCAAATCATCACTTATCGGAGCTGCACTTCCAGATCCCGCCCCACTGCTGGCTGTGTTGACTGCAGGAGCATCTGAAAAGGAAGAATGAAAGAGAAACAATGAGAGAGAGAGAGAGAGAGAGAGAGAGAGAGAGAGAGAGAACAATGAACAGGTTCCAGAGAAAGAGGAGATGACAGGTCCAGGCTGTCTGTCTCAAAGGGCAGTGGGTTCAGGCTGTCTGACCTCTAAACTCCCCTGTGCAAGTTAGGTTAAGGTCTCACGATCACTGTGAATGTCACAGAGTCATGGTGCCATGCCTGTATCATGCCTAAGGGCATCAAGCACACAAGTACAGATTTACAAAACTACATACTTGAAATTGGAAGAGTAATGCTCTCACAAATGCATTATATGAGTTATGTGTTGTCTTGGCATACAGTCAACTCCAGAATAATTGGCCTTTATTAACCCTTTTATTGGCCTTCAGATTCTGGGAATCGATTCATCAGACATTTTCAATCATCAGTATAAAAATGTAATTATATTACTATTTATTATCACCACAAGTCTGATATAAAAGTTAATCAGGACGCTATTGGCTTTTACTATGACTAACTACTTTAGGATAAACACTATGCAGAAGTTTAGTAGATGAACATCTTAGATGCTTATAAACAGGCATATCAGAAAACATAAATGGATTTGATCTCACCATATATTTTGAAGAAAGAAACATTTTTGTGGGAAATTGTTTGTTTTTTTAAGACTTTTCTATGCAGTCCATATGCACAATCCTAACAATATGTAGTTATGTTCAATAGAGAGGAGTGCAGGGGTCCAAGATGCTTGCACAAGTATCTACTAACTTGTTAGACAACACAGAGTTTCTGTGCTGTTATTGCCGCTAGCTGAGGCTTCTCCAAATTCTAAATGTGTGGGTGCAGATAACGCACTTTGTATTCGAGAAAATATTACAGAAAAATAAAACTACGTTTAGGCACAAAATCTGACTAATTGCATGTAGAAGTGTGCACAGGACTGTATTTAATCTCACTCCTACCGACTCAATAGGGATTCTGACCAACACCTCTCCAGTAGTTATTTTTGTTTATACCTGCAATATTTAAACTTATTTTAGTTTACTTGGGAAATAAAGAATTTAAACTGCAGAGACCCTTACTGAGATAAAGCATTTACTGAAGATAAATGATTTCTGTTTGTTATTCATTTTGGGGCATTGTTCATCAAGGGTGCCAATAATTCTGGTTTTGACGGTATAAACAAAGGACTTTCCTTCTGTCCCTGCTGCTTACTGACAGCATCCAGAAAAAGGGAAGAAATCAAATCATACTCATGCAGCGTCTGTGCCAGTGGCGAGAAAAGCAGCTGCTAACGGCTGACTCTAGTGGGATATTCAAATACACTTTGTCTTTTCATTCTGGTCCTAGATGGTGTCCGTGCTTCACACACAACAGCCCCTGGAGAACAATATCTTATTAATGACTATTTTTTTCACCATTCTTTTTTTTTCCTTATGAGGACATCCAAGTATGTTTGGGGATGTTGGAGAGAAAGAGCATGTACTGGAACAAGAGGAAGAGAGCCATGGGGTGGGAAGGTAGCGGGTGATGTAAATTTTCTCTCTGTTTTTATAACACGCTGTGCTGCTTCATGCTGCTGAGGGGAGAGAAGGAAACACACAAAGGCAAGACACGATTCCATCATCGCACATGGCTCATCATCAGCTCCCTCAGCCCTGGAGCATGCCATAAATTCTCCCATACACAAACAAACACACACTGTGCCCCCAGTGGCATGGGCGCACACTAACTAATCCATCTTGTTTTCTTCTTCCAACCCCTCATTTCTATCATTTCCTCTTCTCTCTTTAGCACCATATAAGCCACACACACACAAACACACACACACAGATAAAGAGAGGGAGATGAAAAATTCAGACACTAGTGCAATTTTGCGTTAGGGCTCTATAGTTTTCATTGTCGAGAACATAATGGAGTATCTGTTGGCTCTGGTCGTCCGGGGAGGGGGGGTCTCATTCCACCTTACTGATCAGTGCTGGGATGATTTGGTCAGCAGGCTTCTTTCTGTGTCCTCTAAACAGCACAAAGAGCCAGAAAGCAGCAACAGGACTATTATCCATAGCCTAGGGCTGGCTGATGTGCTGGGATGAGATCAATATCATGATAACCCAGATGCACAAGAAAAATTTTCCCCAGTGGAACAGTAACAAGTTTATCTCATCTCATCTCTCATAAATTCTATCACAATACGCTTTTTTCAGAATACAGATACAGACCAACTCCAAAGTAACACTGATCAGCCCATATATATATATATATATATATATATATATATATATATATATATAGAGGACACACTGAGTATTTACAGGCAATTTTTAATCGTTTCTGTTTCATCATACAGAAATCAAATATTTATGAATCCAAATGAAAAAAAAAGCCTACTGCAGTACATTTCTGCATAAACAGAGTCATCCTGGCAGTACATGTAGCCTATTCTGGTTATGATGTGCACTCATATTCTGTTTTCTAAAATAAAAAAAAAAATGTATTTTTGTTTGTTTAAAAACCCTCATCCGTCAACCCTGCCATAACATCAGCTCTATTCCTGCAGGTGCAGATGTACCCTAACAAGCACAAGTAGCAGTGTGGCTCTGTGGTGCTCAAACAGAGCAGCTTCACTCAGACATGGTGGAGGAAGATGGTGGAAGAAGATAGTGGAGGAGGAGGGGATTGATTACTCATGTCTTACCCAGGCCTAGCAGGTCGATGGCAGGCTCAGCACTCTTCTTAGGGCTGGCTCTGGAGTCTATCTGGAGGTCCTCTCTCTTCTGTGAAAGAGAGGAAAATGAGAGGTTAGAAACGAGAGCCGAACAAATAGCACGTAGCTTTCTCCTCCACTTTAAAAGATGAGCTGTATGGTGGATGATCAATAGCGCCTGGTTCAGTATGCAAGAAATAAATTCCTGTCGAGATTCACTGTACACAGTGGACATAAATAGTCTCCACATCCATGTTGAAATGTCAGGTTTGTATGATGGAGGGAAAAAAAGGAAACCAAGATGATTCATGTCAGAAACTTTTTTCTATATTTTTGTGAAATTACAACCTATAAATTAGAGTGAAAATAAATCAGTTCGGCACATCAAGACAAGAAATATTTAGCTATTCTTCCTGGAAAAAGCATTCTGTCTCTGTCGGATTTCCTGTGCACAGTCCTGTTCAGGTCACCCAAAATCTTGATATTATTTTTATGAAGCAATTTCTTTGCTGATTTGGAGATGTGCTTACAGTCATTGAAATTCCATTAATTGTTTCAGCAGAAGCCTTAAGGCTTTGCTACAGTATTCATGATTCCCTGTATACTGATTAAAGCCCCAGTTCCAGCTGGAGAAAAGCAGCTCAGAAGCATGATGCTGCCACCACTATGCTTCAACATGGAGCTAGTGTTCACACAACACCTATTATTATTATTTTAATTTATTTAAGCTCAGATGTTTGGTTTACAAAGGATTTTATCTTGCCCATACCACAGCCCAGACATTCAGAAGAATTCAGGTGGTTGCTGTCACATATAAAGGAGCAACCAGTATTTGCCAGAAATTGCAGCAATTCTTTTAGTGCTGCTGTTAGCCTCATGGCAGACTCCCTGACCAGCTTTTTTCTTTCTTTTCTCATCAAATTCAGAGATACGTCCTTGTTCTTATCAATGTCCCTACCGTGCCATACTTTCACCACTTGTTGATTGTCTTTACAGTGTTCAAGTGATATATATTTTTGCAACCGTCTCCTGATTGATCCTGTACATGCTCTGTAAGTGCTTTGCGGGTTATGGCTTTTCCAGTTGATGGTACCAAGATGACGACAGAAAAATCTGATAGAAACATCTATATTTATTTGGGGTTAATCAATCACTTTAATTGATGGGAGATAGTATTTAACATGAGCTTGAATGTGATTGGTTGATTCTGAACACTACCACACTGGAATTTTTTTTTCCTAGAACATTTCTGTTTTTTTGTTATTTAATATCTATAAGTTGCAATTTCACAATAAAGGTGAAAAAAGTTCTGAGTAGAAAAACCTGCCAAAGGGATGTGTGTAGACTTTTTATATCCACTTTATACAGAGTACACACTCACACATTTCACACACACACACACACACACACACACACACACCCCTCAAGCATATAAATGCTGCTCAGTGTCCGAGGCACTTTTAGCCCTCTCTGATTTGTGGCTGGCTAAAGAAGGCTCTTCTCTGTGATTGGTTGTGAGGGTCGTTTCTAGGTGAGAGGTAAAACTCTAATCCAGGCTGAATTGCTGATCGATGAGTGCGGCAGCTGAGGATAGATCAAAGCCTCTTAAAATCATTACACACACAACACATAACACACACACACACACGCAAACACATCCATCTTGTGTTTTCATCTTGTGGTTTTTAAGCCTGTATTGTCACATCTGAAACAAAACGTCACCATGCGGCATGAGCTTTATTTGCACAATAAAACAGAATAATAAATATTACTTTGTCAGCTTCGTCACACACCCACTACACAATGAAAATGTGGTTTGACAGAGTGATGAAAAGAAAGACCAAATGAAATAAGTTCTCTGATGAATAGCTGCTGCTTCTGACTTGTGGAGTTATTGGTAGCAGAAACACAAATAAAAAGAAAAATACAGGAAACCATTGGCTAATAATAACCTACATGGCTCCGCAGGCTATCAAACAGCTTAATTACAATTCCTGTTATAGCCAATAAAACTTCTTAATCGTTCACTTTAATACACGCAGATACCTTCTTTTTTTTTTTTTTTTTTTTTTAAATAATATTACTGTAGCTGACCAGAGCTAAGGCACATAATATGCGTAAATGTTTGGGATTATTTAGCTAGGTGCTCTCAAAGCAAAGTAATTCAAGTCATTTTAATCTCATTTGCACTCTAAAGTGCTTATGTTTCATGACTGATCTTCATGATGTTTCTTTTCTGCTGCATCTCAGCATGGTCCTCAAATGAATTTCTAAACCAGAAAAAGATTCTATTATTAGCCAACATCTGCTAGTTTATTAAAGAAATAAAAACACTTGTTATACAGTCTACATTTCCCATGGCAGAGCTAGCTGCGCTCGTAGCCTTTCATTAATTACGCTAAGCTAATTCTGACACCACCCTCAAATTGCACACAGACAGAATTCATCAGACTCTGAAAGCATTAATTACCAAAATGCTGAAACTGCCGCTTTTAATCTCGCTGCGGCACTGAAAAGCTTTCTCGGAGTTACACATTTTCGTATTAAGCCTTTTATGACCTTTTCATTTTCATATGTAGGAGAAGAGCCAGGACTGCAATGTGAGGTACAACTGGCCTTTATAAGCAGGGGAATAACCCTCATTCAGTGGCATGATTGAAACGTGTAGCAGTGAAGTGGTTAGCTTTGCCTGAATTATGCATGAATTCAGGAGCTCGGCCTCTTTTCTGTTATGTGGTGACAAGGCAGACACTCGCGCACACAGATAAAACCACTAATGCTTTTAGACAGAGCATTCATCTAGAGCATAATTTTGCGTTTCTGATCAAGGAAACTAACAGCACCTGGATGGACAAACATGAACACCTTCACAAGACACACAACCCTATGAGAAAGCCTATGAATTACTAGAGTTGCCTAAGCTCTACTTTCTTCTCTATTCAAGAAATTATCGATCCACATTCCTTTATGCTTCCCGAGCCATCTCATTCCACCGCTCCAGCTCTTGATGTGTTTTTTTTTTTTTTTCCTTTTCTTGCCCAAGACTGTTGAGTGAATGGGTGTGAAATGAGTTGAACTCTGTGCTGTGTCTCATGGGCCTCTCATATCAAGGTCATTCCTAATTCATGAACACTTCCCTTTGATGGCACAGTAATTCCATTTGGGTCAGATTCACTCAGACCTGCCACGGCCTCGCTATGCAAACACTATCACTGAGAGAGAGAGAGAGAGAGAGAGAGAGAGATGCTCACTGGTGCTCAGACACTAGGGCCACTTCAGTATAACATCAGAGCAGAATGAGGCCAACCTCACTTGGGCACTCGACACCCATTTCAGTTCCCTGTACCTGGCAAACAAAGCCAACACGAACCTAATGTGTGATAGATAGTGGTCTGGACTGTAACAGCTCCTGCGATACATCCCAGTGTGAGTAATCCAAGCAGGCGATATTAAACACCAGTAAGAGAACTGCAACCAGCTTTGTTCCAATGAAATGTATTTGATGATATCCAAATGCTCCCATTTTGCACATTGCACTGTATAACATATTATACAGAATGTATACTGGTCAGGCTATTTTGTCTATATTGTGTATTTTGTGTATCTGTCCTGTATTGCTTTGTTTTGTATTGTCTGCCTTTTTGTCTTGCACTAGGTTGCACACAATGCACTTTATATGGCTAGGACAACTTAATTTTAGTCTTTAGATCCCTGTTGTTGTTGATTTGTAGCTCTATGTTGTTTTATGTAGCACCAGGGTCCTGGAGAAACGTTGTCTCCTTTCACTGTGTACTGCGTCAGCTATATATGGTTGAAATGACAATAAAAGCTTCTTGACTTGACTTACATTTTCACATCATTTTATACGACCGAGCAATTGAGGGTTAAGGGCCTTGCTCAAGGGCCCAGCAGTGGCAGCTTGGTGAACCTAAGGTTCAAACTCACAACTTTGAGATCAATGCTCCACGGCCTTAATCACTAAGCTAGCACATCCCAAAACCCTTCATACAATGCAAACGCTGTTGAAAATGCATGACCCAATACGAGATTTTGATTTTGATCACTCTTCGTCATCGAACCCCTCTCACACTACAAGGCTGCCTAGAATCACACTCTACATACTTTCAATCTGGGAACGCAGAATATCTCATCAACAATCAAGACCTCATATCAAAACACACATGGCGGATAATGGTTCAGCTCAGCTGTCACTGGCTGCCAGTCTTGCATGGAAACATAGAAGACCCGTTGGATAAATTCGTGCAAACTGTCAACAATTCATTTTGCCCCCATAAATATATTCCACTTAAACAAGGTGGAAAGGTTTTTGTTTACCTTTTAATCTTGCTTAGACTCTCTTCCTGCAGAGATCACCCTGAGTAAAAAGCCAGTTTAACAAACACAGCTGTGGGGGGAAAAAAAGTCAGTCTGCCTAAAGATGTCTAAATCCTTTGCTGGCTAAGTTTGATTTCTACAGTCAGTGAATGTCAGGCTTTGTTGTTGGAAAGCCAAGCACCATGGCAAAATGGAAATAAGCCTAATCAGTTTAGTTTGTAATCAGATACCAGCTGTCAAAATGTCCTCCATGCACCTGCACCACTGTGGGACCGGAATCTTTAAATGCTCAGAGTGTTTAAATGCAATTTTCTCCCTTTTCTCTTATTTTGGAAGGGGGGGGGGCTGCTGACCAGGCTTTAAAATACTTTCATTTTACTTGAGAAACATACAAAAGAGAAAGAATTCAGTTAAAGAAAAGCTTTCAGAACTATATAGCTGTCAAAATTTCAAAATGTGTGTGATGCTCTGCTGAGAAACCTTGCATTCATGTGGATGTTACTTTGACATGTACCACCTACCTAAACAGTGCTGCAGACCAGATACACCCCTGCATGGAAACAGTATAATCTAATAGCCCTGGCCTCATTCAGCAGACTAATGCTCCATGACACATTGCACAAAAATGTTCAGGAATGGTTTGAGGAACATGACAAAGAGTTCAAGGTATCGACTTGGCCTCCAAATTCCCCAGATCTCAATCAAATTGAGCATCTGTGGGATGTGCTGAATAAACAAGTCTGATTTATGGAGGCCCCACCTCACAACTTACAGGAATTAAAGGATCTGCTGCTGACGTGCTGGTTCAGATACAACAGCACAACTTCAGAGGTCTTGTGGAGTCCATGCCCCTAAGGGTCAGTACAATGGCTGAGAAGTGCAACACAAAATAACGAATCCGAAAACAAAATAACCACATAAAAAATATAATAACAAATAAGAAAACAATATAACAAATCCAGAAACACAACGACAATTTAGACAAACTGGAAAAGGTTGGTATAAGTTAGCGAATGGAATTCTTACCGCTGATGTATATGAACACAGCTCTGCTCTTATAACGCTCCTTACATCATTTAATCTTGAATAGTTTGGTCTTTGAAAAACATACCTGCGTTCTTTAGTTCTTTAATCTTTACGGCATGATACACTCAGTATCAGTATAACCAAAATCATGGCATATGAATGTCCATCCTCAAAGTAGCCTTGAATGAATAGAAATATATATATTTGTTACTTTCTTTAAAAGATTTAAAGTTGCACTATTAAAAATTTTTTTTTTTTTAAAGTGAAATGGTTTAAAGGGAAATTTCTTACTTCTTGTATATCAGATGTCTCGTCCAATCAGCAGTAAATATTCCATTTGCAAACTATACCTACCTTTTCTGGTTTGTCTGAATTTTCGCTGTGTTTTTGGGTTTGTTAATTTGGTTTTGGATTTGTTGTTTTGTTTCCAGATTTGTTATTACTTCTCAGCCACTGCCAGAGGTCAGAGCTGTTTTGGCAGCACAAGCAGTTCCTAATACTAGGCAGGTGGTTTTAATGTTATGGCTGATTGGTGCGAGTGTGAAAGAGAGCAATGAATTAATAAACAACGAGAGAGAATAACAGTGAAGAGAAAAATAAGATATTTCCGTGTCACGTAGCACTGACATCTATATGATCATTTAGACAGAAAATATGTTTAGCCCGCACCATATTTGTTGTAGGAAAAACTGTTAATTACATTATTGTAACAGAAACACGCTCAATTAAACTCTATGCTACTACTTTCCCAGGCTACAGATAACGTAGCCAAGTTTTAATGTTCTCTGGCAACTGTACTCTTCTCTAGGCTCTGAAAACACTGAACGAGGAGAAAATGGGGCAGTGTTATTATTTAATATACTTATCATTCATTCCATTCCCTTGTCCAGCTTCTGAGTGATCAAAAACATAAGCCTGACCAAGGAATGTGTAGCCCCTCATCATCTCAGGTACTTACAGCACTGCTTCCTTCAGCCTGCTTCTCCTTTAATGAGCCCTTAACTGCAGCTACTACTGTCTAGATGTGCTATCTGAATATACAGCAGAGTCCACTGCGCTGTGCCAGTAACACCCGATAACAGCATGCTTAAAATGTATGAATATTATATATATTATATATATATATATATATATATATATATATATATATAAACACTCAAATATTCAATTTGGATTTCTACTTTTATGTATAAACAACATATAATCTGATCCATACAGCAGGGACTGAACACAACACCTTTTGAAAACATTTTTGTAATAAAATTCAACACACAGCAATTTGATGGCTTCACTTGGGTTCATATTACATATTGATTAGGTTCATCTGTTCATATTACAGATTTGTGATAGCTACAGTGAGCACAGACTCACAGAAACTGGACAGTTGAAGATTGGAAAAAGACTAGGTGATGCTTTTCTATGCAGTCTCACTGAAGCTCTGCCTCTTATAGCATCAGATCCCTGTTCTTGGCGGACAGGAGTGAAAACCAATGTGGTCTTCTGCTGTTTGGAGCACCTCAAGGTTCAGCATATTGTGCGTGCTGAGATGCTTTTCTGCTCACCATGACTGTAAAGAGTGGTCTTCTGACTTACTGTAGCCTTCCTAACAGATGAAGGCTACCAGTCTGGCCTTTCATCAAAAAGGCTTTAACGGTACAAGATTCCTGCTCACTAGATGTTTCTGGCACCATTCTGTGTAAACTCTAAAGATTGCCATGTCAGTAAATCCCAGGAGATCAGCAGGTTCTAAAATAGTTCTACCAGATCATCTGGCACCAACAACCCTGCCACTGTGAGATCTTACAGATTTCACATTTTTCCCCAACATTAACTGAGCTCCGGACTGGTGTGTGCACAAATTTGGTTTTACTTAATTTCCTGCAACATCATTTACTAAACATTTTCAAACTAGCATGCATGTAGGATATATCCAAGTTCCTTTATTTACCTGCTTCGTTGTATTTAAAACCGAATCTTTAAGGGAAACTGCATTTATTTTCTAATAGTGCAACTGATCCATTTTTGCACCTAGCTAGACTAACCGGTGTTGTGCAAAATGGTTCTGATGCAGTTTTTATTACTACCTCGAAAGTCAAACGGCTTTTATGAAAAACCCTGGGCTGCCAGAGCACAATGTTTTTTATAGTAGCTGTATCTAATTCTTCTGACACTCAAGAAAAACCACAGCAGAGAGAAGAAAAGGGAGGAAAAAAAATTCAGGGCAGGAAAACTGACTGTGACCTTCAACTCTCGATTGTATAACCACAGTGTGAGGACAAGAGGAGTGAAATCACAACTGTGTGTGTATACGCACAATACACATCTCGGCAAGATCTCGTCACAGCCACAGAAGTTTCAAATATACTGGCATGAGCTCAATGGAGAAGCAAGGCTCATCTCTGCATCTGTCCGTTTCTCCCACCCTCACTGCCGCTGTATCCCGTCTCCCTCCCCTACCCAGCTTTCCTCTCCCACCTTTATTTCATTCCAAAGCAGTTTTATCCACTAAGCTCTCCATCTCCCTCGCGCTCGGCCTTTCTTTTGCATTACCACTTCATCACTGGTGTCGACTGCAGTCGCCCTGAATTCCACAATCTGATGCTAGCGGTGTGGAATCTAAACAGACAGGGGCATGACATCAAGAAACTAATCAGACATCACTATCCTATCTGGTGTCTCGCATCATACTAGAATGCCCGGTCATCGATTTTGGATCAGACTTGAGCAGATATGTGAAAAAACACGAGTTTGAATTATCTCTTCTTCCACTATGAGCATGCAGGTGGCACTTGAGCTAGACAGAACTCTTAACCTTGCAGCTATATGAGCTCCTCGGCTCATATCTAATTTGCTTTTTGCAAAGGTCAGATGCAATGTTCAGTTACCCATGGCCTGCTATTGTGACTCAGAAGGGCAACACGATTACGGCTAGACAAAATCCTTATTGTGAAAGTGAGAAGAGTGTCTCCAGACAGTGACTTGAAGAGATTGTATCTTAAGAGCGCAAAAAGATGCGTCTGCAATGAGCTGCATTTTTGTTTCATTATAAAATGCATATTATATATATATATTCTCCATAAACTCCATGTAGACCTATAATAGAAGTTTTAATTTGAGATGCTATCAGCCCTGGCGCCAGTTCAATAGCCTATAATATCCAGAAGGTGCCGAAAAAACGAAGACTCTGTGCACCCATTTGGCCCATGGGGAGGCCGGAGAGCTGATTTCATCATCTCCAGTCTTGGAAATGGCCTCCAACAAAAAGTGATAAAAGTAAAGTGTGAAAGAAATGCATGTGCGCTGGGAAGATCAATGCAAAATAAATTTGGAAACTGTGATACTGTTTAAAAAGATTGCTTTCCTTGAAGAATGGTATAATGGGAAAGTAGAAAGGAACAGAAGTAAGGCAGGTGGATGATAAGTGGGTTGAAGTAGAGGCGCCATTCTTTTAACTCTTTACTGGGTGTTTTTTCGTGTCTTCTTTCTAAACTGTTCACTTCACTAGCAGGATACAAGCCAAACATGGACACTGACATTGTTCACTACATATAATGTTCAAAGCAGCTAGGAAAATAATTTATTCCTGTTAATGTTCAAAACCAAATATTTCCACATTAAAGTTACATTTTATCTCTTTTAACTGGGTGGTCTCTCAGATGTCACTGACCACAGAAGATATTTTACTTTTTCTGACACATCATGAGCATACAAAGGCCAACATCACAGCTGGAGCAGGAATCTGATAAACTTTCAATTAAGACTTTGCATAAACCTTATCTTCAGTAAACTGGAAGAACTTCAGCTCACATTCATTTATCAGAAGGCTGAAGGTTGATCTCATTAAAATGCGTATGCTGAGGTGTTGTAATCGAAATGCACAGCCTTCACTCCTCACCCGATAACACGCATAAGGAGAGCGGTGGATTTGTTGCTGCAGCTCTATTTAAAAATAATTTTTTTAAAAAAAAAGCCAGGACAAACAGTTCAAAGTATACACTTCAGGCTTGTGTCCCACAGTTTAAGTGGACAATCAAGTATAAGTGGATGCTTAGAAGATATCTTTAAAGCATGAATAGGTTAAGACAAGTTCTTAGAAAAATATCAACAGCGTTCACACAAGCACCCTGTGGTTTAAATGTTTCTTTAAGCAGAGAAAGGGAACACACTCAAAACGATGAGATGTGTGCTGTCTTAAAGCTGCTCGGGGAAATAGCTTCAAGTAAATCTCTCCTTTCCTGCTGCTCTAAATCCAGCGAGTATTGATCAGGCTCCCCGTGGAAACGCTATCGATCAACCGTGTGTGTGCCTATGCGTGAAGCGAAGCAAAACCCCACTGTGTGAGGAGAGGCAAGTGTGTGGGAGGTGGCGAACAGGGGGTCTAGTTAAGATGAAGATTGCTGTTTGTCAGAGCACAATGTTCATTTGGATTAGGTTACAGCACGTTCACACACACACACACGCAGGCGACAAACAGGACCGAGATGGTTAGGTTTTGCTGTTTGTATGTGTGGGAGGTGTAAAAAGAAGAAAAGGTTGTAACACCAATTTGTTCCAGAAGCAGAGATCAATCATATAATTAAACTGTTGAGCTGCACACATATTCCACACCACACAACCCGGACTACAATATACACACTATGTAGACCAGGTGACGAATATAAAGGAAAAGGTGATTTAATAACATTCTCAGCCACTACAAGTCACCCAAGCAGCTTCAATGCACCTCGTCACAGATTGTCCATGTCTCTGTTACCCGACTGCAGTGATGAACACCTTTCTTCCGAAAGATATTCTCTCTTATCGTGTTTTGACGACGGCGGTGCAGAGAGCTGTCATTTTAAAATTCCTCTGAAAGTGTTTAGTGGAGCTGAGATCTGGTGAGTGTGACAGCTAGATCTTAAATATGACATTATAAATATCATTTTCATAGCATTCAGTGCACCGTGGATGAGGACATCCTGCATTCGTCCAGGCCAATCAGATGTCATCGTAGAATAAAATTAGAATAACTTCATATCGATTTGCATGAATCTTCCATCTAAGGGGACAAAGTAGCCTTGAAGTCTGTAAAAGGACTGAATCAAAAACACACTGTTAGTTTTTTTACTACTTATGTGTCTAGAGTTGCTTGTAGAAATGATGAAATGCTTCCACACGAGTGACATTTTTCACTGTTGATGCGCTCAAAATAATTGAACTCCACTGACAGTTGCAAGACAGCAAAGGAAACCGAGTTGCTTCTAATCACTTTCTGCTCATCAATACTATTCAAATTAGTTGTAAAATATTCAGTGGGCTTCCAGTGGTGTCGGTGGATATTAGCAGGTTTAAAACAACTATGAGATGTCCATCATTTCCAATGCATAAGTCAACTAGCTTATGTTTCGGTGTCTGAACGTAAGCAGTGTTTAGAATGACAGTTCTGGTAACTGCATCACACTGTACACCTGACTGGAAACATCTGTACTGTTAGTCAGCTTTTTCCTTTAATTTGTCACCCGTCTGTATCTTGTCCGCTGTATTCCTGTCTCTTACATTAATGCCAAAGCTGCAGTAAAAAGGCAGCATGAGGACAGTGAGCCACACGGCTATTGGCTAGGACTGAGATCAGATGCTCTACTTCACTTTACTCTGACAGTTCAGCCTTAGGGAAACAACCCCACACACACACACAAACACACACACGAGCAGAGGCCAGCTCTATAACACACATAACTCTCTTCAGCACAATATAATAATTCCCCACACACACACGCAGAGTTCGAACCTTCTGTTCAAAGACACTAAACACACTACAAGGACACATGCAGTGCTAAGGTAATTGAACAAACGCATTATCAAAGCTGCTTTTGAAGCTTTTAAGTTGTGTTTACATGCATGTAGGTAGGGGTGTGTGTGTGTGTGTGTGTAAATTGTTTAGGTGTTCTGCATGTCGCTGTCCTACAAAAGACCTCTGTCGGCGTCCTTTTAAAAGCCAAGGATGTTCGATAACTCACTGCAGCTCTGCTGAAAGGACAGCTACACACTCGAATTGGGACAACAACCATACAGTGATGGGAACATACATCCATTATACGGCACACTATTCAGATACTACAATGTCTCACATGTTCACATGCTGTGAGGGTTTTCATGTGGCATCTAGCTACGTTTAAATAACTAACAGTAGTACAAGCTACTTGTTCTGAATCCCCATACATATAGAATTAAATAGGATGCAGAGCCTCTTTTCAATTTCAGGTATGATAAAGAAACCATGAGAAATAAAGTCAAGCACAAGGCTGTCATACAACAGACAGTAAATGATGGGCGTCGATCATCTTACTGACACGCTGTCGAGGTCACAAACATGATGTGCTACATTAGAAACCTTGTAACAACCTTAAACTAATTGCAAACACGCTCATTTATCTTAGAGTGCATTCATTCATTTGACTAGTTCGCTCTATGCTATGACACTTTTGTTTGCCTGAAAACTTCACTGCAAGGCTAAAAAAGTGTTTACTTCATCAGAACATCTAACCACAGTGGAACGTCAGAATATGAATGCCCTCACTTACGAATTGAAATTTTGCAAGAAATTTGCATGGACATATGAAGCATTTTTAGCATACGAACAAACCGAACCACGGCTAATTTGCATGTACATCCAGGAGCCATTCAAAACTTGCATCAGTGAAAAGCCAATTGAAACCAACCAGAGCAAGTTCATGAATTTTATTTTATTTTTTTAAATTTCAGTCAGTGAAAGGTTTTTTGAAAGAGTCAACCCACTATACCAACCTTGCCTTCGGCATGCGTTCGAAAGCTACTTGATTTTTCACACGTTTTTTTGTTGTTGACAGATTGGTGGTGTGGGTGGTCTGTTCTATTTTTAGCCAAAGCTTGTGGTATGAATTACCTGTGAGGACCCTTGACATGGAATGCTTGGCTTGGGTCAGTTCTTTGTAAGCAGCCATACAATTTACATATGCTTCATATTGGTAATATTGGTGGTAATATTTTTGGGTGGCTGGAACGGATTATCTGCATTTACATTATTTCTTATGGGAAAATTGGTTTCGCAATACAAATTTTCTCCTTAAGAACTCGCCTCCAGAACGAATTGAATTCGTATGCCGGGGTTCCATATTAATTAACCACATTAACTCAACTTTCATTAATAACAAGAGTACAATGTACATTTATGGTTTGGATAAGAATCAGCAAATGACACTAAGGATCTTGCAACTGTGTAGAAAGTTTATTGACCAAAACAAATGTGCGAGTTAGGGAGGTCAAAGAAAACCAGAGCCTTGACCAATGGAAAAATTACTAGGCAGCTATTTTCACATAAAGAAACCAAATCTGGTGTCTGGGAAGAGCAGCAATCTACTGCTGAAAGAAACATGAATAAAAGCTAACTATTGATGTACTAACAAAAAGGAAATTCACATGTACAGGTACTGGAAAAAAAAACAGCTAGCCATACTGCAACAAATTATGTAAATATACACACTGTGTGTGTTGAAGTCTATTTGAGTGTGTTTTCAGGACATCTTATGAAGTCAATATATTGTTGCATCACACACTAGGTTTAAACTTGGGCAAATGTTTAAACTTGCAGGGTCAGTGCGGTGAAAAACATCTTGGCTGCATAAAAATATAATGACGTTTTTAATGTAATGAAGTTTACTAATGTAATGGAGTTCCATGAACATTTTTATCACCACTATAAATAAAAATACAATAGATTTTTAATCTTGTAAGCGTAGCCATCGTTGCAGTCACGCTGAGTCGATTAAGTCAATTAAACCAATAGGGCGGTCTGATCCATTATCCCATAATGCTACTCGGCATGATCAGACAATTAAAAATGGATTTTAAAATTAAACTACAGATAATAATGATTATATATTATGACAGTCATACGTTATGCTGTAATTAAGTAATTAATTTCCATAAATATGAACTCATTTTTTTCCCCTTGTGATGATTCCAGAGACAATTATCGCTTTATTGAGATGACATTATTATAGTCACCTAGTACACACACATTTGCTTTTACTATCATCCAACTATAATTCTTACACAATGCAGAAGAACGCACAAACAAATCTCCACCCCAGTAACCTGTTATCTAAACAAAATGGAGCAGGTGTGATGTTCTGGGTCAGTACCAGAGAATAAAGGACCTGAGGATCTGAGGACAGGCCATGCTTATTAACACAGAAACCAAAACAGAAGACGAGAGCAGGCTCTGCTTCCCAGCCAGTTGTTCGAGCAGCTTCAGGAGACTCGCCAGCTCAGGAGTGGCTTGAAACATTATGTGCAGTCCATACAAATCTCATTTCTAGCAAATGTCACGGAGGAAGCAGATGCAGTCACTGACTGTGGTATCAGGCTCTACAGGCTTCTGCAGATTCATGGCTCCGGCAGAATGGATGTGGAAAGAAAGTGTTTTTTAATCTGGGCTCTGTGTGTGTGTGGGACACTGTGAGACAGAGGCTGCCGGCCTTGAGGAAGAGTGGACGCTGGACCTTGAAATCGCATTCCCTGCATGAGCGACACAGTGAAAGCTTCAGCATCACCTTTTAACATCAGTCAATGCCACACACACACACACACACACACACACACCCCTATCTCACTACCACTCATCCTTGTTTTTCATCTTTTTCTTTACCAGCCTCCATCCTCCAGTGCATGCTCTCCTCTACCTTATCGCATCCACCCTTGTGACCATTTTGTCCACGTCCTCTACTCCCAGGACCTCACTTCTTTTTTATCACTTTTTCTCTTTACTAGTCATTTCCATCTCATTTTTGCTTGCTTACCTGTGCCTACATGCTAGACCTTAGGTCTGGGTGATATTGCTCCCAAAAACAAAAACATGCAGAAGACCACACTGGATTCCACTCCTGACACCGGAATCTGAAGCTACACTGCGTACAGACTTAAAACAGAGCAGCTGAAAATTAGTTAAAAAACATCACCTTTTCCATTCTGTCCAGTTTGCCCACTGTGTCTGTTGTCAACAACCACGCCATGGTTTAAGTCAACGAGATCCCATTTTTCCTGCATTCTGATGTTCAATGTGAACATTGCCCTTAAGCTCTTAATCTGTATTCACATGACTGTACACACTGTGCTGCTGAAATTTGATTGGCTGATGAAATAACTGCATGAACCTAAGTGTTCCTAATAAAGTGCTCAATGAGTGTATGATTCTTAACAGGATGTAGACAGAGATCCAAGGTCACTGTTGGGAATGATTAGAAGTACGAGTGGGCATTATCATGTAACCGAATTCCTTATTTTGTAGTGTCCTATGGCTGGAGGACAAAGTAGTCATAAATTTGCAAAACAGGGCAGCGGGGCCAATATCATTATCTAAAAGAAGAGTGGAGAAGGGTCCTTGTGCACCGACCTGACACAGAATTCTAGAATTATTCAACCTTCATGAAAAGGATAAATATGAATAGTTTTAACACTCTAGTTTCCCGCAAAACATAAAACACTCTAATTGTGTGCTTTTTCTTTCCCTCCCTCAAAGCACTGCTTGCAAATTTATCAGCACCTCTGCAGTTTATATTTAGTGAGGTCTCCCCAGGAGAGAATAACAGCTCAGAGTCTCTTTCTGTAATGTCTAATGAAGCTGTACACAATCTTGGACACTTCTTTATGCAGAGCGTTTCAGGGCTGTAGGTATGTGTGGACTGCTACTATAAATCAGAACACAGGTTTTAAAATAGCTGTACACATGCTCATTCATGCCATTATCTAATCAGCCAATCATTAGGCAGCGGCGTAATGAAGAAAACCACGCAGATAATGCTCATTAAACTTCAGAATGGGAAACAAAATAGATCTCTGTGGCTTGGTTGCTGGATCCAGAAAGGCTGGTTTGAGTGTTTCTTCAAAGCATTAGTGGATGCTTGACCTGTATCCTGAATTAAGCTGCAGCCACATGATTGTTAGACTGGAGATCTGCATTAAAGAGCAGGTTAACTGGTATTCCAGTATATTAAATTGGCCAAGGAATGTATAGATCCATTAGCTGAATTGTACAGGTAATTTGTTTGTCCACCTTCAGTAATGAATAATACAAATATCTTTTTATAAGAACATTATTTTTTTTTAACTAAACAGTTTCAATTTAGTAGAACGTGAGGATTTATGTCATGTTTATTTTACAAAAAAATATGATTTTTGCCCTCTTGCAGAAGTGAATATCAGAATTTTCCCCAATACTGAATGGAATGTGTTCAAGTAGAGAGGTAGAGAAATGGGCCGGTGGAGTGTGTCTGTGTTAGAGACTGATTATTGCCAGGGCTTGATCCTGAAATATCTCATCAGCATTAATTATGCATTTCACCTCATCAGGACTTCAAAAGAAAACCATCACCTGGCAGCACCACACAGAGAGAGACACACACACACACGGCTGACACACATACGCCGCTATAAAGTACATACAGTACATGTTTAAGTTGAGGCTGTGGGCACTGTAGCACACTTCTGTAACACAGGCCCATGGCAGAATCTTCTGATGTACCCCATGAAAGCACCAAGGCCTCAGGACATCATCTTGTGAAAGCCACACTTGCACTTTGGCACGCAAAGAAAACTTTTCCCCACAAAGCTTTAAAAATCACTTTTTATTTTAATATAATTCAGGTCTGAACCATGAACCATGGAGCTTTCAGGAGGTTGCACTAAAAAGAGAAGGCTGCTGTATAAAGCGAGACTGTGGATTCGATCATAGCAGGAGATTCTGATCAGCAACACACTCTGAATATATGTGAATAATAATGTGCATGTTCTAATATGTTAACGACTCACAGTTAAAGTTAAATATGTAACAGTTGATATAGTGAAGTTTTCTGTAAGGAGATTTACTAAACATATATGGAAGGAGTCTCCAGTGCCAGCACATAAGGAAACCACTGCTAACATCTGTACAATTAGTATACTGTAAAAGGTCACTTTAGTACCATGGACAAGGACATCCCTCAGTGTAGTGCATGCTTTATATGTTCTTAGACTGACTTCATTTCTATTTATTACCATTTTTACAGGTTCTACAAGTTAATTAATTTATTCATTTCTCAATGTCTCGTGCAGTGTCTTGCTGTTTGCATGTGAAAGCCATGCTGCTATGGATAAATAAAGTATTTATTTAACCATATACAGTATCCATCCAACCATCCATCTCTATGCAGTATCCATCCTTTCATTATATTTCCATCATATATCTATATGTATTATCCATCCATCCATCCATCCATGCCTCCATTCATCCATGTATATGTAGTATCCATCCATCCAATTGCATCAACCATCCATCCAATTTGTAGTATCCATCCATCCATCCATCCATCCATCCATTTTATCTATCTATTTGCAGTAACCATACTGTACATACACCAATACATCCATCCATCAGCAGGCTTTGCACTTCCTGGTTTCTGGAAAACAGAATCTGGTGACAGTTTATAGCTGATATGATGCAAGTAATAACTTGCCTTCTGCATATTGCACAAACATTAAATGCATCTATAAATGGTTAAAAAGTCCAAAGGGTTATTTATGAATAAATTATTAACTGCTATGATTTAGGAGGAACAAAACACTTTGGGTCATGCAGCTATAAGAAAAGAATCAGCTTGGGGTGATAACAGTAACCTAACTGCACAGCGAGTCTCATCCCATCATTCCACACCGGTGGAGATTATACACTCCGTTGTGGTTTAATCTGGAAGACACTAATATATCAAATACAGCAGTCTCAGTGGCTTGTGATAAAATGAACAATGCGTCTTGTTGGCAATTTGCCTCCTGGTTAATTAGAGCACAGCCACAGGCAATGTCCACTCTCAGGATAATTAATTCAATTAACTGCTTCTAAATATTTCTTGTTTTTCTGATACTCTGTGCCATTAAACAGCACTACCGAGTGCATGCATTACTCAGCATAGATGCATGCGACTGGAGTTATGTACTGCTCTATAGATTTATATGGCAGAACTTACTTGCAGTGCCGCAGAGATGCATATGACAGGATTTTTGTAGCGCCTTCCCATCAGATTGCACCTCCAGAGACCCAACGGCAGCAACACAAACCATCTGGACCCTGCCACCGTAAATTCATGCCACCATGTGCGTGGTGTGCATGAGCAAAAAAAAAAAAAAAAAGTGTCCAGAAACTGTCTTCTGAACAAAGTCCCTTACCAGCCTGCTGTCACCAGCACAGCAGGGAGACGGAGAGATCTAAGCAAGGGCAGCACTCGTACACATGCACACACTCACAC